>NW_022900948.1:31906333-31956072 GCF_012274545.1 Fukomys damarensis | reverse complement strand
AAAATTCAAAAGTGACTAACACAACTAAAGTTATGGATAAATGCCTGATTTTAATTCAGTAAGTGATCTTAATAATGAAGTTTTCAATGTGTCATTTAAACTATTCTTAAAAGCACCATTTTTTTCTTTTTTATTATTATTTATTTATTTATTTTTTTTTGGTACCGGGGATTGAACTTGGGTCCTTGCGCTTGCAAGGTAGGCCACTGAACCGTTGAGCAAAATCCCCGGACCAAAACCACCAGTTTTTAAAGATCATTTAATAAAATCTATGAACTAGCACCTTCTTAACAAGCTTTACTTTAAATTTACCAGAGAAATACTTAAAATTAGCAAAGTAACAGCCAAGCAATTGCATCTGCAAGCCTGATATTCTTATCAACTGGATTTCCAAATTAATCATTTTGTTTAGTGTTTAGTATTTAATCATTTTGTTAGGTTTACTGGTTAATTTGATGCATAGATGTTGCCTTTCGTCCAATGTAGTCCTGTTTTCATTTGCTTATTCTGTTGAAACTACTCTAGGAATCACCTGAATAGCTGCCCAGAATTTTGGAGGGGCAGAGAATTTTGGGGCTCAGAGTACTGACTGTCTTTGCTCCATGGAAATATTTGAGTCACCGTTCCTGACAGGGAATTGATTCTCCAGTGCTCAGCGTCCACCTGCAAAGGCCACCTGGCAGGTATCTCACGGCAGCAAGGCCCGGAAGAGCTTCCCGTGCTAATCACTAATGCTTCACCCACAATATTCTGCTTTTCTTCGTCCATGGTTCAGTCTTCTTTCTGGGACTTACGTCTCCTGAATATAGCTGGTAGCCCCCGGAGAAAGTCTAAAACTCCCGTCTCTCTCCAAAAGCCTAGAGACACACGTTGCTCACTAGTCTCAACTGAGTTGATGGACATAAAGAGGAGAAATTATTTTATGGAAAACAAACAAAACTTTCAAGTCTGTCCTTACCTGTGTATCACAGAGTAGTTGGTGTCTCCTCACAAATGTCTCTTCCTTCTTCCCTTCTACCCTACTCATTTTCCCTTAGCAGTCCTTTCTGTCTTCCTTCTCTTTCCTGTGATTTGACTTATGCTATTTCCTATATAAAGATTTCAGGAAATACAATCTCCTTTTTGCTGTAAATGCTTTCTTTGCAAAGAGCATACTTGCTCCACTTTCTTGCCCTACGACATCCGAAATTCTACTTTAATAACATTACCTGCCTCGTTACCTATACGCCCCTTCTTCAATATACCCTATAAATAGGGTGACAATATAACTTATCATCCAAACTGGGACACTCTTGACAGTGAAAGAGGAGCTATTATTAATTAAATCTGTGCAACAGAGAAACTGGAACTTCCTGAATAAGCTGGGATGAATGGTTATCTTCCTTATCTGTGAGACCTCTCATTCTTGGTGCGGACAAACTGACAGTGGCACTTTCAGTTAATCCCTGGAAACCATCTTGTGCAGTAGATATGTCCCATCTGTGTTTGGAGAAATAGATGGAGGAGTTGAGAAAGGGAGGGAGTAAAGAATTAGAGAAGGGCAGAGAAAAGGACAGTGCAAGCCGGCCGTGGTGGCGCACGCCTGTAATCCCAGCACTCGGGAGGCTGAGGCAGGAGGATCGCTGTGAGTTTGAGACCAGCCTGGGCTATGTAGTGAGTTCCAGGTCAGTCTCCACTACATAGTGAGACCCTGTCTAAAAAAAACAAAAAGAGAATAAATAAAGAAAAGGACAGGGCAGGTTGTGACCAAGGCAATCCTGCTATTAAGCAGAAATTGAGCTTAGGTTTGTTCGGCGTATCTCACACCTTTGCCTCTGCCTCACATATTCCTGAACTCATAGCCCTTTCTCAATAAAAAGTATTTTTTCATAACAATGATGAATATTATCCTAATAATAAGTTCAACATACTTTTTTATCCTGGAGAGAATCTCCCATAACATGTGTAAGAGCTCTTTGGTACACAGCTAATCCATCTCAGCTCACTTCAAAAAATGTGTTGCATTTAAATATATAGGACATGCATGGAAAGGAGATAGGACTACATTTGATCTTAGCCAAAAGGCCAAGAAGCAATGGAGATAGAACTTCTTTAATTTAAAGATTTTTTTTTTCTGGATTGCATAGGTGGCCTTACATGTACCAGAGACCTGTTGCTCCCAGTTAAAGCACATGAGTAAATTAAAACCCCAAACAGCACTTTGCTCAGCTGGTTTTCACTTCAGCCATCCTTTCAGACCCTTCTAGGATACTAAGACACATCCTCACTGTCATCACCATCATTTTACTTATCATTCTCCTCTTCATCTTTTCAGCAGGTTTTTTGCAGTACAATTTGTACATGTTCTAGGCCATGGGGTCATTTTCTACTTCATTGTTTTGGAAGATACATTTGACAATTTTCCTTCTTGACTTTTGCTCTTTTGGATCTTTAATTTTCTCCTGTCATACTTATAGTATGGTGTGAAAAAAATAAGAAACAGATATCTTTGCAACTTTCATTAAAGGCTAAATTGATCTTATAATGTTAGTATAGCTTTGTACTTCAGTAAACTCTGTCTCTGAGCTATATGAAACATATAATTGTTTCTGTTTAGTTGTACCTGGCAATACATGCAAGAAAGAGGAAGAAAGAAACAGAAAGATTAAATGATGAATGAGGAGACCAAATTCTAGTCTAGGCTTCAACATTGGTATAGCCTGATGTAATTTTTTTCCTGGTAAGTTTTTCTTTGTTGGGGAAAATGAAAGAATGGTATTATATAAATGCATTTCACATCATGTTCCAAAGAGCTCTAGGAGTTTTATGCATATGACCATAAGAGAGGAGAGCATGCTGAAGGAAACTGTTCTTAACCTTTCACTCACTAGTAGCAGCTTCTATGTCTAATTGTACTGGTGTGTAACAGTGTGTGTGTGTGTGTGTGTGTGTGTGTGTGTGAGTGAGAGAGAGAGAGAGAGAGAGAGAGAGAGAGAGAGAGAGAGTTGGAAAGCATCCATAGGGAGTATAGAGAAGAGAAATGTCACTGTTAAAGAACAATAAAAAGGAAACTTCCTGGCCTTGGTAGTTTCTAAACTGTTATCAGTTATGTCACTTTATTTAATTTCATAAATATATTGGATATCTTCTTAGCATCCTTATAAATTGATAAAGAGATGGCATCTAATATATCCAAGAGCATAAAGAAAATCAAGATGGTGTTTTAAAATTATAACTATGTTTCATGACTCTTGATAAATAAAATGATCTGTTAAAATAGTAGTGAGTTTAAAATGCAAATTAATCTCCTCAGTTTCTGTCTAATGAGATGAAAAATGTTTCAATATGTATGAGCGAAAATCTGATTGGTTCAACCTATTTAAAGTGTCTGACAGAGAAATAACCAGCAGTGACCTGGACCTCCTCAGTGGGTCTATCGCTACTGGGGGATGGGTGCATAGTCTTTAGAAAAAGACACCGATTTACAGAGAACTCAGTGAATGTCCATTACAGGACTGTTTTAGCTTATGTTTAGTTGTCTTCCCAAAGCCTCATGCAGCCATAGCTGGGGGCTCTTCGGAGATGGCTGGACCTTGAGTGTGTGCTATTGGGTTAAAGTATGTGATGCTGGGATTAAGGAGAGTCTGTGCTGGATGTGGGTGGCACACCCCAAAAGGTGGGTAGCCTGAAAGGGACGAAAGGGAGAGGCAGGCTGCTGCTTTTGCTGTTTCACTGCTTGCTGCTCACTGTCTCCTGCCTGCATGCTATGGACTCTTTCTCCTCCTCATTGTCCCTCCGCCATGCTATCCTGCCTTGGAACAAGCTGACTATGTACTGAAACTTGAGCTACAATCAACCTTTCCTCCTTTAACCTTGAGTATCAGTGATTTTATCTCATCAATAGGAAAAGTAAGAACAGGGAAAAGACCTCGTCTTAGTCATGCTTAGAGTCCAAGGACCTCTACAGTGACCAACCATAAAAAGTCACTTAATTAACATATATCAATTAAAAGAATGATTATGAACAATAATCTAAGAGAAACCTTTAATTCTCTGAGGGTGATGCAAAGTTCTCTGAGAATGAAAATACTTTCAGAGTGTATTTCCAGTCACATTCTAAGCTTTTGAGCTTCAGGTCCAACAGAAGTTCTGTTGCAGACGAGGTTCACAGGAAGCAGATTCTAAAATGAAGACCAGCCTTCTGAAATGTATTAAATAGGGTTTTGATATCAGCACCAGTTGGGGAAAGGAAGGAATCAAGTTTGAGCTGAGTCATAATTTAAGCAGTTATGTAGTCAAAATGAAGCTTAGCTGACCCCACCGGGAGCTCTGGCCCTTCAGAGTTATCCTGTGCTGCACACAGGAGCTGGGCATAAATAATCTTCTATAGACCCTTCACTGGATGCAGGCTCCCTCAGGGAAAGCTACTTCTTGCATTACCATGGACAATTCCAGCAGACAGTTTCAGCAGTCCCTGAAAATGTTTGAGAACAAGCCATTTGGTTCTGAAAGGGGATCTGGGGACCACAGCCAACTCCATCCACCTTTACAGGCTTTAACCAGAATCACACTACCTGTGTCCCAGCACCCTTGTGAAGTAAGGCAGCACCTTGAGACTTGAACCCAACTCATGGTGTATGAGGAGTCCATTGGAGCTTTGATTCAAAAATGTTATGGGTACTAGAGAACCTAAAGACGTACAAGACTGTGTCTTTATCTTCTTTTGGGATGTAAGGATAGCAGGAGATTATGAGCCTGAGTGAGAAAATAATAAAACGAGAAGGATGGAGTAGAAAGCTAAAAAAATCCGTACAAAGATGCATTAGTTTAGTAGGACTATTGTTTTGTAAAATGGGTACCCTAAACAATAGAAATTCATTCTTTCACAGTCCCTGAATCCAGAAGTTCAAAATGAAGGTGTCAGCAGAGTCAGTTCTGTCCGAAGATTATGGGGCAGAGTTCATTCTGTGTTTCTCTCTGGCTTCTGGTGGCTGCTTGCAATTCTTGGCATTCCTTGTCTTTGGGATACATTGCTCCAGCCTTTGCTTCTGTCTCTGTATGGCCTTCCATTGTGCTTGTCTCTATTGAGGATCTGCACCCAGAAGGCTCAAAGGCCAGTGGCAGAAGCCAGAAAACCTATGCTGGTGGGGTGAAAGATTTGTGCCACCAGGCTGAGGGATCCACATGGGAGCCATGAAATGATGCTCATGGTGAAGATCAGAGCTCCCCTGACAAGAAGATCAGCCATTCCCAGTGACAGAGAGGATTCGAGCCCCTGCTCTAAGGAGTACAGCCAACTTCACGCTTTGCCTAGAAAATGAACAGCCCACGATCTTCTCCGTCAGTTCTTTTTTTATGGCCATTGATAGCAGTCCTCAGGTGGGTGGGTCTTCCATACCCAGACCATGCTGATTCAGTTCAGCTTGGTATGACAAGTTGATCATTAGTTATTCACTGTACAATCTGTTTGTCTCTGTGTGCCTCACCAATTCAAGTATTCAATGTTTTTTTAAAATCAATATCATCAATAACAAATCTCAACAAAACATTTTTGGCTTAAATTAATTTTGTTATGTCTTCTAATGGTGAGAAACACATATGCAAGATACTCTTTGTGGTGCACTGTTTTATTCAGTCAAAGCAAAGCTAATTGCTACCTCTGCCTTTATTTTCCTTAGAAGTACTACAGATTTTAGGTTTATACCACTCTAATGAGTAGGGGTGCTTAGGAAGGTAGAGAAAAAGAGTTGTAATTTTGTTTCTTATACAAGGCAACCCAAGGCTATTCCCAAATATGTGTTCAAACTGAGCTTTCTAAAGATAACTGTATTACACAAACCCATTACAACTATTAAAAGGTAAATATTGAGCAATTATGAAGATGGTCCTTGGCCAAACACAGGGCTCTAATGAGGTACATGTCAATGAAATGTTTTTCAAGGTTGCATTGTTATTTCAATTGGTGGTGCCAATTGAAAAATCATGTATGAAAAGTTGAAAAGATAAGACATTGTTCTCCAGATAAAGAAGTCTTTAACCAATACTACATAAAATTTTAAAAAAATCTTGCTAGCACAGAATAACATACGAAAATAAAATATTCAAAATCCAGTATTTCAAGACACAAAATGTGATATCGTAATTGAAATACCCTTCTTCGATTAAAATTGTTTTTTTACAATCTTTCATGTTAATATATCAGTGAATCTGTCATTGCCATTTGTCATAATTTTGTGACTAAACCACACACTCCTATTTTGGACATTCCTATCTTTACTTACTTATTTCATTATTCTGTAATGTGGACCTGACCACTTTCCTTTTTCTCCCCTTTCCATCTTTTGCCCCACGTAAGACATTCTTAGGATGAAGAATGCTTTTGTCAAAGTACTAACTAGATATAAAAGTGTCATTCAATTTTTTAAGCATTATTTTATTAAGTAATTTTCTAGCAACTACTTTAGGCAGGAAGTTGTTTAGATTTCTGGTCACAGTATATTTAAAATACACATACAGTTCCTATCTTAAAAAATAACTTTCTAGTAGGGTTAAAGACTTATAAAAGTTAATAAAAGTATTGCCATATATATATGTATTACATACAAATATATATATATATACAAATATATATACATATATAAAACCTTCCATAATCTTCCAGAAATCTCTTCAATTCATCTGTAAACTAAAATACATAAATAAGTTAACCATATATATATATAAGAAATACTCCCTTAGCTGCAGAATATAAAATTTGGCATTATATTGTAGCATTCATATTTTCAAGTGGGATCAATATGAAGGTTTCCTTCTCTTATCTTAAAGAACCATTTGCAAGACTGCAAAATCTTGTTTTATTTATACCAGAGCTTCCTATATAACCTATCATGTGAGTACTGCTGTAAAACATCCTGAATATATAAGAAATACTCCCTTAGCTGCAGAATATAAAATTTGGCATTATATTGTAGCATTCATATTTTCAAGTGGGATCAATATGAAGGTTTCCTTCTCTTATCTTAAAGAACCATTTGCAAGACTGCAAAATCTTGTTTTATTTATACCAGAGCTTCCTATATAACCTATCATGTGAGTACTGCTGTAAAACATCCTGACAGCTGAATAATCATAGCAATAACATTTGATTTATTTTATTTCACATATCAAAATCATTTGATTATACATCTCTGGGGCTGTTAGATTTAATAAGAGAAACAACAAACTTTATAGGTATGACCACATATGAAAACTGAAATATCAATGGTAAAGTCTTATCCACTATTTTGCAAAGGAAAGAACATCATAGAATTCGAGGAATTACTGTTTAACATGCATCTAACATGTAACAATCAGTGCTGACAATTTTCACATAATTTATCTATTTACAATCCAGCCCTGTAAACTAGGGTTCATTTCCAGTATGTAAATGAAGAACAAAAGAAATGCAAACCAAAGTGGCTACATTTTGATATTTAATATGTGACTAAGGCAGAGTTTGAACACATACAATTTGTTTCCAAGCCCAGTATTCTTTATTTCCTTAATCTTGGAGTGGAATCCTCATCATAAAAGATGTTACAGCACAGACTAGAAGGGCTAAAGCCCTCACTTTATCCTTCACGAAAGGGACTTTGTGTCCTTTTTTGAGGCATGAAATAGACAAACTTCAAGTTCTCATCTAATCCCAAATCAATGGTTTGGATGTTGTTTGAACCCTGGCCTCAAATGTTCAGGTATCAGCAGTGCGGTCCTAAGAATGGGGCATTGGCAGTTGGTGCAGACCTTTGAGTTGAGGCCTGTTATGAATCCCTTAGGTCAAGGTAGATATTTAGGGGTTACAGTTCTCAAGGAGTGAGTTTTCTGGGGACATATTGCTAAAAAAGCCTCAGTCTGACCTCCGGGTGGCTCCATCTGACTTCCTGTTTTGAGACGTTGTTTGCACAGGTGCCATTTACACTTAAGATTTCACCACAGGATGATTCAGTGGGGTTCTGGATCTTGGACTTTGAAACTCCAAAAATATGAGCCAAACAACATGCTTTTCTTTGCAAGGAGTTTGCCTCAAGTATTTTGTCATAGTAACACAAAATTCACTATTTTAACAAGATTTTTTGTCTCTGTTCTTGTGAGAAAAAAGGAAAAACACCCATTATCCATAGATCTAACTACAGCTGTTTGGGTTGTGGTTACGGGCAAATGTTTCCATTTGCTATGGTAACATCATTTTCTGATCTAAGAGCAACTTTTACACAGATCTATAAAAGATTTGGCTTCTAGTTCCTGTCTCTGGGTCTTTTGGTTTTGCTTAGAGAGTTAAATTCCTTTATCAGTCATACATTTTTCATTCATGCCTTTCTCCTTTTTCTCCAGCTGAGCATTAATTCAGTTGTTTATGGCCCCTTTTCTACTTTCACTCTGTAACTCTGTAGTGAATCGTATGTGAAGCTTTACCTGAACTGCCTACCATAGTGCTTAACATAGAGCAGGACTCAAAAATTGTCTAATAATTATTTACTTACGCACTGAACAAGTAGGAAACAACAAAGTTATTGCACCCGGAGATTGTCTCAGGGAAAAGCAGTGTACATATTTGGGAGAGAACGTTTCTTCACTAAAGAATGAAAAGTAGTTTATTTAGTTTCTAGGAAAGAGTGATTTTTGACAGGAATTGAGTTCAAAGAGGTAGATGGGCCTGAATCTAATAAAAAACATTTGAAATTCAGAGAAGGACAATTAGGAATTCCCTAGGGAAGGGTTTTAAGCTTTTTAATGGCAGAGTCAAATTAGTGTTTAAGAAATATGTACAAAAAAGGAAGCAGATCAAGGGATGGGTGGAGAGGAAGGGAGGGAAGAAGAGAAAGGAGACAAAAAAAGAATTAAGATGTGTTATGTACATGTACTGACCTCTCACGAAGAATGTGAGCTGCACATATATCCCAATGAACTGATAAAAATAGAAATATCTGTCCACTGTGTAGCGTAAAAGGGGTGTAATGACAAACACAGTGACAAGTTAAGAGAGCCTTGTAAGTGCAGCGAGCAGTCCTAACCCAGGTTGGATGGAGAAAAGATGCGGTTGTGAAGAAAGTTGAAGAGGTAAACAGTAAAATTCTGGGAATGGGACTGGAGCAGGGAATAAAGGTCAAATATGATAAGCAGAGTTTCACACTTGCCAGATTAAAGATTCTGTGGGCATCCATGTTAGAGCTGTCTAAGAGTAGAAAGTGTAATTATGGAACTTGAAAATGACATGGGAGCATACTGAACTATTGAGTTTAATTTGGATTAAGAAGGCTAGGATTTCCTTGCTGAATACAGTTCAAGAAGTTGTCTCTGCCTATGTACAACATCGGTTTTCATATACTGGAATTACCAACTACTTTCACTGTTCTAAACAGCTGAACAAAATAAGACACTCATATTGAGGTCACCAAGACTAAATAAAATGTCAAATTTGATTACTCTAAACTAGAATCGTATTATTTGATTGTAGTGGTGTGAGCCATCTTTAGGAGAAAATGATTTTTACTTATTAAATATAATAAGTTTGAGAGACAGACTTGTTCAAGGCAGAATAACCACTTGGAGGAAAAAAAATGCTTGACAGGGCTACAAGCATCGTGAATCAATCAATCAGTAAAACATTACATATTAATTTAGTTATAATAAAAGTAAAGTTATATATATCAAGAATCAACCTTTGGGAAAAGAACTGAGTAGAAGAGAGAAAAGTTGGAGGAAGATCTGGAAAGCAAGATAGTGGGTTGTTTTTTTGTTGTTGTTGCTTTGTTTTGTTTCAGAGAGATCAACTACACCTCTTGTTCCATCTCAGTTGTTCTTAAAAAAATAAAACAGCATAAAATCTGACTGAAGAAAGAAATGGGGCCTAAAATGTTGAACTTGAAAAGAAAAACTCTAATAAATTCAATATGCTATAAACTAGGTAAATACTGAAGGTGAATATGGATAGGATGTTTATCAAAAAAAGAAGAGAAAAATGTAAGTAAAATATGTTTCACATATCAGCAAAAGAAAAGATGAATTAGAGGGGTCTAACAGAAATTTTCACATAACTTCAATGTTGCACAAGAATAATAAAGTTTTATGACAATAATGGTGAAAAAATTGAAAATAATTTAGGAATCTACCTTTGTAATGTTCCCTTTTCCCCATCCAGCATCAAAGAAAAGGACCATTTAGAAAATGATTGTTTCTCAAATGATGGGCCAAACATATTACAAAAGCAAATGACGTGATTGGCAGTGATTTTAGGAAGCTGCTTGAACAAGTGCTGTTGATCTGGGCCTCACCGGAGTAGGATGGAGATGATAGCTTTGATGGAAAACTTCAGTTTTAAACCCCTTATGTCTTGAGTGCTAGGAGAGGTGCAGAAATTACCCGATGTAATAATGAAAAAAAAAATACCTTGGCAAGCCCTGTTTTATATTCCACTGGAGGCCAACAACAGGTTTCGGCACACACACACACACACACACACACACACACACACTTTGTGTTTGCATATCATTCTAAACTATTTTTGTAACTCTTTTCTCCACCTCTTTTGTTACCAATTCCATAAAAGAACATTTGTATGTGACATTTTGGAATTTGGATTGTGTGGTCAATGGAAACCACTCTTTTAAATTTCCTGGAAACACAGGTCATGGATATTATGTTTAATACACTTCAGAGTCATCAGGTGGCTGAATTTTTCCACCAGTATTTTCACCTTGGGTTGAGTAATTCACATACACACCCCCTGTTCCTTCCAATTTTCTTAAGCAAGTGCAGCATAATCCAAATCTCTGATGTACACACTGTCCATAATGATGACAGAGGTCCATGGTGTCAAGTTTTTTTATGCTGTTTTCCATTTTGGTTGAAAAAAAGTGAAAGAAAGAGGAGCACAGCCAGATGTAGTCACTTAGTCTCTCAGCAGGGACCTTATAGGTTGAGACATGGTTCACTGGAATATTCATGAAGGCTGGAGTATGAGCCAGATGTCTTGGCTGTATCCTCTGAAAACTAGAGGCAACATTCAGGATGTGACTACCCTTGATGTTCACCATGTTGGATTACTTTGGGAGCTGAAGATGTGGTTTCCTTCCACTTAAAAGCATAAGCAGAATATGCTGTGTGCCTAAGTGGAGGAGTCACTACATGAGGACTGAGATGTTTTTCCTGCCCTGCCAAGGTTCAGCTAACCAACTGATGTTGTCTGTGCTTCTTATGCAGTACTAAAGGATAAGGGGATAAGGGCCAAACCTCAGGTCTCTTCTTTGTCACCACAGAAGAAAGTGGGCACACTAGTCTCCAATTTAGAAGTTTTTAAGATTCTGTTTGCATTTCAAATACTGAATCATCAGCTCTTTGGGCCCCATTAGCTCATGTTCTTGTGATCAAATATAAAACCCTTGGTAAAACGATCTGCATGGGATCTAGCTTTTATGTACCCACCAATGGCAAAAAGGCAGAAAACTTCACAAATGCTATGTCTATCCATGTTAATGTTAATGCAATTTTAATTTTTTGAAGGCCTTATTTATATTATTTTTCATAGTGTTGCCACAATTTCAGTCCCACAGTTTAGAAAAGCTCTCTTCTTTGTATCCTTGCCAACACTTGTCTCTTAATTTTTTTAAAGACATTAAGGCCATCCCAAAAGATGAGATGCTATCTTACTGGTATGATTTTTATTTCTTGAAGACTGGTGATACTAAAAATATTTATCTGTACCTTTGGCTATTTGAATGTCTTCATTTGCAAAATTTCTATTGAATTGTTTTACCTATTGTTATGCTTTGATCGAAAATATTTCCAGTACGTCTAATGTGGTCAGAGATGGGGATGTCAGAAGAAAATTACAACATCATCACAAATGGATCAATATATTGATGAGCTCACATTCAAATGAGCTATCAGGAGAGGGGCTCAATTTGGAGGAAGTGGGGTCTAGTTGGGGGAGGTAGAGCACTGCAGGTGTGCCCTTGAAGGGTGTCTCTACTTCTCTCTTGCTCACTGTCTCTCTCCACTCTCCCTCTTTCCCTGTGTCAGGGTCAGGATGGTGAAGGGTTGTTCGTTTTAGGTGAGATTTCCCAAAGAAAAGGTATATGGGCCGACATTGGCCAAAAGCAGCAACAGAGCTCTTTATTGCACAGTACTATACTGGCCATTCTCACATATGGAGACGTACTGAGAAATCACAGTTGTGTGTGCTTGTGTGGCCATATTCATGTGTGGTTAATTTATGGTTAAGTAAAGAAACCCACTGTGCACTTGCACTAATGGCTGGGTTATGTCCTTCAGAAGTTGTCAGATCCCCGGGCTTTGACTGACATATCTAACAACGGCTTCTATACCCTGTCTCTCTCTCTCTTTCTCTCTTGCTCTTGCTCTATCTCTCTCTCACTTGCATTCTCTTCCTCTTTCCCTGTCTCATTGCTTCCCTGCTGCCATGATATGAGCAGCTTTCAGTTCCCATGCCCCTATTATGATGCTTGTTCTTGTAGCAAGGCAATAACTGAAACCTTGAAACCATGAACCAGAATATATTTTCTTACAAGGTGTGTATGTCGACTTTTTCATTCTAGCAATATAATTGTCTAATATACTGATTTTAAAAATCAGTTTTTTCCTTTCTTTGATAATGAGTGATGGGAATTTCTCATATGGTTTACATATATTAACACCTTACCAGATTTACATCCTATACGTATTTTGTGCCTCTTCACAACTTACCTTTCTTAGTTTTGTGTTTCATATGCTATGCAGAAGCTTTTTAGTTTGGTGTCATACCACTTGTGTAGTATTGCATTTGTTACTTGAGCTTTTGATATTTTACCCAATCATTGCTTACTTGAATGCCTAGAAGTTTAAAAAAATTTTTTTTCTCATTGAGTTTATTGGTACTTTTTTAGGTAATACAGTGCAGTTACATTCATCATTGGGATCTTGTAACTTTACATCACTGACCTTGGTTCTCATTTTTTCCCCTTACCCCTGCCCTCTCTTCACCTCCTATTTACAAAAACTTTATTTCCGTTTTTCTGTTTTCTCAGATTATTTTCTTTCCCCTTATTTCCTTTCCCCTACCCTTCCCACTTCCCATACACCTTTAGCACCTTTCTTCATATTTCACATTGTCAATTATAACATTAGGATCTTATTTACAATTATAGTTCTTCACACCACAAAAACTATTCGGTATTTACACATGTGTGACTTATTTATTTCATTTAAGAGTATGACCTCTATATGCATCCATTTTCCTCTGAATGACTCTAATTTCTCATTCTTTGTGGCTGAGTAGTATTTCATTTTATAGAAAAACCACATCTTCTTTATCCAGTCTTCAACTGATGGGCAATTGGGCTGTTTCCAAGTTTTAGCTATTATAAACTGTGCCTCTATAAACATGGGTGCTCATATATCACTGTAGTATGATTCTTTTAATTCTTTTGGAAATATACCTAGAAGAGGAATGGCTGGGTCACATGGAACCTCTAATCCTAGTTCTTTGAGGTATCACCATATTGATTTCCATAGTGGTTGCAGTAGTTTGCCCTCCTACCAACAATGGAGCAGGGTTCCATTCTCCCCAAAGCCCCACCAACATTTGTTATTGGTTGATTTCTTGATAGCAGCCATTCTTTCTGGGGTGAGGTGAAATCTCAGTCTTGTTTTTGTCTGCATCTCTCAAATTACCAGTGATATGGAACATTTTTTCATCTATTTATTTGATGCTTTTACTTCTTCATTTTGTCCTGTTTTTTCTTATAAGAATTTGTTTTATTTCTTAAATTTGTCTTTAATCCATTTGAGTGGATTTTTTATAGTATGAGACACAGGATTAATTTCATTTTTTTCATGTGGTTTCCAATTTTTTCAACATTATTTTTCAAAGAGACTATTGTGAACTCTTGGCATCATTTTCAAAGATAGAGATCAATGGCCATAGAGGGTATTACTGAGATAACATTAATGTGGTATTACCTGAAATTAAGCCACATCATTATTTGGAGGTCATGTATTCAAAAGAGATAGAAGAACAAATACAAAGATTCAACAGCAAGAGATATCTCAAGTGTGAAAGGGGCCAAGTAACTACAGAGTAGAGAGAAAAAAAAGAGGACCAGAATAAAAGTCAAAAAAGTTAATTCAGAGAGAAAATCACAAAATCCTAAAATTTTAGGATTTTGAAAGTGGCATTTACTTACTGTGATAAATAACCTTTACAGGATCTGAGTAATGAGTTTCATGATTTGACCTATGTTTACAAAGAATACACTTTCATATCCACTTCATTTTATTCACAAAAAAATAAGTTATGGAATTAATTGTATACAGTGTCATCAGTGTACAAATGATGGAAAGCAATGTGGTGTAAATACAGAGTGGAATACTACTCAGCCATTATAAATGAAGACTTTATTTCATTTGCCAAACATGGATGAAAATAGCAGTTGTTATAAAAATGAAATCAGCCAGGCAGAGAAAGACAGATAGCATATGAACTTGCTTTTTATTGAATCTAAAGGAGTATAACTCAGAGAAGTGGAGTAATCCATTGGCTACTGGAGGCTGGATGGGTGAATTTACTTGTCAAAGTGTACAAATTTTCAATTAAATAAGAAGGATAAATAAAGAGATCTACTGTAGAACATGTTAACTGTAGTTTTAAAAATGCTGTGCTCCTGAAAAGTGCTGACAGGAAATGTTGTGTTCTCATCAAACATGCACACATACACACAGAAACACACACACACAGGAGTATGTGAAATCATAAATATATTAATTAGCATTTCAATTTGACCATTTTATACTATCTATATATCTATCTCAAAAATACCACATTGTATATGATAAATGCATGCAAGTGTTTTTTTTTTTTTTTTTTTTTAACAAAAACAGCTTACTATTTTGAAAAGATACCGAAGGGAACAAAGGCAGAGGCAGTTTAAACAGATAATTACCAAATGAGGTGAGAGGATCTGGTGGCCTTTACCAAGGAAGTAAGAGTGGAAGCGACAGGAAATGATGTCAATTTAGATGTGTTTTTTAAAAATAGAGGCTAGAATATTGCCGAATTGACAAAAGAGTGAGAGGCAGAGGTGGGAAAGGAGAGAGAGGAAGAGGTAGAGGAAGAGGTAGAGGAAGAGAGGGAGAGGATGTTCACAATGTTACAAATGTACAAATTGCTTTGGTCTTAAAAGAAGAAAAGGATGAGCTTTTCATGAGAGACAATGTGGAAAAATTATGTATTGGATCAACAGACCAACTTAGTGTAAGGATTCTGAGATGATATTGTGGGTTCAGTTCCAGAAGGTTAATTTTAAATGCAAAATGAAGCATCTGTTTGGAGATGTTCGTTTGGCAATTATTATAAAAGTGTGATGCTCAGGCACAACATTGTTAGGCTGCAGGTAAAATCTAGAAGTCATTCTAGAGAGATTTTAAAATCTTAAAAAGACATGAGCTTAACCACTGAGTACTGATAAGAAGAAACTATCCCAGATTTGAGTTCTAGGGATTCAATATTTAGAAATGGATGAGAATGTAAAGAAACTTCAAAGGAACCTGAAGGCCAGAGAGGGCGGAAGAAAGGTAAATCAACAACATGTCCCAATAGACAATGGAAAAAATGTTACACAGACCAGATCAGCGCTATCAATGCTGCTGATAGGTAATGTTAGATAACTGAGTATACTAAACTACAAAGTTAGCAAGGTGGTGATTATTGATAACATTGATAAAAATATTTGTGGTGAGGTAGCATAGGTAAAACTTTGACTAAAATGGGTTTAAGAGAGTATGAGAAGAAGGAAATTAGTACCTTTCTGGTTTTCCATTAAGGGATTAAAAACGAATAAATAGCCTGTAGAAGAAAAAAAAATAGAGTCCTTGTTTGTTATTGACAGAAGTAATAACAATATTTCATGCTCAAAGGAAAGACCATGCAGAGGGTTGGGGTAGAATTTGCTGTGAAATTTATTTGGCTAGCTGACAAAGTGGACAGGGTCTACTGTTTAGGTAGAAATTATAGTCTTTACCAAGAAGTCTGGAGACAGCTGGCCTATCAAAGTTCAGAATATAAACCATACTATGCCTATTATTGGTGCATATATAGGGAGGCAGATAGATGAGAGGATGGAAAGCTCTAGAAATTATCTTCTGTTTTCATCTGTCTTCTCGGTGAACTAGTAAGTAATTCACCAGATAAATGTGAGGATAGAAGAAGAGTTTTTGAAAGTTGCAGAAGACAGAAAAATATCAGGTAAGGAGAAATTTTTTTATGTATTCCAAACCTGTGGCTCCAGGTGTCTTTCAATGGTTATTGTAGTTTTCTTCATATATACTTTCCAGATATCATGTACTTCCTAACCTGTCTGTTCTCCAAGATTAAGAACTTCTTCAGCAAGTCTTTCATGCAACATGATTTTCAGAATTTTATACTCTTAATCTCTTTGGTGATTGTAGGTTGTTAATATTGCCCCTTAACATAAGATGTTAAAAATAAAATCCAATTCCCTGAATGTATACTGACCATGTAGATGGTTGGACACCATATTAGGATAACCAGGTAGCACTGACTTTGGAAATGTGCCTCTGATTTAAGCTTCTCATTCTACAAATCTATACTCAAATTCACAAAACCATTCCAGTCTTGTGCCACTGATTTGTCTGAGATTAAATTCAAAATCTCACTAACTCTTTTAAAATCCTTCTTTGTTGGTTTCAGATTAGCAGTCCACTCTGTAAAGGTCATTTCAAATATCTTTTCATAGAGAAAAATAGCAAGTGTTATTTATTGACTAAGTGCCAAACATTGGGTTAAGCTTTTTAGATACGCATGCTAATTGAATTTTCCATACTTCACATGAGAGAAGCGTGGTACCCATTTTGTAGATGAAGACGTGGAAGTACTGAGAGATGAAAGAACTTGTCAAGTAACATGTTAAATCACAGAATTAACAAGGAGAAAAACTGAATTTAAACTCAGGAATTTAAGTGCCAAGACCTGGGCTCTGTTTTATGCTCTAAAGAAACAATTTGTCTAGAAGTCCAGAGAAAGAGCTCAAAGAATAATTGGTGATTTTTGTGGCTGAAAATCAGTTCCTTTATTGTATCTCTGAGCTCCTCATCCTTTCACAGGTCATTTCTATAACATTCCCATGTCATTTCTTACATCTATATTTAAATTTTTATCTATCAGATAACTATCTATATGTTATTAGTGTATATTTGTAATACGAAATAGTTACATCCATTTTGGGGAAATTTGTATAACATTATTATATACTAATATTATATAATACTTAATGTTATATATGTATATATTTTGGATCATTTTCTATCACATTACTCCTTCCCTTCCCTCTCTCCCTCTTTCCTTCCTCTTACCCTCCTCTTCTCCAAAATGTCAGCTTTCCTGTTTCCTACCATTGCCACATTATTTTATTGTAGCCCACTTGTAGTTTGAGTTTTTCATGTAAGAAAAACCAAGTAATATTGGACCTTCTGAATCTGACTTATTTCACTTAACACGATGGTCAGTGTTCACACTATGCCACTCATTTCATTGAGCACTTCTAGGTTTTGTGCTATTTTCAGATTTGAGAAATATTTATACCAAGAGGACAAGCAGCAGAGAGAATCAGGATCCCTGTTGAAAGTTTAAAAGCATACAGGGTGCTGTATGAATCATCTCTTTCCAAAATAAATATCTTTTTATCTTTTGATGGTGTCTTTTTATGCACAGTGACCATTTTTAATTACAATAAGAATCTTCCCATCTTTGTCCTTATCATGCACATGCATTTTAATGCAATTTCTAAAGTAAACAACACATTTCATAGACAAGCCCTGGTTCCAAAGACTACAACACCCTTAACAACTTCTTCCGGTGACAAGCCTCGCATGCAATTCCCACTCCCTCGGTGATTGAACTTGTCAGGTTGCTGGAATCAAGTCACTCATGCTTGTTATCCTTTGACCTCCAACTGGCAGTCTGAGCCTTCTTCCTTGCAAAGAACGACACTTCTTTTGCTTGACAAATCCAAACTGCTTGCTCACCGTTTGTGCACAGCTGTGGCAGCTGAAAGCATCTGGCATGCAACATATGGAATTTAATTTCCTGATATTTACATAGATTGAAACTGTTTTGCTCCAGATTCAGACAATCTTTTACACCAGATCTTAAGGTAAAAGTTTTTAGACAATTTCATGCCCTCCTCTTAAACTCCCCTGTGAAAATTTATTCAGTGAACAAGATAAGAATAAGAAAGACTGCTAGTGCTTTATCATGTTGAAAGATTAAAAGAAGCTTTGCTCTGTTGATGTTTTTTATGGGTTCTGTTTTCAATTGGTAAACTTGCTTTTTTAAAAAAACATATGTGTTTCCTTGGAATATTGAAAAATCAAACTATTAATTTTAGAATAGCTTTAAATTTACAAAAATATTTTGAATGTACAACAGATTTCCAGTGTCCTCTATCCAGTTTCTTCTGTTTGAAACATCTTGCATTGTTACATTACACTTGTTACAGTTATTGTAATGATACTGATATTCTGTAAGTCATGCCCCTATTTTACACCAGTTTTCTTAGTTATCAACCTCTGTCTATTTTTTTGTCAGCAACTGTTTTTGACTATTGCATTTTATTTAGTTTTCAAGTCTCTTTAATCTCCTCTTGGCTTTGACAGTTTGTCAGGTATGCCTTGATTTTGATGACCTTGACAATTTTTATGAGTGGTTATTAGGTGTTTGATAGACTATGCCTCAGTTGGGTGCTTTTTAGTCCTTCATATTTAGATTGGGACTATGTAATTTGAGAGAAGATAATCACATACCAATGGTCCATTTTTATCACTTAAATCGAGTGTACATATTATCAACATGACAACATTATTCACATTGAGCTTGATCAGCTGGTGAGGTGCAATCCGACAAATTTCCTTAGTGTCCATTTAGTCTTTTTTCCCACTTTTCTTAAGGTACTCTTTAGACAGGAGTCTTTATCTATAGTCCACTACTAAGAAGCGGGAACTACATCCCATCACTTTTTTTTAATTGAGTTTATTGGTACATTTTAGGTATACAGTACAGTTACATTCATTATTGGGATCTTGTAGCTTTACATGACAGGTCTTGGTTCTTATTTTTTCCCCTTGTCCCTGCCCTCCTTTCACCCCCTCATTGCCTCCCTGTTTACAAACACTTTAATTCAATTTTTTCATTTTCTCATATTTTTTTCTTTTCCCTTATTACCTTTCCCCTACCCTTCCCACTGTCCCTACACCTTTAGCCCCTTTCTTCCTATTTCACATTGCCAATTACCTCATTAGGATCATATGCACCATTATAGATTTTCACACCAGAGAAACTCTTTGGTATTTACACATGTGTGACTTATTTATTTCACTTAGGAGTATATCCTCAATATGTATCCATTTTTCTATGAATGAATCTAACTACTCAACCATAAAGAATGAGAAATTACATCCCATCACTTTCAGGCAGAAAAACTGCATAAATGATTTGAAATTCTTTTTGGGGTTATGAGGTATTATAAAAATATATGATGAATGTTTACATTTAAATAAAATTTCATAGCCAAAGACGCTTTGCCCTTACTCCCCTTCAAAATACTCCCCCTTGCTTTGAACAAACTTCGGCCATAGTTCTTGCCACTTTCGCAAGCAGTTCTAGAAGTGCTTTTCCTGAGTGTTTTCGGGAAACGTAATAAAAGATACAGTGAATGCACTGCATGGTGTCATCCCAGGAAAGACAGGCTCATAGAAACATTACTCTGTGTCCTCAAGTACCTCATTCACTGGGTCTCACCCTGCGACTTCTGGCTCTCTTCAATGTCAAAATGACAATAAAAGGTAAATATTTTTTATTCATTCAAGACATGAAGGTAGTCAGGAGTGAGCACCTAAAGACATTCAGAAATCAGGGCTTTCAGAAAGACTTCAGGAAGTTGCAAGAAAAATGGGATAAATGTATCCAAAGTGTGGGGGAGTCCTGTGAAGGGCATTCATGGAAATGTATGTCTTAGAGTAATCATTTCTTTTAAACATTAAAATTCATTGTGTTTTTACCATACCTACTACTTATTTAATAGCTTACATATATCAGCATGCATACATGGATATTTATTCTCCACTTTTGGCTGTATTACAATACAACTTGATCCTTTTGTCATTCATATCATGTTAGCTTTGAACATTGAGCATCCTTTCAATTGGCTGCTTTGTCCCTTTGTGGAATTTGTTTGATTTTTGAGGACCTCATTATTTTCTGTACTTCAGGATGTTCAGGCTCCTCTCATATTTCCTTACTGTTCTAGAATCAGAAGTCATTTCCCTTTTAATTTTGATGTGATTTAGGCAATCCTCATGGTAAACCTCCACTGGGTAGTAGAATTTGGATGCAAAAATTACTTAAAATTGGTTCACTAGATGTAATATGTATCATTATTGTAATTTCAATTATTTATAATCATCATCATTATTTCAATTGTTTGATGTTAAAAATTTCATGCTTTTGTTCATCAAATATTTATTGAACATTATAATGTTTGAAAAAATGAGATAATAGATGTTGAGGATATACTAGTTTATAAGATCAAGTATATGTCTTCCTGGATTTCCTCCTCCTCCTCCTTCTTATTTTTGATACCAGGGATTGAACTCAGGACCTTGCACTTGAGAGGCAGGCATGGTGCCACTGAGCTAAATCCCAACTCTGCAGTTGCCTTCTTTTAAGAGCGATAATAATTGATAGAATCTATATCTTCCTATGATATTGTCTTTGATACTTTTTCAAGAAGGGCCTTATTGATGATTAAACTTGGATTTTGCACCCAGAGTTCTCTGAAGCTAAGAGGTACAGAATATCTCAAATCTTCAGGTGGTTACAGTTCCCTGAATTAAAATTAAAATTAAATAAAATTCCCCTGCCTTTTAACATTTCAGAATACAAAAACTAAATCTATTTTTCCATTTTTGGATATTGGAAAGTAATTGTTTTTGCCATGGGTTCAGACAGACTGCATATTTTAAAGTTGATAGCAATAACCTCTTGTATTTCACAAGGCGGTCTCATGATGCGAAGTTCATTCCTCTTTGCTTGAGTGATATTCATGTTATCTCTCCTTAAAACAGTGTATGCTGCTCAGTGCTACAGAAGCAACATAGGTCATTGAAGCGAGTCCAAAGAATAGGTTTTAGCTTTTATTCAGTTATCTCTGGGGACATTCCCACTTGACGTTCACTTACAAGTCAGTGGGGAAAGCCTAAACTAGCCCATGGGTAAATGAAGCCTTGTGCAGGGGCTGTGGTTGAGAACTCATTCAGTGGTCTGGCTAACAGTCAGTATTAAACGAGAGACACACAAGTGATGATATCTCCATATTTTTCAGCCTCTAGCTGTTAGGTCATTGTGGCTTATACATCGGTCCAGCTAATGCCCCACATATCATAGATAGAAAGAGAGAAAAAATATTCTCTGTGCTCTCTCCCACAGGGTCCACAAGAAGAATAAAATTGTTCTTTGATGACACAGTTTTTGTTGAGAGAGAGAGAGGAGATTGTCATGAGCCATGTTAGGAAGTAGAATACAAGAAGGCACTTGCCTGGGGTACCAAGAAAAGAGCCAGCCCTACCCTGTAGCAGAACCTACCTAACATTCTCCATTATAAACATTCTTGTTCCCTGGATCTCTCAGTTTGTTACTTGCAGTTAATAATTCTTTTTAGTAGTATAACCATATGATAACAGAAGAATATGCTTCCTTATTTACTTTTGTATCTGTAATAACTAACACACTGCCTGAAAGCAAATAGACACTCATTAAATCCTGGTGGATGAATGTATGCAAGGAGGCACGGTTGAAGGAATGCAACTATCTTTTTTTGGGCATTCCCTGGAGTATATGGAACAGCAAAAATATAGTTATATTACTGTAAAGTAAAAGTAGCATGTATCTCTTTAGTTATATCAGATTGTGAACAAATAATACTCTAACGTTATTGGTAGGTCAAGATTTTGGGTGCTGCTCATCTGAGTTATTCTTTTGCCTCATTTGGTGTTGGCTGGAGCTCTTTTAGTTCTTCACTTTCTCATATGGTAGGCAGTGAGTGTTGGCCTCTGGTTCTAAGTCATGGTAATAATTTTCCTTTACCTAGGTGACTGCCTGTGGCCACCTGCATTTCTTCACACAGGAGGCCAATTTATATTTCAATGTATAAAAGTAGAAGCTTAAAATTTATACTTGGAAGTGATATAATTCTGTCCACCATATTAAAGAGCCAGTTTAAAATGTGAATAGAGGAGAAACTATTAATCGATGAGAGAAGGACAAGAGGATATTGCAAGAGAACAATCAGGCTGGGTGACATTATTGTGGCCAGAAGTGATTTGATTGGCTGATTAACTGCTATGTGATAGTATATTACTATTGTAATTGGACCAATGCTTTAATTCCCAGTGGTTTCTATTCTTCAGACATGCAACAGTATTGTGCATTCCACCAAGTCTTGAGTACAGTGTTAAATTTCAAGTCAGAGGATAGGAAGTTGAATTTCGTGCTTATCATGTAACTTCTACCTCTTCTGGCTTATTGTTTAAACTCTTGAAAAAAATGAGGTCATTTATAAAAGCATAGCATTAATCAATGTCTTATTGGACATCCTGGTTGCCTTGAAAACAAAATGAGTCGGTTATCACAAAAATGTTGTGAACTCTCTGATAATAGTTTATAATATTTATGTATCATGATAGCTCTCAGTTGTCTATATGTTCTCACTATGAGATGTGTAATGCACATAATCAGTTCTGTTTATCTTCATAAGCTGAGGCCACACAATTGGTAGTTTAAGGAGAAGTGAAATGATTAATCCAAAGCCAAGCAAGCAGCATCTGAAATAACAGATATTCAAACTCTAAACCAAGTCTAAAGCTCCTGATCCAAAGGCGTATGAATAATTTTTCCTGTCAGCAATTCATCATCATAGATAATATGAATATCCTTCTACAGGGACCATTTTTTTATCTTAGTGAGTTTCGTGGTACATTTTGGGTACACAGTACAGTTACATTCATCATTGGGATCTTGTACCTTTACATGACAGGTCTTGGTTCTCATTTTTTCCCATACCCCTGCCCTCCCTTCACCTTCTCCCACCTCCCCTATTTACAAAGATTTTGTTTCCATTTTTTCCTTCTCTCATGTTTTATCTCATCCTACAGGGACCAATTTTAAATATCTAAACAGTTTTGGGTTTCAAATGTAAATGTATCCAGTGGGGGGAGTGGGAAAATTTTGTAGTTTTGAAATCTCAGAGATTTGTAATTTGAAGATGGAGATAATATCTTGTGCCTCACAGATTACACTCTAAATGCAATAAAGTACTAAAATACCAAGTACAGCATCTGGAACAAAGCAAATTCCCAATAGGTGCTACTGATTTGATTTATAATATAAAATTTCTATGTTCAAAGAAAAACAATCTGTTCTAATACTGGCACAGTATTCTAATATTATTAGGCCACTATTCTAATACTGGCACAAGACAAAAATGGAATTAGTGGTTTCATATAATCTATCCCAACATTACATATGTGTATTGGATTTGTTTTCACTACACATGTTTGCTTATCTTTATAGCACTGTAAAATAACTAAAAGGAGAATAGTCATATCTTTATAACAAAAACAGCAATCAAACAAATAAATTAAGAAATCAGTTCAATTCATAATACCATCAAAATAATGCTATACTGTGCCAAGAAACATATTTAGCAAAATAAGTAGAAAATTTACAAACTTAAAAGCAGAAAAGTACAGATCCAGGCATGATTTTGCATTCCTGTCATCCAGTACTCCAGAGGCTGAGGCAGGAGGATAGCCACAAGTTCAAGGCCAGCCTGGGCATAAGTTTAAGGTCAGCCTGGGCTACACAGCAAGATCCTGTTAAAGAAACAGCAACAATAACAAAGAAATAGAAAAGTCCAAAATATTGCCCAAAACATCAAAGATAAGTACATTTATGAATATAATATGTTATTACACTAGGAGATTTACTATTTTTAAAATGATAATACTGCCAACGTGATCTGCAGGTTCAACACTGTTCATATCAAAATACCAGGTGACATTTTTATTTTCAGAAACTGAGAAGTTGATTCTGAAATTCATGTGGAAATGAACGATTCTCAAAATAGCCAAGATGATCTTCAGAAAGAAAAGTAAAGTATAGAGACTCACACTTTCATTTTCAAAGCTAATACAAAATTACAGGTATTAAAACACTATGGTCCTAGCATCAGGATAGAAATATAGATCAATGGAACATGATTAAAAATGCAAGAAAAAGCCTCGCATTTAAGGTTGCTTGAATTTTGACATGGATACCAGGCTTTTCAAGAAATTATTAGAAGATAATTACATATGTTGGAAAAATAATGTTGGATCCCCTTTCTAACATCATACAAAAATGAACTAAAATATATTGAAGATCTGTAAAATATTGAAAGAAAGCATAATAACAAATATCCATTACATTTGATTAGGTAGACTTAGGTATGACACAAAATGCATTCTGACAAGGCAAAAAATGTAGATAAATTTTATTTAATCAAAATAACAACAACAATTCAAACAAAAATCCAAATAAGTGAAAAGCCCTCAAAATTCAAAGGGCACCATAGAATGAGTTAAAAATGCATCTCAAAGAATGAGATTAAATACTTGCAAATTATTTATAAGAGGATTTAAGTTGATAATATATTAAAAAAATGCCTTCTTAGTGGTTCCACCACCTGCCTCGCAAGTGCAAGAGCCTGAGTTCAACCCCTGGTATACACACACACACACACACACACACACACAAAACTTACAGCTCAGTAGTAGCTAAATAGTCCAATTAACATAATGGCAAAAGATCTAAATAGGCATTTCATCAAAGAAGATATACAAATAACCAACAACAACAAAAAGATTTTTAATATAATTAGCCATTAGAGAAATGTATACTAAAGCAAAGTTTATTTATCATTCCTACCATACCAACTGAAAATAAAACTGATAGTTGATAGCATGTTGGCAAGATTATGTATAAATTGCATACCACTTATATAGAAATTTTAAAATGGTATATTTACTTAGAAAAGTCTAGCAGCCTCTCTAGGTGTTAAATATATAATACACTGTGACCCAGGAATTCTCTTTCTTTGTATATATGCAAGAAAAATGATAATATTTGGTGGCTCAAAATTTGTGCACAGATGTTCATGGCACCATTATTTGTGCTATTAAAAATAGAAGTAATTCAATTGGGCATCAACTGATGAATAGAAAAAGGAAATACGCCATATTTCTGGAGCAAAGTATCATTCAGTCATGCAAAGGAATGAAGTAATGATGCATGCTCTTTCATGGGTGAACCTCGAAAACAACATGCTAGATGAAAGAAGACAGTCACAAGAGACTGCAGATTGTATGAAACACTCAGGATTTGCTCATCTATAAAGTCAGAAAGTAAATTAATAACGACTTAGGGCAAAGGGATGGGAGAAAATGAAATAACTGCCAGTATTTTTTATTCAGGGTAATGATAATGTTCTACAATTTGTTATTGAGCAATCCTTTCCTGAAAACCATCAAATATTATGTTTTAAATGGGTGAATTGTATGGTGTATGAATCATATGTCAATACATCTATTAAAATAATACTAACCGCAGGATGTATATAATTAACAACATATCAGGCACTCTCTCGGGCTCTTTAAAGATAGAAATTCATTTAGTTTTCACTACAACCCAATGGAATAGAAATATTTTTATTTTCTTAGAAAAAATAAAAGGAAAGAATAAGAGATTTTCCACCATTACTGAGTAGAGTTGTGGCTGAGGTTCCGCTCTTCATAGACTGAGAATTTACACTTTTACTTACCATGCTATATCGTCAGTTAACAACTGCAAAATACATGCAATCCCTTTGTTTCTTCCCTTTCCCTGTATTAGTTCTGCTCTAGCTGCATAATTCCTCCTGCTACATGATTTGCGTTGGAAGTTTTTACGTGTCTGTCAGTGACATTCTGAGAACTTGTTAAAAGCACCCACACTTACATCCTAGACTCATGTTTCCTGTGTGGTAGGATGGACTGTTCTATTTGGTTTCTCCTTAGGGATTCCAGACTCCAATTTAGGATAAGAGGTGGAGGTGAACTAGTCACGTGCTTTTGAAGGAGAGGTGGTCATGACGTATAGCTAATCATTTGAGTCACGGCTTCATCTTCACGAGCAGCACAGTTTTAGTCTAGTTACTTTATTTCTGTGCCTCAGATCCCTTCACTTTTAATATGGGACCAATACAATGTCTCCCTGAGGGCATGACAGTTGTGGAACTTTACAGATGCAAAACTGTGAGAGTGTATGCAGCCCATGTTCAGAAAACAGGACCCACCCTCTTTATTTACCCTTAGAGTACCCAGGATTCCATCTCTCCCTGGATGGTTTGCAGGCCAGACAGGCAGACAAAATACTACTGAATCTCAGAAAGCTCTCTTTGCTTTGAGCCTTGGAAATTTTCCCCTCTCCAAATGGCCAAGTTAAAGCAGATTGAGAACCTGGACAAAAATACACTGAAACAGGGATGGGAGTGCATGACAGCAGTTAGCTTGGTCTCCCTGCTTCTCTAGAGAAATTAGAACAGCTAAGATGTTTAAATCCCCAGCCAGAACCCCTGATTTAATTTAATTTTATAGTTCCAAGCACTGGCTTGTTGTGGTTTCCTTATATCACATACAGAGCTGGCCTCTTCCCCTGTGTGCCTCTGTGGAGAGGAAGCCAGGCGGCACAAGCGTGTGCTGGCACAATAATCAGTCCCAAAGACTTCTCATGTGGTCTCTGCAGGCGGTCACATCTGCATTGAAGTCCAGAAGGACCAGGGACAGGGCATGGCTGAACATGGGGGGCTTTGTGCAGCTTTCTTGGAAGGAATCTGGAGTTTGCTTTCCATCACAACTCTAGGACTTTACTGTGCAACCTCTGTCAAGCAGCTTGCATGAGCCTCCATGTGTCCACACGGAACATGACAAAAACAGTAATCCGCATGTCTCGGTATGTATGAGGGTAGTGGGAGCTGATAATTGACCCTGAGTGGAACTTCGACCAGTATCATTGGAGGTACACGTAGTAATTACAGGGTTTAGGCCAGTGTGGCTTTTTCTTCATCATTCTGGGAAAATAAGAGTGAGGAAGTGGAAGGAAGATATTTCTTCTCTCTGTCTAAGAAGAAATGCCATAACATTTCTCGACATGGCTGTTCCTTTTACACTCACCTCTGGAATCCTAGAATCTGAATAATGGGAGAAAAAATAAAGACAGTAAAATTATCTATCTATCTATCTATCTATCTATCTATCTATCTATCTATCTATCTATCTAACAGGTAGGAAAGTTGTGGCTCAGAGAGGGAACCTGACCTGTGCAAGATCACACAGCAAACTTAGTTGCAATGCCCGGATTTGATATTTCTGAGTTTTTCCCACTGTATTGCATTGTTTCTGAGAAATCATCTGAGACAAGTTAACAGAGAGACATGACTTATAACTGCAAAAGTTAAGATTGTCCTGGGAGGAAAACTTTTTATTTGCTCAGAGGAAGCAAGGTGTGAAACGAGGGCACAGTTGACTCGCCACAGCTTCTGAGACCTCACTTAGAGTTCAGGCTGTAGCTTGAAGGTGCAGGAAAGCCAGGGTGAATGGAATATAAATGACTTGAGGGCAGAATTTGAGTTCGCATCATCTTTGTGACCCACTTCCTGGCATATGACATCTGGCACTTTGTAAGATTTGAGAAGTGCTTGTTTGTTGACCCTACATTTCCAAACCTGAGAACTTGCATGGTTAGAAGAACTTTCAATGCCAATGGAGCTTACCCAAGTTGGAAGAAAGTCTGAAATCTATCAGCACCTATTCACTTTACTGAGAATTCTTGAACACGGGAGAGTAAGCACAGGAAAAGACTACAGAGATGGATTCCTTTGGGAATAATATGCTTCAGTTCATGCACAAAGCTGATAATAAGTAAACTTTCCCAATAGCTAGCTAGTGTACAGTGCATGATCTGTGAGGTGCTGGTTCCAGTGAGTGAAATGATTCCATGTTATATAAATAGAAAGTAAGATCCAAAGAGATTATTTACCAACCATTTGCCTTGGTCTGAACTTCTATTCTTAACGTGGGTGTGTTTCACTGCTTTTGGTCATCAGCGCACAGGACATCAAAGGATGGGATGACCACAGTTAATCCTTATTGTATTTCTAGCTTTCAAATTAATTCTCTAAAAATAGAATTGTGATGATCATGATTTTGGTCTGGAATGAATAGATGACCCTTAGGACTCTCAGGGAGTAATGGTAATGCCAAAGTATGTATGTATCATTTCACCATAGAGGGATGCATTATTGAAATTTCAACTTGACGAGAACTAAGATAACACTTACTATTAATAGAAAATATCTTGTGTTGGCCTCATGAATGATGATTTTATAACGAAAGGGAGAAGTGCTCAACCATTTTTGGACATTTTCTAGATGTCTGACTCTTGTCATTTGTCCACTTGATCATCCTTACTTCTTTACAGTTTATGAATTATTACCATAATTTTGGGTCATATGAGGCTCCACCAAAAAAAGAACCATTTCTGCCTCCTTCATCATTATATTGCTAGCACTTGCTGTGTGTCAGGCATATCATACGTTTGTTAAATGCTCTGCCTGTTGTCAGAAACCCAGAAAAATGACAAAATGGCATCTTGAGTTGTGGTTACAGGAATGTATGTGACACTGTAGAAAAATGCAGTTTTCATGATATCACTCATTCTTTGACATACTTTCAAGTCTATGCATCCTTATTCTAACTGGTTCTTCTTGGTCTCTCTAGCTTCACTCTTGCTCCCTCTGCTTTTCGTTTCTATCTCCTAGAGGCAGTGGTTTTCTTTCTTTTCTTCCAACATTGTTAGCCTCATCTTAACCTCTGCTGTTGTTTCCCAGGCCAGAAACAATCTTCCTATATCTTAGCACAGCTAGAATTTCTCATTTATCTGGCTCCTGCTCAAGTGACATTTCATTAGATAAACTTACTCTCAGAAACCAATCTATAATTGCTATCCAACCACTTGCTGTCACATTGCTTTTTTTTATTTTTTCTGTCCTATTTATTCCTATCTGAAATGAAATCCTCAACTTATATAGCTGGCTGTCTTTGGTCAGAACAGTATTAGAATATTAGTTCTATCAGGAACTTGGCCTCTTTCTTTTTTCTAACTACTCACTATTGTATTGCTAGAATGTAGAAAAATTTCTGGCATGTAGTATCTACTACAAGTAGACAATAAATGTCTACTTTGGTTTACAAATGAGAGAATAAATAAATGCCTAATTGTTACCTTATGAATAAATTCTCCAAGTAACAAGGCCCAAGTCTTTTTACTTTCTGCATGTTGTCCCAGTGTAGTCTTCCATCTTTGTTTTTTCTTCTAATTTTAGCCTTTCCCATAAGGGTCATCAATTATCAGACATTTCCCTCTTTCCCTTTTGCCTTTGACTAGGTCAGGATGCCACAACGCTTAACATATCCCATGCCTCAACAATGCTCAATCCCATATATTTTCCTAAGTGCATGGTACCTTTCTAAGTTTTTGTTCTTGCTGTTTCCTCTATCTGGGACCCTTTGTTCTTTCAACAGCCACTCCATCCTTTTCACTTCATAAATCCAGCAGGACCTGTGGACAAGGCACACATCTCTCCTACTCTGGGAAACCACCTTTGATATTCCAAAATAGTAATATCTCACAGTGCTCATTCCAAATCCACAAAGCAACATTTCTCTCACAATGGAATTATGCTTTCTTGAGATTTTCTTCTTGGAAACTGTTAATGTAGGGAATAAAAGAAATGCATTTTTACTTCTATCTGAGTCCCATCTGGAGTACAAAGTAGGGCATAAAAAAAAGATGCTCAATAAACCATCCATGAATGGAGGAGCGAAGGAATAAAATTGAAAGAACAAATTACTTGATTCATAAGGAAACATGTATAAATGCCTGGCTAAAATTTATGGTTGAATTATACATCAGGGTTGAACAGTTGTCCTGGTTTGCATAGAACACAGTGAGGAATTTTCAATATCCAAACTGAGAAAAGCCCTAGGTAAATGAGGATTGATTGATCACCCATACATACCAGTTTCTTGAGATTGATAGTGACAAGATGGAGAGCCTGATGCAGTGAGTTTCAGGTTGGATCAAGCCCCAACAATGATTCACAGACAGGAACACAGATATGCAAAGCAGACATGGACTAAAGTCTAGAGGCAGTGTAGGGACCCAAGATTACATGGAATTTCCTGCAGTAAGTAAAAATTTGAGATTGGTCAGGGGCAGACAGTTGGAGAAAACTGGAAAAATAGGCAGACTTGGACCCCAATCTGTATCTCCTGAACTCTACAACTTTGGGCAAGTCATGTGACCTCTCAGCTTCCTATATATGAAATAAGTTTTCTAATGCTAAATGGGCACAACCTAATTCAGTGCCTGATAGATATTAATTGCTCTATAAAGAACTATTACATTCACCACACTGTGAGCCACAATGTCTCCAAATTCTGGAATAGGGCTGTTCAAATGCATAGGGTTAAGTAGTTATTACATTTTCCTACCATGAATTAGCAAGAAGTCTCATCTGATGAAACACTGGGTTCTATATAATAAATATTGGGTTATGTGTAATGTGTGTATCCTAACTCTAGTTTTGTGACTTTTAATAGTTCTCTGTTACAGTAATGTGCCTGATGTGGTGAGGCTATAGAAAGATCCACAATTTCTCAAGAATCAACCCCAAAACACTAATATCCACATAAAACGCCTCTTACTCTTTTGACTGAGCAATTCTATTTCTAGGAACTTATTCAAAGGAAATAACCAGAGAATGCATGTACAATGATGTTCATCTCAGAATTGTTTATTACAGTGAAATATTAGAAACATCTGAAATGCTTCACAATAGAGATTTGGCCAAGTTAATTACATTTTAGACATTCAATTGAATACCATGTAGACATTAAAAAAATGTGTTCCCTAAGAGCATTTAATGATTTTGATACGTGTTCAAGGCATATTGTTAAATGAAGAAAGGAGATAACAAATGTTTGGTATGTTCCCAATTTTATAAAATGAAAATCTTAAAGCAAACAATAACAATATTAAATAATGCCAGAGCAGTATCATTAATTGTTGAAAACATGGGCTGTGGAATAAAGAACTCTGAATTCAAATTCCAGGTCTATTATTTCTTTACTATGTGACTTTGGATATTACTTTACCCCTCTTGACCTTGATTTTCTTACTGGTGAAGTGGGAGACACATAGACTTACCTCACGTATTTTTGTTTGTGAGTATGTGTGAAGACTAAATGAGTTCATATATATGAAATTTGATATGATCACCTGATGCAGTGTTAGAGAAGTCTTACTTATTTTTATTTTTTCAAGTTAACATTTTTTAAAGTTAAACAAACAAAAATTATGCAAATCCATCCAGCTCTTAATTACCAGAGCTTGGATTTGAACCTAAGTCTACCTGACCCCAGAATGTGAGCATGTGGCCACTATGTAATTTAGGATGTGTTACTTATTATGCTTTCATAGTTACTGAATAAGAAGTAACTGTTTCTTCTTTGTAACTTTCTGGATTTTCTAAAATTTTCACAATGAATACATGGAAAAGTATTATTCACACACTATATTTTAAGTTGAAACAAAAGGGTGAGCTTAAACGGAGATACTGAAAATAGTATAAAGTGTCAGATTCATGGTCATAGAACAGGTCACACCTTGTAGTGCTTGGCACAGAATTGCAAAATCAGCATGAGTTCCAGAATCAGACAGAGTGGAGTTCAAATCCTTCATGGATTAGCAATAGGCCCTTGGACAAATTGCTTCACTACTCACAGTTTCATTTAACTCTTCTGTGAAACTGTACAGCACTTCCCAATGCCCCAAGGAGTTAGAGCTCTATGTGAAGAGACCATCGCTTTTCCAGATAAACCCTAGGTGCTCAGCTGTTCGTAATTCTTCAGATGACTTTGGGATGCTACACTGTCTCTTAGATCTACTGGGTCACCCACATCTACAGTTGGGAGTCCTAGCTTCTGCTTTCTTACTTACGTGGCAACAGTGGAATGCAGAAACAACTAATAGGTGGCTGGACCATCGTTAGAAAGTTCCCTGTAACTTATTTACATTTAAATAGGGCAAAAATTTTGCCATTGATTTGAGTGGGTATCCCCCACATAAAAGACCAACACCAAATGCAAGAGATTCTTATAAAAGGTTAAAAATACATTAAACTTTGAATATGGCCAGCCTGTTGCTGATTGGGATACAATTTTAAAAGCATTCCTTACATCCAGATTGGATTGCTCTTACTTTTACTCTGCAATATTGCCAGCACTGTTCTTTTTCTTAACTAGAACTTGCTCTGATTTCAGAACATGGCAATTGGAATTAACTGGCAATTCTACAACTCAGGCTGATCACCAGCTCCTAAATCTCAACAAGCATTCTGAAATTCAGCAGGAATTGATTGGAAAATTGGCCTTATAATTCACAAGGGTTCAGATATGAGATCAGTTAACACCAGACTGCTAGAAACATTGGCTGCCCCCTTGGGCCAGTGAGTGGTCAGGTTATTCTCCTTGAAAGCAAAGATGAAAGTCATTCCTTCTTTCCTTGCTTTTCATTATTGCAGACTTTATTGAGCGGAGAGCTTCTCTGAAAGTGAGACTCTCAGATTCAACTTTACAAAGAAGAAGGAACTTGTTCATACCCAGGCTACCAATTAACAGATGGTAAAATTGACTCCCAGAAAGGGAATAGAATTTGCTATGTGTTATGGTCTATGTCCTGTTCTCCCAATACTCATGTCTTAAAGCCCAAATCCTGATGTGATAGAATTTAGAGATGAAGCCTTTTCAAAGTAATTATATTTGGATGAGGTCATAAACTTTTCATGATGGAGATAGTGTCCTTAAAAGAAGAGATTGGAAGTCTGCATCTCTCCACCATGTGAGGATACAGTAAGAAGGGAAGTAGTGGAAAACTAGGAGTGGGCTCTCACTAGATACTGAGTCTGCTGGCATCTTGATCTTGGAATTTCATGACCAGAATGGTAAGACATAAGTGCCAATTGTTTAAACAATTTAATTGATTGTATTTTGTGATAGCATCGTGATCAAGAAACTAAGATTACAATAAAAATAGTGGTACATATCTGCTGAGTCTCAGGCTATAGGTGTGTTTCTTTTTTAATCCCTACTTTGACATAGCTTATTTATGAAAGTCTTTCATGTCACTCTAGATGGTGGATCTCTCATGGATCAACTAACTATATCACCATTTGCTAAATGAAGTCCAGATGTCTTTAACATATAACACATCAATTAGTCAATGGGAGAACAGCCTGCATTACCATTTTCAAATTAGGGCTTCTTTATGAGCTTGCTTGGTCTCTCGCTAAGCCATATTTCCATGTAGAGCAAGTACAAATGCCTCTTAGAAGTTACAAGCCCACTTTGGAATGTGTGTTCCTTGTTCCAATTGGACTGCCTTCTAAACGTGGAACTATTTAAAAGTCAGAATATTGCTTTCCTGGAAATGGGGGACACATATGTGAAGATGTATGCTGGCCATGTTTCCTGTAATGTAGGCTCTGACCATGATGAAAATAGCCCCTCAAACCCTGTACCCATTTTAAACACAAAGGTTTCAGAGACTAAGAAAGGCACCATCCATCTGGAACTGTGGATTGAAACTATACAAATGAAGCACGAGGAGTTTCATCCAAATTGGACTCCTAACATACATTGGGAGACCTGTTGATTGAATGATCAATAAGATTTTAAAGAAGTTTAGAAGGTCAACAACATCATTCATGAGATATAAGCTATGATGGCAGAAAGATCCAAGAGGGCTGCATCAGAAGTCTGATAATAGCCACTAGATTTTATCTGTGTCAAATTCAAGAACATTCTACATCTGTGCCAGAGCAGTGCAAAGACAGTTATGTGAGCTGTCCAGCTGCTTCCCAGAACCCAAAAATTCACTGACAATCATCTGCAAAGAATATACGGAAGACAGCCAGTGAAAGAACTCAACAACGTAACTCATAAAAGCTTGCAAAGAAACAGATTTCCATGTTGGCAAGCCAAGGCTCAAATGTTGCTTGCAGCTGGGCACATTTGACCTTCCAAGTGTTTGTCCTTCTTTGTCACCCATTTTAAAAACAAGAGACCCAGCCCAAGATTACATGGAAGAAAGTTTATCATGCTACCCTGGTTAACTGATTGGGCTGTGGAGTTAGACTGCCTCAGCTGGAATCCCCGTTCTGCTACTTATTAGCTGCATGACCTTGAGCAAGCTGCTTAACCTCTCCGACATTTCATTTCCTTGTCTGTAAAATGGTAAATAATAATAGCTATGAATATCTCAGAGGGTTTGATGAGGATTAAGTGTGTTAATCTACCTGATGCACTTGGCATAGTGCTCAGTAAATGTAAGGTTATTATTGAAATAGTTTCTTGCTTCTCAGTAATAAAATACTGTGCACCTAGAGCAATGTATCATGTAGACCTGGATATTTGGCAGCAAAGAAAGTTTTGGGGAGTAAATCAGAGAGGAGCAAAAATTGTGATTCAGAATTGTGGTTCAGAATTGTGGTACTTGCTATCTTTTATTGAGACCTTACCATGCATCTGGTATTATGCTGAGTACTTATGAGTAATATTTTATTTAATTGCCATGGAATACTATAAATACCTATTTTTATTTCGCAATGAAGGCACTGTAATTCATAAATTTGTCCCTAATATGTTCAGTTTTCAATGGAGAGCTTGTCTTCTATATGTCTTGCATTTAACCACTATAGCTCATGGGCCCTTCAATTGGCTGGAAGACAAATTCCAAGCAAGCCAAAGAGAGGGAGGAGAATAGGAGAATAGAGTACCCCTTTTCAATAAAGGGCTGCAACCATTTATTTGATAGTTTAACTTGGTGGAATGCATTGAGGTCAGAAATCGGCTCACCTTTCCATGGAGCTACAACCCCCATGAGCAAGCTCTAAAATTAGTCGAAGTCATTTACACCAGCAAATGCATACGCATTAGGCCCTGGTTAAAAGAGGATAAGCTGGTTAATAGAATTACTTTGATATATCCGGTATAATTCAGTGGAACATGTGAGGGCTCTCCAGTGCTCAACACTGACTGCAGTGGGGTTTGTGCCAGCCATTAAAGAAGGATTAGTTGGTCTCCTGAAGGAGGAAGCCCAGAAATTTAATTCCTCTCTTGCTAGGTATATAATGGATGCCTTGATACATGTTGGTGCTATAATTTATGAGGCCATGAGACCCTTGGAATGTTGTTAATGTCTTTCCTTCTTTCTACCTTCCTTCCTCCCTTTTTCATTTTATCCCTTCTTCTCTCCCCCACTTCTACTCTACTACGTAGGATTGAACTTCAGCCTTGATACTGACCTATATCCCCCACCTCCCTTTGCGTTGTTTTATTTTGAAATAGAGCCTCTCTAAATTGCTATCGCTGTTTATATTTAGGTGTCTCTGGAAAGCCTGATGCACTCACTGGGACTTTGAAGATGTGATTGGATCATGGGAGCATGGTACGTTATCAGTGGATCAGTCCATTGATGAGGTAATAGGCAAGTGTAATGTTGGGAACTGAAGCACGGTCGGAGAAGGTGGGTCACTAAAGGGTGTCTTGAAGGGTGAGTCTCCCTCTCTCCCCCTCACTCGATGTTGCCCTCCCTCCCCCGCTTTCTGCTGCCGTGCCATGAGCTGTTTCTCCTCCGTCAGGCCTTTCTGCCATGCTGTACTGCCTTGGAGCAAGATAACTACGGACTGAAACATCTAGAAATCAAAAGCCAAAATAAACCTTTCCTCCTTATAGTTGTGAGTATCGAGTACTGTGTCCCACTGACAAAAAGGTTCCTAACTCAGCTGCTATGTTACCCAGGCTGTTCTTGAACTTGCAATCCTTCTGCCTCAGCCTTCCAAAGTGCTGGAATTACAGCCTCGAATCACAAGCCAGAGTTTCTTTCTTCTTCTTTTCTTCTTCTTCTTCTTCTTCTTCTTCTTCTTCTTCTTCTTCTTCTTCTTCTGCTTCTTCTTCTTCTGCTTCTTCTTCTTCTTCTTCTTCTTCTTCTTCTTCTTCTTCTTCTTCTTCTTCTTCTTCTTCTTTCTTTTTTTTTTTTTTGTCTTTTTCCCTAGGCCCCTTGCTTTCTCCTCCATATCATTCCATGGTCCTGTCTGTTCCCTTTATTTTCTTTCTGAAGAATAAATAGAGGACTTGGATACCATACACTGACTGAGTGCATTAACCTTTATGAAATGGGTATGTAGAAGTAGGTCATTCCTACAACTTCTCTGGGAAAGTTGAGCAGCGACCCTGAGAGGCACAGATTAAAATGTGCCTGGATACGTCTTAGATTAAAATATGTCTGGATCACTACAGAGGCTGCTGATAGGAGTCGAGAGGCAAATCACCCCCCAAAAAATTAATACTTACTGCAATTTACCAAGATGTTGATGTCCTCATATTTACCATTAAACACAATTTGTAGGACCAAATGCCTAGTCTTTTGCTGATTCAAAACAGGAATGCATCTATTTCTGCTAGGCAACATAAAAGTTTTTTCTACCATCCCCGTGCACTTTGTATTGCCTAATTACGGAGATCTGCAGGCCCAGGAATAGGAAATTGTAGTTGGGAGGATGTTTTAAGTTGAAAAAGCTTTTTGTACGCCACTCTCAGTGATGAACTTTTAACAAATAACCCCATTTGATTTTTAAGGTATCCAATTGAGAACGAACACTGTTTTACTTCTCCAGGGTATGTGTATCTGTAGCCAGTAGGAACATCAACTGTTTCATGTTACAGAAGAAGACAGAGGGAAATTTTAATAAAAGAGAGAGTACCATTTCTGTTTATATTACAGGACGATGTGACATGGTTGTTTTGACTCTCAGAGATTATGCAAAGTGTCTGGTAGATAGGAATCACGCAAAAATGAGATGAAGCCCAGACTGGGAATGTGCTTGAGGTCTATTCTGACCAAGATGGCACATGATGCATCTTACATTAATTCCTGCTTCTAAATAAATCCCCTTTTTAAACTTGGAACTCGTCAATGACAGTAATTCTTTCTCTATTTCTCTCTTCACTCATCTTGGAGTCTGAAGAAGAGGAAATTCAGGGCCAGAGCAAAAGGAAGGCCTGCACTTAAAGCTTAGTTCTGACAGGACTCAGAATCCCTGAGAGCGACTTGGGGTGATAATACATATGCCATAGCTCACGAGGGGGCTGTACAGACTCTATGAGAATGTTTTGACACCTGGCCCAGAAAGGTGGGCCTCCTGTTTTCGGTAACTCCACATCCTCGCTCTCTTTGTTTTTCACCAAACTGTCCAGTGCAATAAGTCATCAGCGAGAGCAAGCTTCAGGCTGAGCAGAAGTCTGTGACCCGGATGCTGGTGGTTCTGTATCGGCGGGGCTGTCTGGGGGCTGTTTAAGAGGCTGGGAGGACCAAGGGCAGTGGGGTGGCTGCGTGTCTGCCCTCGGCTACGATCACAGAATGCTTTCTCCGTGCCATAACAGACAAAACCCACATTGAATCCAAACGGGTGAAGGAAGAAAGACAAGATAGAGAATCCCGGAGAGAAAATAAGGGGAGGGATGCAATAATATAGTTCTGAAGTGCGCTTCTAATTCTTTGAGAAGAAAAGACAGCAGTGTTGAGCTAATGCCCTCCAAAATGGATCTGAGCAAACATTCGTCAATGATCTGGAAAAGAAAAGTCTCTCCTGACAGTTCTCTTTAAGTAATAGTGGAAGTTGGAACTCTGGGAAGGGAAGACAGTGCCCACAACATCTTGCCCCCCTTACAAGGTTTTCTTGAGTGTCACTGCCAAACTCCAAACCTGGCTTGTGACAAGAAAATCTCTGCCTACTGTGATTTAGGGTTTTGCTTGTGTCTTAATTTTCATATGTGAGTTCTTCTCATCCCCAAGAAATTAGACTTGTCTAAATAAAATCAGACAAGAAGGCCACATGTGTGCAAGCATGTAGGCTTATATTGCTCCTTGTTGTTCACGGGACTCTCTTAAAAAGAGGAGACACAAAGGTAGAAACAGAGTTAAAGGTGAGTTAAACATTTTACCGTATGAGCATTCTGGGGCACGTCAGTGGCATTAACAAGAAAAAAGCTGTTAGGATAATTAAGTTGGGGAGTGAGTGAAACAAAATCAGTCTTTTATCCTGTGGAGCAGAAAGAAGCAAAATGTGCATTATGCTGACTCTCATTTCTCCTGTTAGTTGTTCTTGTACCATGATTTGATACGGCTACCTACTCCTTGAAATACTTTTTCCAGTTCGCCGAGTTGCCTCTCACTCTTGGTCTCCTCCCACTTCATTGGCTTCTCTCTGCCAGCAACATTGACTGCATTCATCTTTCTCGTCCACACTTGGAGAGGTTTAGCCGCATTCCCTATCCCTCTCCTATGCTTGGCACAGGGGCTCATGAGGTGATTGTCTCTTTGGCTTTAGAAGTACTACACTGCTTATTTACACTTTTAGCTTCTCTCGTCAGAGAGATTAAATGCATAATTGATCAAGTGAAATAGGAAGAAAAGGTCTAAAGGGGTAGAGAAAGTGGGAAGGATAGGGGAAAAGAAAAAAATATGAAAAAAGGAAATAGATGGAAACAAAGTCTTTCTAAATAGGGAAGGGTGGAGTGGGGGAAGGAAGGGCAGGGGTATGGGGAAAAATGAGAACCAAGATACATCATGTAAAAGTGTATGTTCCTAGTGATGAAGGTAACTATTGTTTACCTAAAATGTACCAATAAACTTAATGGAAAAAGTACTATATGCCTTTGGTGTCAATGTTTCCTCCTTATTGAAAAATTATCAGTTATCTCCAGACTCATACTTTCAAGTATATGACTCTGCAAACATATAATATATACAAATATTTAATAGAAATTTTACATGGAACATCTCTAAAATTAAACCTCTAATTTATTTCCCTTCCTTCATAATTCCATGCCAGCCCCTCATGATCTCTATGTAGTTTTGCACTTTAATGAACAGTGGTTGTTTTTCTACATCACTCAGGCCAAAAATACAGAAGTCATCTATGATGACTCCTTTCATTCCCTAACATTCTACATCCACGTCCAACCCATATTTTAAGGACTTTACCTTCAAACTGTCCTAAATATGACTACTTGTACAGCTAACATGTTATCCCAAGTCATCATCTCCCCTTGTACAGACCCACTGTGATTGCATTGTATGTAGTCCCCCTGAGACACACTTACTCTCCTCGGTCAATTAACAACACTGCATTATTTAAAGAAACATAAGTTAGGAAATGCAACTCCTCTCTTCAAATACCTCCTATGATTTCTTCTCAGCACTCTAAAAATAACCTGTAAACTTTCCCCCACATCCTTAAACGTCCCACATAATCTGAGCCTCGCTTACCTCTCTGATCCCATCTGTTGTGACTATCCCTGTTACTCATACTCTGGGAGACACATCAGCATTTGATCAAGTTCAGCCTCGGGGTCTTTGCTTCATCTATACCAATGACCAGTACTACTCTAACTCAGATCTCCACTGAGTCAAGAGTTCACTAAATCAATGAGTACTTTTCCCCTCTGGGCCTCTGAATAGTCAAAGGATCCATTCAAAAGTTTAAGGCAAGAGTTCACTACAGAGTCCCATGTGAACTCATACCTAAAAGCTGAAGAGTCTGCATCAGAAGGCTAAAGAGCCTGCACTGATAACCTGGAGATGGAGTAGAAAGGCAGTGGTGAGGACTGAGGGTCTCCCAAAGAAGCAGAAGGAAGACTTTCTTTTTCTTTACCTTTTTTATTCCATCCAGGCTACAGGCCTATTGGTTGGGGCCACTCACACTAAGGGCAGGTCTGCCATCTCCAGTGTGTCTGCAAAAAATGTTGCCACATGGAATGGCATTTTTGTTCCATGCGACAGAATCGATTCACATTACCAGTAACTAACTCCATCTTATAGACAAAATGGACATCTATCGCTATAACTCACCATGGCTTTTGTCATTTTAATATAGAATACCTCCATCATTTCAAAGTGGAGGCATAACAACTTACTGTAAATCTTTCTCTACTCCTATGTTCACTGTGAAAATGTTTCACGTGCAGTTGGAGACTTGAACTGAAGTTGAATCATTTATTCACCCAAGACAATATTTCAGGGCCTTTTACAGACAGTTTTTGAAGATGTGAGATAATTAAAAGATGGAAATAAAGTGTTTGTAGATGGGAAGGGGAGGAGGGGGTGAAGGGAGGGCAGGGGTAAGGGGAAAAAGTGAGAATCAAGACTTGTCATGTAGAGGTACAAGATCCCAACAATGAATGTAACTGTACTGTATCCTTAAAATGTACCAATAAAATCAATTAAAGCTGAAAAAAATAAATTAAAAAAGAGCTTTTCTCCTCATGACAACCTCCTTGGGTATACATGTTTCCCCTAATTTTATATATGAAGATACTGAGGCTTGGTAATTGAAGCTGATGTCCCCAAGCATACAGAGCTAACAAGTGACACAGGTAAACTTTGAACTCAGCCTTAACTATCACTTTTGCTCCTGAAGCCTTTTCAGTTCAGTTATAAACTTTTGGCTAAATTACCAAATAGGATTTCATCAGTAATAAGAGTATTTGAATATGTGTGGTATGGTTAAAGGTCCTGGGGTTTTAATATGAAGAGTGAAAATTTCAAATTGAATTGTTTCTTGGCCTCTAAATCTCAGAGCATTTTAATGGGGAAGAATATCTGATATTATGGATACATTTAAAAGATAAGGGGCACTATGAGAATGTCTCAAGGGAAAGAAAGGTATTAATAGCTGTTTCACATCGGGATGGGCAGCCTCACAAGAAAGAAGCTTTCCGTTACCTATAGGTCCACAAGACTGGACAATTCCCAGAAAAAGGTATTACAGACTAGAAAGTCTTCCAGAGTCGGAGGTGGGACCAGCACTCCCTACACAAGTTGAACCATGTGTCCTCTAGAGGTCTTTCAAACGTAAGACTGGGCTGTTCAGTCAATAGCAAGTGTTCTGAGCTTTAGTTTGGATTCATTTCTCCATAGGATGAGCACAACACAGGACTGAGCAGTAGGCAGTTTAATTGGGACATAAACATAGGAAGAAAGAGTGAGAGTGGGAAGACAGGAAATGAGGCAAAGGTAATCATAAGCTATTGAGCAGATGAATACAATGGTCCTGAGCACCTGCTCCGAGAACCATGTAAACAGCTCCTCTACTCGTGGCCTCCGAGAAAGCTGCAGCGCACATTAATTTGATTCTGCCAAACTGGGCAAGGTCCTGCCTGAATAAAAGCTGAGAAGTGTTTTGCAGTTCCAGAGAAGATTATGAGGAAGAAATGTACAGAAACACTGACTACACTCTTGAAAGTCCATTTTTGACTTGTTCATCACAGCTACATTAAAGTAAGAGATACGTCAAGGCCCTGAAACAGGCTACACATGGTCTTTGTTTGATTTGACCTCAAGGCTGGAGTCTGGAGCCGTTTAGCAATTTTTTCTGTTCTGGTCTTCCTGTTCATACTGCAGTCTCCATGATTCCTTTCCTAGGTGAGGTAATAACATCCCAAAACATGTCCACTGTCTGATTCCTGGAACCCATTAATATGTTGGGTTATATGGTAAAGACGAATTAATAAAGCAGATGTGATTGAAATTTCTGATGAGCTGGCCTTGAGGTGGGCAAATTATCCTGTGTTATCCGAGTGGCTGCAATGTAACCACAAGTGCCCTCATAAATGGAAGAAAAGAACCAGAGGGAGGAAAGCATGGGAAGATGTCTGCTAGCCTTGAAGACTGAATATTGGAGCCAAAAACTAAGGAATGCGGGCAGCATCTAGAAACTGGAAAAGGCAAGGAAAGGAACTCTCCCTTGGAGCCTCTGGAAAGCACACTGCCCTGCCTACACCTTGATTTTAACTCAGTGAGACCAATTTCTAACTTCTGATCTTCAGAAAAATAAGATGAAACATTTGTTATAGTAACAACGGAAAGCTAAAACAGTGTCCTGTTCTGCATCAGTATAGGGAACTCTATGAAGTCAGGTCTGGGGAGGACTACTACAGTAGTCATCTTTTGGCTGAAATAATGCTGCTGGAGAACCAGTACCCTCACATCCCTGTCACTTGTAAGAAAAGGATATTGCAGGGTCCTGTGTTGTTGCAATTTGGCTGCAGCTTGCACATGAATCTGCCTATCTTCACAAAGCTGGGCTCTGCTGGGGTTGGCTGGGCTATGCTGGACTCTGACTTCAAGATGAGCTCACACGGACTCCACATATCTTCCCTAGGCTCCCTGCGACATGCTATTCTCCTCACAGACAGAAGAAGCCTTAAAAGTCTAACACAAATTTGCTATTTCTCTTTAGGTCCCAGGTTGAAGCCAATACCCTGTTATTTCTGCCCACATTCCATTATCCTAAGTAAATGACAAGAGTTGACCGAAGTTGTTGGAAGCAGGAAAGATAAGCCATCCCAGGAGAGGATTGGCAAGGTTAGGGAGGGGAAGGAAGATTTACAGACAAGGAAAACAAAGTACACTAGTCACTAAGACACTGCAGTGTCTAAGAAGTGGGGAGATTACCCGTCACCTGCAAATGCACTTTCCATCAGGGTCCAGCGAAATCAGTTGGGTCTCCCAGTGGAGAATCCAAATCTACAGAGATCCAGTGAGCTGCAGTGTATAATGCATCTAAACAGACGCTTCGAATCCTAGCTTCAAGAATCATGTGGGGAAGGATAATCCAGATACCATTGCTAATAGGATAAAATGAAGCCTACAAGAGAGTTTCCCAAAACCAAATAACAGCAAAGTGGATAATAGAACAAAGGCCTCCAAATTCTCAGATCAGGGCTCAATTTACAGCATAATTCTGGAATCCTGCTCCCAGGTACCATGACAACTATATTAACTGATCTAATTCCTTTCGGATCTGTATACTAATAGTAGTGGTGAGTTTAGAAAGGTGATAGCAGCATTATACACACGGTCTTCCCTTTCACTTCTCTAGAGCCTCCATTCTTAATCAGGTTCTTTTTTTTTCCTAGAGCCAGAGAAACCCCATTTTGTCTCTGCCTGAGGTTTTTCTTAGTTGTTACGGAGCAGTGATTTAGAGGAAGAGCACCTTCCAAACCCACAAAAAATGAAAAAAGGAAAAAGAGTTTCTTCTTTTTTCCCTATAGCAGTAGTGTTTGGACTGGAGTGAGAGGCTCAGAGGGAGACTGCTGGAGACCCAGAACTCTGGCCCTGGGTAGAGAAACATCTTCAGGAGCTTTCACAGACTTTCTTTGCTAAAGAAAAGTGTCCTCCGGACAAAGACCAGTGTTTCCTCTGCCTACAATGATCCTTTGTGATCCCTGTGCTCCTGACCATGAAATATCTGAGTGGTTGTATGTGCTTCAGGAAGCCCTCTAAGATTTCCCTGAGCAGAGCTGGCTGCTCATTTGTCTCTGCTCACGGCTCTCTGTGCAACCTGTACTCCACCACTTCCTGCGATGTAGTACACCTTTGTTCTCCGCACAGCTCTCCTCATCTCTGTTCTTCTGTCTCCGCCAGCCTCCATGTCCATTTTCACTTCTGGAACTCCTATCTTTCTGCGTCTAGTACAAGCCTGCAATTCAGAAGGCATTCAGTACATACTTGTTTGATTAATAATGAAAATCACCTTACTGTGATTTTTACTTTATTTTAGCCTACAGCTGGTGATAACCAAGTCAATGAACTGCATACAATAATTATTTATTAAATAGCCCCTGAATGAAATGGGAGAGCTACGAATATGATAGAGTGTTTTCCAGGACCCACTGTCTACTCTGAATATGTCATTTCAACATGCAAAAGTAGGCACAGACCACACATAAAACATGTTCAAATGATGAATTTTCAATTTAGAGAAAAATAGAAAACAAAACACAGGTAAAGAAATCCTGTGCTATGACATTTGTGTTCCCCTCCCCAAATTAAAGGTTTGAGACAATCCCTTCATGTGACAGTGTCACAAAATGGGCTCTTTAGGAAGTAATAAGATCACAAAGGCTTCTATGTAATCTCAGTACACTTACACTTACAGGGAAGGCCAGAGAGAGCTTGTTTACCCTTCCAAACTGTGAGAACAATGAAAGGTAACATCTCTGAGGACAGCTTAGAAGCCTGCTGCTATTTTTATGTCAAACTTTTTGGCCTGTAAAATGTGAGCAATAAATTGATACTGTTTATAAATTACTGAGTCTGAAGTATTTTGTTATAACAGCCCAAATACACTAAGAGAAAATTTGAATGATTTTTAAATCACTCATTATATTACAATTCAAAGACCACTGATTTTCATGATTTTTGAAATCATTCCACAATTTTCAAATATATCTCCATTTTTAACTTTTAAGAATGTGATCATGTTATTTTTTTTTTTCAGTTAGAGTTAGTTACTACTAGCTCTTCATTGTTTTTTAAGTATGTTGGTGAGTATTCTTCATACCAGTTGAAAATCTTACCTACCAGTCTTGTTCTTTTGTAATTTCCTTCATGGAAATGTCTTGGAATGCCAACACTGTGAAAAATATCAACTTCTATTTTCTCATGATTGTTTGTTATAATGTTTTTGACTTTTCTTCCTGCCTTCCTTCCTTCCTTTTCTTCATCTTTCATTTTTCCTGCATTTTTCAGTCCAATCTTAAATATAAGGTTTTATAAAATAATCCAAAGATATGTTTTTATTTTATTTTTAATAGTTCATTACATTGAGTTTTCTAGAATAGGAACATTCACTAAAAACTCATGATAACTTAAATATTTTGATAATTTAAATTTTCTAAGTTAATAAAATAGTGATGACAATGGGTATCTGCATGTCTATCTAAATTATAAGACAATTTATTTTTTATTTTTTAGGCTTTTGGTACCAGGCATTGAACTTGGGTCCTTGCACTTACAAAGCAAACACTGGAACTGACAATTTATTTTTTTAACATTGCTGTAGTGACTACGATGTTGGCAGTTGTGCAAGCAGATTTAGTAATGTTTAATCGATACCCAAATGTTCTTATTCTTCTTTTAATTCCTATTATTTTATTTTAATTATTTTCTTATTTTTAAAATTTATAGGAGTATAGAAGCAAAAACAATGGCAATGATATAAATCTTTAAATATTTGTTTTATAAAGTCAATCTACAGGCTAGGGTGTGGCTCAAGGATACTGTGTTTATCTTGCACATGTGAGAAGAGGATGGGTTTGACCTCAGCACCATGAAAATATAAAGACACAAATTCAGCATATTATCAAATTGAATTTTAAAGAGAGGATAGCTTATTATTATACAGTGGTGCTTCAGTTCACTAATTTAATTCTTTCCACAATTCTAGTTGCAAACTGAGTCCGATGAGAACCCAATCCAAATCAGTGGTTAGGTTCAATGTTGCCCGTATGGTGAAATTTGATTTGGCTCTCATCAAATTCAGTTTGCAACTAGAATTGTGGAAAGAATTAAACGCATGAACCAAGGTACCACTGTATTATTCACAAGTGTTAGAACTAAGTAAAAGGTACTCAAGACTAAACATATACTTTGATGGAAGCATTTGTTTACAATTCAAAAAAAGCAAATAAACAAGAACCAGGAGAAATACACAATTTTTTACTTTTTTATTATCAAAAGGTATACTCACCCAAACAAGTTATTCTTTAATGCCTAGGTCTGGTATTATAGAGCCTCACCAAAATGTATCTACTCATTGCTCCCTAAACAGTGTGGGGTTTATTCCCCTGTTTCTACTTGGAATGTCTTTCCTATTACTCTGGTTCTCTTTCTTGGTGAGACCTGAATTTATGCCCTCTCTAGAAGGCTCCTCTGTCCCTCTTCCCTCGGTCCATGTCCTCTATTCGGAAGTTTCCTCCATTTCCTGCTGGAGTGGTTCTGAAAGAGCTCAGAAAGCGTCGATTGTATCCACACGCACTGCTTAGTGTCACTTCTCTCCACAGCACCATTCACCTTTTTAGCTCCTCGTTGCTCTCCTGGCTTTGCATTCACCACCCATTCTTCTCCTACAGCCCAGTGGACCCTCAAGTGAGGAGTGTAAAGTGATACAACTTCCGCTGCCAGCCACTGTCTGCCTCTGTCTGGCCTTAAGACTAGAGAGTTTCTTAATGTGGCCTCCTTAGCTTCTTATTATTCAGCCCCTGCTCATCCTTTCAGTCTCATCTTACTGCTTCAGGCCCAATAAATTTCAGTTATCCAATGTTGCCAGATCTTCTCTCACATTCAAGTCTTTTAAACATTTTTCAGTCTTTCTCTGTTCAACTAACACCTCCTTCAGTTTTCATGTTGAATGTCACTTCTTTGATAAACCTCTCTGCCACATCCTGGAGGGGTCAGGTGACCCAATCGTGTCCTCCCAGGGAAATGCAACAATTCCCATTAGAAAACAATAGAACATTGTTAGTTGTGCTTCCGAAGGTCCATCTGTATAGATAATATGCTAATAAAATAATGTTCTTAATGTAAATTTTCTAGCATCTATCAGTTCCTGGGATATTGAAGGTAATTTAAAAAGTATTGTTTGAACAATATGATGAAGCAAAGCTTGGGTGACCTCATAATCAAGCTCTTTTCTTAGTTACATGGGCCAAGACAAATTAATGATTATTTATTTGGAAGATGTCTTTCCTGAGCTGTAACTTTCACCTGGAATGGGTAGGCCCAGCAGTCAATCAGTGAGGTCTAGTTTATTGATCTAAAAATAAACAGGGAATATTACATTGCCAGAAATGATCTCAGCTCACCACTGGGAAGCGAAGGCTCCACTGGAAGCGTTTTTGTTGTTCAGCTGCAGAATGGAGGTCCCCTCTAGTCATTTCCAATTAGCTAAATGGTTTTGGGTATGATTTTGGCAATTTGACCCAGCTTTGGGCATGTGTTTGTTTCATTTCTTACTCTGGATATGTTGCCATCGCTGAAGTTGTGAGTCAGGTGGATGGCAGCCAAGCCAGCTGCTGAACAGTCATGTCCAAGGAGACTCGAGGTGTCCTCAGCTAGGGTCTCAAGATGCTACCTACTAGGGACAGATGTCCTAGAAGCGATGTCAGTTTCCTTACTTATGTCATAGCTACAGAATAAGCTTTGTGCAAGGAAGAATTCTCTGGCATGATTCCTTGTGACACTTTTGGGCAAGGTATACCTACTCTCTGAACCTCAGTCTTTTTCAGTCTCATCCACAATTGTGTTGGAAAGATAATCTCTTGGACTTCTTTCAGAAACCTCTTTTTCTGAGAATGGCAGTATTATCTCATGGTGTTTAAAGGATTGATGGGTTCCTTTCAAAGCACAGCTAACAATTCAATACTTCTGCCTAGTTCTTTATCACCACTGTCTCAAACATGTCTACATTCATCAAAGTTCAACAGTTTTGCCAATCTGCAGTGAAATTTAGAAGGGAAGCTGGGTTGCCTTCTGCTGGTTAACTATGGCCAGGTTTAAGCATCATGGAATTGGGAAATGAAATCCAATGGGTGAAGTAAAGTTTTTAAAAAGGTTAAATTGTATAACAGCATTCCAGATCCTAGTTCACAATAAAGTTTCATGATCTTAGCCCTTTGAAAAATGAATTATTCAGAAAGTTATGATGCCACTGAATTCTATTTACATTAATTTTTTACTTATTTTTTTCTACTGGTTATATAGATAAATGGGTTTCACTTTGGAAGATTACTACATGTACATAACATATTTTGAAATCTTGAAATAACTTTGCTGAGCTTGAGAGCTTATGACCTTGGGAAAGTCACCTCCAATTTCTGTTACTATGAAAGATGGCTTTTGAGTCAAGAGCCTCTGAAATTTCCTTTAAATAACTAACGTTCATGGAAGCTGAACAGGTTAAAAATATATTTATGTTGACTTTTATATTTGAATTCATTAAAATATAATTAGCATCCATCTCTTGCTGCATTCCCACAATAACCACTTTTAGTCTGTGAATTTAAGTGAATAGAAAAGAGTGAACCAAAGACATAAGGGCCAGCATTGACTGAATACTTTCTGGGAATCAGGATTTTGACCCTCACAGTAGTATTGTGATATAGAAATTTTACTGAGGAAAATGAACTCAAATTACATTTTGAAAGGCCATTTTGAATGGATTTCTCATTGGAAAATGATAACTCAAAGGATTTTGATGAAAGTAACATTTTAGTTTTGTATTTTTTATTTTTGTGTGTTTCATTTTAAAATGAAAATATTTACTATTTTTGTTTAACATTAATTTGGGGGCTGGTTAGCATGTCCTTGTATCATGTTGTTCTTGCCTTAGAGCCAAAGAACTATGGACTAAATACTCTGAAACATAAGCCAACATAAAACCTCTCCTCCATGAAGTTGCAGATGTAGAGTATTTTTTGCCAAGAATGGGAAAATGACTGAGACAGATTTTGGTACCAGAGAAGTAGGGTTATAGCTGTGACTATATCTGATCATGTGTTCAGAAGCCTTTAGAATTTGTTTGAGGAAGGTGTTTGGAAAAAGTTTAGAAATAATGAATAGAAAACCATTAATATGATATATGCACAGACTGATCAGAAATTCAGGTCTAAGCTCAAATGGCCAGAATGCTTGTAAGAATGTGGACTAAAGGCCAGGGTCAGGAAGTTTCATTTGGGGATAAGGACTTGTTTGGCCACTGAACTAGAGGTCATTCATGTCAAATTCAGGCAAAGAACCTGTCAACATTTTGCCTATATCCTAAGACCTTGTCTGAGGCTGAGTTTAAAAGCATTGGACTAATTCATTTTGCAGGGAAAATTTCAATGCAGCCTAATGTACAGGATGTAGCTACTTTTAGACCATCTAAAGTAAAATTCAGGAGAATAAAAGAAGAGTGCAATGTTCTGAAAAATTGTCAGCGTGGCCAAAAAGAAAGAATTGCAGAATTTGGGCAATGGGGCAAATGGTTGCTAAAAGGATTAAAATTAAAAATAAGCCAAGTACTTTGTACCAGGTAGAAAAAATGGCTGGAAGGCATCCCATGAATCAAGACCTAATCAATCACAGGTCCAGCAGTGCAAAAGGGTAAAGTTATCATTTGAGAAGCACCTGGCCCCTTACTCTAGAACTGCCACTGAGGAATTTACACCCTAAGATTAATTTTTTATGTGCAGGTATCTGCCCAGATACCCAGAGGCCTCTGCAGCCTTTATGCACTATTGATTGAGCAGGTGGCAACCTTGATGTCATCCTTGTCTTGCTGGTTTCTCAGGTTTGCAAAATGCAAGTTAAGAAGGTTTCCACCCAGATTTCAAGGGACGTCCTGCAGTCTAGGCAGCAAGCCCCAAAGAGGGCAGCACGGGAAACTAGGAGAGTGATGTTAATGGTGCAGGACAGGCCTCAAAATTTTCAAGATGCCATGGACATGGATTTTCTGCTAAGGAAGTTCACAGCAGTGAGTGGAGCCAGCCCAAGAGAGAGGATTTGTGGGATGAGAACAGTGATGCAATAGGCACTGGTTTTATATATATAATATATATTATATAATATTATATAA
>NW_022900948.1:31863047-31906169 GCF_012274545.1 Fukomys damarensis | reverse complement strand
TATATAATATTATATAATATATACTATTACAAATATATATATTACTCTCCCCAGGTGATGAAGATGGAAAGGCAGGATTTAATTTATTTATACCTACATTTCAGCCTTGTTTTAGTCCAGTTTTTTTATGCCTCTGTCTGTTACTTTTGGCATGGGAATGTTTGTCCTGTGCCATTGTATGTTGGAAGTATTTAACTTTCTTTTTGAGTTTTACAGGGGACTCACAGCTGAGAGTCTACCTTGACCCTCAGAACTTGGACTTTTTAGCACTACTGGAAGTGTTAATACTTTGGCAACTTTTGCAGTTAGACTAAATGCATTTTGCATAACGAGATGGACGTGAATCCAGGAATGGGATGTTATAGTTTGGATTTAAAATGGCTAGAAAAAAAGTCTAATGTGTTTGAGAGGTAACTAGATCTGGGAGTGCTGTGCCCATCAGTGCGCCCACTTACTAATAAATTCAGTGGCTTAGTGTGTTATTAGGGGTGGGGCCTTGTTGAAGTCGGGTAACTCACAGTGTGATCTAAAATGATTTGTTCTTGGCCTTTGCTCCACCCTTCATTTTCTGCTTTCCGAAGGCCATAGGCTGAGAAGCTGTCCTTAGCCATGCCCCTCTGCCATGCTATTTCTGCTTTGGAGTCAGCTTACCATGGATTGAATTCTCTAACAACCGAGACAGTATAATCCTCTCCTCTAAACTGGAGGTGTCAGGATTTGGTCCCAGCAATGACAAAGCTGACTAGTACAGCATATCTCCATCTTCTCACTGGGAATACGAAGAATTGCTTTGTACTTTGAGTCCCATTTGGTATGGATACATATAAAAGGCTGGCCAGATAGTGGTTTCCTAACAAAACATTGTTGTAACCTTTATGAAAGTAATAGTATACAGTATGAATAGTTTGAAAATTAATATTTACATAAAAACATGACACACATAACTACACTTTTATGTTAAGTTAAATACTGACTAATGGTCCTTCATTTTATGCTCAATTTGTTTCTGAGGCTCATTCATTCATAGAAGAACCAAACACAAAGCTACTTAAACATGTCGGAACTTTGCTCAGTTCCAACCAGAAGGATGAAGACTATAGGGTCCTTATTCTAAAGAATCCCACATGTCAGTGATTTTTACATCAATATCATTATTTTAAACTTTTAAATATGCTTTTTTTGGTTCAAACATTCTTCAATTTTTTCTATGCTTTCTGTTGGTATGTCAGCTTCCAATTGGCTATAGAACTCACCACTCATTTTTAAAAGATTAATGCATTCACTGATTTTAATTGGTATGGATAAATTGTCCCATGACTATTACATGAATTGCTTAGACCTGGATGCATATGAGTTAGTGGCTTTTGTACAGAACATTTCTGATTTAATATGAAGCAAAATATAAAATTGAAACTTTTTTGGACAAGTCAATGGCTTACTTTTATTGAATTTAACTAACCGGTTTATCAAATTACTTTTTTCATTAGTGCAGGTTTCCAATCATGAAGCTTACAGTCACCTTGGAAGTGGCTATGTGTACATATTACAGCTTCATTCATTCTTGATTTGTTCTCCTTTCCTTTCCCTGACTCTCTTCTCTCCTCCACCTGTTCTCCTATGCCGTTTTTCATTCTTATTGATAGTATTTGTTTTAGCACATGTTATAGCATGTAGTATTTACATTAGCTGAGGTTTTAGGCTCATGCACATCACATATCTGTCTTTTTATTTCTCTTTCTGCTCTTCTTTATCTCTTGTCCTAGTTCGCTTGGCCTGCTTTCCTAGTGCAAGAAATCCACCCCTTATTTCTTTCTATTCATCCTATATCATATTCTTTGTTTGTACTTTGCCTCAATCAGAGGAGAAATACCATATTGTATTTTAGCTTTGTGTCTGATTTATGTCACTCAATGTTATATTTTTAAGTGCATCCATTTTCCTACAAATGCCTCAAATTTGTCATTCTTTACAGTTAAATAGCATTCCATTTCATACAGATGCCACATCTTGCTTATCCAATCATCTGTTGATGGGTACATAGGCTGCTTCCATGATTTAGCTATCATACACTGTGTTGCTATAAGGATTGGTATGCAAGTATTGCTGTACTTTGATGACTTGAGCACTTTGAGGAAGATATCTAGCAGGGGTATAGCTGGGTCATATGAAAATTCTAGTTTCAGTTCTTTGAGAAACCTCCAAATTGATTTCTGTAATGTTTGTACTAGCTTACATTCCAATAAACAATGAAGGAGGGTTTCTTTTTCACTGCAGCCACACCAGCACTTTTTATTGTTTGATTTCCTAACGATTGCCATTCTCTTTGGAGTAAGATGGAATCTTAGCATTGTTTTAATTTGCATTTCTGTAATGGCCAGAGATGTTTAGCATATTTTCATATAACTGTTGGCTGTTTCTGTTTCTTCCTCTTTGAAGGGTCTGTTAATTTCTCATGTACATCTCATGACTGGGTCTTTAATTTTAGGAGGTACAATTTTTTTAGTTATTTGTGTACTTTAGAAATTAGGCCTTTTTTGTGGCATAGTTGGCAAATTTTTTCCTATTCTGTAGGTCATCTTTTCATTTTATTCATTGATACTTTTTCTCTGCAGAAGCTTTTAGCCTAATATAATCTCATTTGTTGATTCTTCTTGCTATTATGCAATTGAGGGTCTGTTTAGAAAATCCTCTCCTACACCCATGTCTTTACCTATTTTATCTTCTAACAGGTTCAATGTTTCTGTTTCAATGCATAGATCATTGATCCATTTGATTTAAAATTAGTATATGGTGAGAGACTAGAGTCCATTTTCATTCCTCTGCAAATATACTTTTAAACCTAAACCCTATTTACAGTTTAGATTGGATAATCCCTTGTTGTTGGTGGTAGGGTGTTGAACAGAATCCCTGGGTGTACTTGCTGGGAGCATCAATCTCCAATTTGAGACAAACAAAACATATCTCCAAACATTCCAAATGTTCCTGGGTGGAAAGGCAGCAAAATTCTCACTGATCTGCATCAATAGACACATCAGTGTCTTGTTTCCTAGCAAAAGTAGACTCTTGAAAACCAAAAGACACACCTTATTTCTTCCTGTGTCCCCAGTGCCTAGACAGTGATATGTGCCAGTCACTACTTTATGCTCATTCTCCCAGAGTCTAATGTGATTTTTAAATGATGGCCAGTTTTTCAGAAATGAAAATATTAAACTATAAGATCTTATATGCAACTTGATTTTTCATTCGTTTTTGCCTGGGACAAAACAAAGCATCTCTGTAGATCAAACGGTTCAGTTACAGTGAGCAAATTCACGCACAGGAAGAAGAAAGAGAGGAGCTTTCTAATGCTGTGGCCCTTGTTGGACTTCAAGTGGAAATACATAAACATGCTGAGGATTTCCTAATTTCGAATGATATAGAAGTGTTTGTGTAGATCCATAATGCTTTGAATTACACAAAGTTTAAAAATACACATAGATTATCTTTTAAAGGAAGTATAGTAATTCAAACTGTAGTTTCCATGTAGATCTCTGGGGAAGTATCTTAATAAATAAAAAGGAGTGAATTGTAACAAGTTTATCAGTAGCTGGTGATAAAGTTTCCTTTAAATTGCTTCACAAGGAAAGAAAACGTTAAGTGAAGGCTACTGATTGATTTTTTTAAAGAAATGATTTTTCACCAATTTTTGCCATTTCATCAAGAACTTTACTAAGACTAGGCAGAAGTGGGTTGGTCAGGGATATAAGAGGAAAGTTCTACTAGAAATTTAATTTCAGTTAAATTTTTCTCTACCAGTCATCTGGAAAGATCCCCAGTAGATATATGGCTGTTTCTTGCTATTTGCATCCTTTGTTCTATTATTTCTACATATTAACACACCATCCTAACTCAGGTCTTACTGTGAAGAAAACATAAGTGAGTTCCATTTTTATCTTCAGTAAGGGAGGGACAAAGCTCCCCTCGACACCATCCCAGAGCCTCCTTTCTTCAGCGAGACATTGTTTTTCACGACTGACTCTCCCAGGATCACATCTTGGTTATGTGTCAAGTGAGTGTGCCTCTCATGTGGTTGATTTATTCCTGGGCCGAGGGAAAACACTTTACCAAGTCAGAAGAAGATGCCTTAAGGTGAGGTATAAAACTGGATTTGGGCAGAACTGATTTTGCATTCAAACCTTGGCATTTTCTAGATATGTGACTTTGGACAAAATACTTAACCTCTCCAAGTCTCCATTTTCTCAGCACTTTTGGAAGGAGAATGGAAACTTCTTATGTGGAGTCTCGTACCTAGTAGAGATTCAATAAATGGTAAGTGGTCATCACTGCCATCATTACTGTTGTCATCACTGTCACAAGTTGGAGTACAATCCAAGCTGTGTGTGATAAATATCCTCAGAATTGAACTCATACTTTTGGTCTCCCAGGGTAAAAACAAAACAAAAAAAAAAAAAAAGAAAAAGAGGTTAATTTTCTTTAACTTTAACACATGTTTATTGATCTTATCTTGTTTTCTACTCCTGGAGAATAAGCACTGTACCCCTTCCTACCCCCATATTATAACCAATTAAGCAATTAGTCATAGAAACTGACATGAGGTTATAAATGGAAAATTGTCTACCTATGCCAGGTTGTTATGAGAACGAATATTGCACATGTAGGTGAATGGGCTGAGAGAATGTTAAGAGAAGACTTCATTGAGGTAGTGACTTTGGGATTTAAAACATGAATGCGAATCAACCATGTATGAAATGAGAATCCACATGGAAAGAATGGAATATGTAAAAGTTAGGCTGAACAAAAGGAACAGTGAAGCCACACGCGTACATGGAAATATGGGAGAGGAATGTGAATGTCAGAACACATGAGACTTTGCAGGAAATTTATAGAAGATTCTTGCTTGGCCTTTACTCAAGAAGCAATGGAAAACTGTTTAAGTTACTAGGCAGAAAAGTAACAAAAAGAAATTAATAGATTTATACCAAACTAGCTATGGAAAGTGTATTTGAAAGAAACCAAGTGTGATGGTAGGTACCGCAGGAAATAAGAAGAGAAATAACTGATAGGGGCTTGGATAAAGAAAGTAACAAAGTTAAATGGACATTGCCAATGTACCCTTTTGTACTGTTCATCTAAGATGACTGGATCACAAATATAGGTACCCACTACGTGGCCGTCTTTCTTTGAGAACAGCAAAATCTGTAGGATATTGCAGTGCATATTAAAGACATGATTAATGGTGTTTACAATGAATTAAACCACCATTCTTTCTTTCCTTCTTTCTTTCATTTTTCATTTTTATTTATTTTTTGGTATCGGGAATTGAACACGGGACCTTGCACTTGTGAGTCAGGCAGCAGCACCAATAAGGTGAACCCTGGCCGTCATTCTTTCTTCTTTCTTTCAAACCTATGCATTTATTTTATTTATTTATCTACCTATGTATTTATCTATCTATCTATCTATCTATCTATCTATCTATTTATTTATTTATTTATTTTTGTACTAGAGATTGAACCTAGACTCTTTGCTGTGAAATACATCCCTAGCCTTATAATTTTTTTAAAAAATTGAAACAGAAAATAACTAAGTCACTAATTTTCCCAGGCTGAGTTCAAACTTGCAGTCCTCCTGCTTCTGCCTTTCAGTGTGCTGGGGTCACAGGCATGGCCCACCACACCCAGACCACGTACTGTTTTACTTGTCACAGATTTAAAATTATGAGACTGTGAGAAACCCTAGGTTGTAATACACAGTGAGTGAGTGGTTGATTTCTCAAGAAAACAAATCAAGTATTCCACTTCTCCACTTTCCAACAAAAAGCCACACTCAGCCGACAAATAACAGAAAAAGGCCCTGCTGCCCCTCTGCCTGTTCTCATGGGCTGCAAACATCTTGGCTCCCAGAGCCAGAGATGACTGTGGTTTCTATGCTATTCTCTGGATAATCTAATTACCCAGAGAATATAAAAACATATGCCAGCCACATTTGAAAAACATCTTCCCTTCAGGTTCTGTTGCCACCACCTTCTTTAACTTCTGCTGAAATCCTGTTCCATCTCTGTCAGCCACGTTGCTACAAATGTATTATCTAGGCTGCTGATGACATCATCTGGAAAGGGACCAGGGCTGTGGTCATCCAGCTCTTCTTTCCACATTACATAGGCGGCTTCTTCTCTCTCCTTTCAGGTCATTAATTTTTTAAAAGAGGGCTTGCTTTAAATATCCAGACTGGTGCCTTCAGCTGCAATACAAAGAAGGTTTCCCCTTTCAGAGCCCGCAACACATGTCTGCCTCTGATGGCAGTTGCTTGCCCAAGTGGGCATTTGAGATCCCTCACAGCGTCTCCTGAGAAGCCCTTGGTCAAAGTCATATTAAAGGCACTTGTTAACTTTGTTTCCTAACTGGAGACAGAGCAGGGGTCTGGCCTGGGTTGTAGATAGCAGAGATTTGAACAGCTGTTTCAGGTTCATTGCGGGATGTTTTCACTTTCTTTGTGGCTCAGTGTCCTGCTGTTTGACAAGGGAATGGTTGTTTCCTCCTCTCCAACTTCTAGCATGGTAGCAAAGTTTAGAAGAGGAAGAAAGCTTTATAAAAGCATTTTGAGGATCACGTTATCCACTATACATGCAAACACCAACTGTTTGTCCAACACTGTGCTGAGGAATATAGTGGCAGATAAAATAAGCGCATATGATGTTATGGAACTTTTAGTTGGAGAGACAGATAACACACTAGTAGACAAACAAATAAATTTATGGTTACTTGCCAAAAAAAGTTTATGAAAGCAATGAGGTATCATGGCATGTGATAGGAACTGGCGAATTGTGTGTCTACATAGAATGGCTCAGGAAGTACTCTTTGAGTTCTTTTGAATTTAAAGGAAAGCTTGAGGCTTCTAGCTAAGTACGCAGGAGCTATGGTAGGCATGCCATCTGAATGCGTGTTTGTGGGTGAGTTCGTGTGTATATTTTGTAATAGTAGGTTTTGTGTGAGTGTGCTTCAGTGTGCATATAGGCATGCACGTATGAGAGTAAAAGACTGGGGTTATAGACTGTGTGAAGAATTCTAAGTAGCAGACAATTTCAGGTGTTTGAGGAAAAAAAATAGAGACTGTGGCTAAAGGGCAATGAGGAAGAGGCTGGAAAGCATACTCACATATAAGAAATAGCGGTTCTATATTTTGCAAGCACCTGAGGGAAAACTGTTAAGCTAAGATGCATCCAAATAATAGATTACAATTTCCAATCAAATCGCCAAACACCAAGGAAATGTTGGCAGCTGCTGCAAAAAGCAGCTTCATCCTTAGGTAGCTCACGGTGTGCTCTAGGATGTAAAGACACAAGCAGGACCTCAGAATTGCTATGAATACAAGGCCAAATAAATTGCTATCAATACAAGGCAAAAAAGATGGGTATGGAGTGCTACAGAGGACAAAAAGGAGAAAGAGGCCCTAACATTTTGGAGTGGATTTTCATAGGAAGGAAACCTTCCTGCAACATGTTTTTGCAGATGGGTCAGATTTCCACCAGTCATTCTGCCATTAATAACTGTGTCATGTCTGCTTTTAAATTTTCTATTTGGGCATCTTGTCACCTTATTGAGGCAGTCAACTGGACTGCAGGAATAACTAAATGATGCGAGATGAGGATTTCTTTCTTATTATTGTGTTTGTTCTTGTTCTCTGTGGTAAATCAAAATAAATAATACCAAAGAGTAAGGAAGGGGAAAATAAACAGATTCCTAAATTTGTGCCCATGCTGTTTGCTTATGTGATCCCTTTTACCTGAGATGGTATGCCTCACCCAATTGTAGATCCTGAAAATTCTTGAAATGGATAAAAATGTTATATTCATTCATTTATGTTCATTAAAATCCCACTTCCTTCAGTATTATACTAGACACTAGAGATACAGAGGTAAAATAAGATGCCTCACGAAGAGTTTAAGCATCATAGATCCTCAAAAATATTTGATAAAGAAATAAAAGCCATGGGTAATGGATGACTTAGGCAGAGAAAACAACATATGTAAAATCTCACAAGCATGGAACTCATTACAAAAATACACACTGAAGTATGCTTGATTGCATTTGGCTGAAAAAAGAAAAAAACATAAAGGAGAAGCCTGAGGTAGATGATCCGTCCTGTGTAAGCAAGTGGGGACTAGGTGAATCACGGAGTCTTCAGAAACAAGTTAAGCATCTCAAACACTGACCTTAAGTCTGTGGAGTAGCCACTGAGAGATTTGAAACGTCATTTAAAACAATTATAGCAGCAAAACCCAAATAAAACATAGACACTGGAAGAAGCCAAATGCTCTGTATCTGCAGGTCACTTGTATATCAAAAAAAACAAAATGTAAGCCAGTCTTCTGAACACATTTTCCACATATGTAAAATGTGCATGGAAGATGATCTGATTTTGCATTTAAAGTAAGTATTTTATACTTCCTGATATTTGTACCAAATTAAGGCTGATCTAATCAAAATGCTTTTGGCTGAGAATTTTTAAGTAAAATACTACTTAGGTATTTGACTGTGAGTGTTAGGAAGGATATACCTTCAAGTTAGGTAAGGTACAACTTAGTTCTCCTAGAACAAATTGGCCTACTGTCTTATCCAGTTAACTAACCATTTGTCTAAAGTTTTTGAATAGTTGCATTTGCATTCGCTGGGATGATATGAAAATTTTCCCTGTGGCCTTATCTACGAAAGGTGAGACACACTGTCAACTGTTTGCTCCTCTTTTACCTGGGACATAAATCTGAATGATAATCACCTGTAGCACATTTTCCTCACACCCTTTTATGCTTTAAATAATCAAGTCTTTCTCTTTAGGGTCAGCCCATTGATGGGAATGAGTACAAAAAACTTAACCTTTGCTTGTCTGAGTTGCTGAAAAAAAAATTCATTAATGCTGTTGCCGTAGCCATACAGTACCCAACAGGGCAATACTACGGCCCTCCCTACTGCCTCAAGGGTAAAGGAGATGGCAAGGCAGTTCAGAGACGGATAAAGCAAAGAGGTGTGCACAAAATATATGTAGAAACTAAAGGATCAGTGGTCTTTCTTTTTTAAATAAATTTTATTGGTACATTTAAGGTATACAATATAATGAAATTCATTATTGGAAATTTGCACCTTTACATAATCTGCCTGGTTCTTATTTTTTCCCCATTCCCCTTCATTCCCTTCAACCCCTCCATCCCTCCTTATCTACAAAGACTTTGTCTCCATTTTTTCTTTTTCTCATATTAATTCCACTCCTTTCTTTCCTTTCCCCTCCAATTTCCCCTACCGTGCACCTTTTCTTCCTATTTCACATTATCTATTATGCCTTTTAGCCCTTATTTACACTTTCAGTTTCTCACACTAGAGAATCTATTCAGTACTTACACATATGTGTCCTATTTATTTCATTTCAGAGATGGCCTCAATGTGCATCCATTTAGCTATCAACGTCTCTAGCTTCTCCTTTTTTGTGGCTAAGTAGTACTCCATTTTATACATTAAAAATAACCCCACATTTTCTTTATCCAATCTCCTCTTGATGGGCAATTAGGCTGCTTCCATGTTTTATATATCACAATTTGTGCTGCTATGAAAATGGATGCACATATATCACTGTGGTATGATTCTTTTAATTCTTTTGGGAAGAAACCCAGCGGAGGGATACCTGGGTTAGATGGGACTTCCAATCCTAGTTCTTTGTTTTATCTCCATATTGATTTCTACAGTGGTGGCACCAGTCTACATTCTCACCAGCAGTGGAGCAGGATTCCTCTTTCCCCATGTCCCCACCAACATTTGTTATTGATTGATTTCTTTATAGCAGCCAATCTTTCTGGGGTGAGATGGAATCTCAAAATTGTTTTCAACTGCGTCTCTCAAATGACCAGTGATGTTGAACATTTTTTCATGTGTTTTTTTTTGTTATTTCTATTTCTTTGTATGAGAAATGTCTATTCATTTCCGATACCCATTTTTGGATTGGATCTTTAAATATGGGAGGTCTGATTTTTAAACTTCTTTATATGTTCTACATAGTAGACCTTTGTCTAAGAAAGAGCTGGTGAAAAAATTTTCCCACATTGTGGGTTGTCTCTTGACATTGTTGGTCATTACTCATGCTGTGCAGATGCTTTTTAATAAGAAAACATCCCACTTGTTGATTGTGCTAGTTCATGGGCAACCGAAGTTTTATTGATAAAATCTTTTCCTATGCCAATGTCTTCCAGAGTTCTACCTGACTTCTCTTCCAGCCAGTTTAGTGTTTCTGTTTTAATATTTAGATCTTTAATCCATTTTGATTTTAGTTGAGTTCCTGATGAGAGATATAGGTCTAGTTTTAATCTTTGACAAGTTGAAACTCAGTTTTTCCAGCACCGTTTATTACAGAGGCTATCTTTCCTCCATTGAGAGTGTTTGGCTCCTTTGTTGAAGATGAGATAGCTGAGTGTGTCTGGACTTGTTTCTGCATCTTCTAGTCTGTTCCACTGGTCCTCAGGTCTGTTTCTTTACCACTACTGCACTATTTTTTTTTTAATCAAAGTAGCTTTGTAGTATAGCTTCAAGCTGGGGACTGTGATAACCCCACTTGTCTTTATTGTCTAGAATTGCTTTTGCTATTCTAGGTCTCTTCTTGCTCCAAATGAATTTTGTGATTGTTTTCTCAAGGCCTGTGAAGTATGCTACCGGGGTTTCAATTGGGATTGCATTGAATCTGTATAGCAGTTTTGGGGAAATATGGCCGTTTTCACTATGTTGGTTCTTCTTACCTAGGAGCAAGAGATGTCTTTCCATTTTCTGATATCTTCTTCAGTCTCACTTTTTAGAGTGCTATAGTTTTCAGATTAGATGACTGATTTCCTTTGTCAGGTGGATTCCTAGGTATTTTCAATTTTTGGATGTTATTGTGAAAGGAATTGTTTGCCCCATTTCTCTCTCAGTGAGTCTCTTTACATGTATAGTAAGGCTATTGATTTTTGTGTGTTGACCTTGTATCCAGCTACTTTGCTGAATTTGGTTATTAAATCTAGAAGACTTTTGGTGGAGTTCTTAGGGTCTTTTATATAGAGTATCATGTCATCTGCAAATAATGACAATTTGATTTCCTCATTTCCTATTTTTATTCCTTTTATTTCTTTCTCTTGTCTAATTGCTGTGGCTAATGTTTCCACAACTATATTGAACAGGAGTGGTGATAGTAGACATCCTTGTCTTGTTCCTCATTTTAGTGTGAAGGATTTCAGGTTTTGACAATTTGGAATGATATGAGCTATTGTTTTTTCATAGATGGCTTTTATCAAATTAAGGTAGAGAATGTCTAGTCCAATTTTCAGTGGGGTTTTTTATCATGAATGCATGTCGGATTTTACTAAATATTTTTTCTGCATCTATTGAGATGATCACATGTTCTTTGTCCTTGTCTCTATTAATATAGTGTATTACATTTATTGACTTGAATATGTTGAATCATCCCTGCATCCCACTTGGTCAGGGTGTATGAACTTCTTAATGATTTTGTGCATTCTATTTGCCAGTATCTTGTTAAGGATTTTTGCATATATGCTCACTAATGGGATTGGCCTATAGTTCTCATTTTCGATTGGGTTTTTCTCTACTTTGGGGATCAAGGTGATACTTGCTTCCAGGAATGAATTTGGGAGTATTGCTTCCCTTTCTATTTCAATGAAAAGTTTAAACAGTAGTGGCAGTAGTTCCTCTCTAAATGTCTTGTAGAATTCAGCAGTGATGCCATCAGAATAAGAGCTTTGCTTAGTTGGTAAGTTTTTAATTACATTTTCATTTTCATTGATTGATATTGGGTTATTTAGAAATTTTATATATTCATTCAACTTGGTAATTCATACGTATCTAGAAATATGTCCATTTCTTCTATATTTTCCATCTTATTGACATATAGGTTCTCAAAGTAGGTATTGATAATCCTCTAGATTTCTGCTGTGCCCATTGTAATTTCACCCTATTCATTACTAATTGCATGGATTTGGGCCTTATATTTCCTTTTTTTATATTGTTGGCTAAGGGTTTGTAAATTTTATTTATCCTTTTGAAGAACCAACTCTTGGCTTCACTGATTTTTTGTATTGTTCTCTTAGCCTCCACTACATTAATTTCTGCCCTGATCTTTATATTTTCCTCTCTTGTATGAGATTTAGGTTTGTCCTGCTTTTCTTTTTCTAGAAGCTTGAGGTTCAGCCTCAGGCTGGGTGATTGAGCACACTCTGTTTTCCTAATATGAGTATTCACTACTATGAATTTCCTACATAAGATTGCTTTCACTGTGTCCCATAGATTCTGATATGTTGTATTGCCATTATAATTTAACTTTAGGAATTGTCATTTCTTCTTTACTATTTTCTTTGACTCATTTGTTATTCAGAAATGTGTTGTTCAATTTCCATGTGCTTATGAAATTCTTGCAGTTTCTTTTGATATTGATCTCCAGTTTCATCCCACTGTGTTCTGATAATATATGGGGGATAACTTTAATTCCTTTGCACTTACTTGGTCAAGTAGTATGAGTGAGTATGTGGTCTATTTTGAATGATCTATGTGCAGGTGAAAAGAATGTGCATTCTGATTTTGTGGGGTGGAACACTCTGTAAACATTAAGTTCATTTGTCCAAAAGTTTGATTGAGTTCTACTATTTCATTGTTTATTTTTGTCTGGTTGATCTATTAGTGACAGTGGGGTATTGAGGTCCCCCACTACTGTTGTATTAGTGCTTATATGACTTTTCACATCCATTAGTATTTGTTTTATATAGTTGCATGCACCTGTGTTTGGTGCATATATATTAATGATTGTCATCTCTTCCTCTTGGACTGTTCCCTTTACAAGGATGCAGTGTCCTTCTTTATCTCTCTTGATAAGTGTTGGTTTGAGATCCACTTGTCCTGCAAAAAGGATAGCTACTTCTGCTTTTTTTCCTGCACCATGGAATATTGTTTTCCACCCTTTAACTTTCAGTCTATGAGTTCTTTTTTGAATTAAGTGTGTTTCTTGTATGCAGTATATTGTTGGATCTTGCTTCTTGATCCATTCTGCCAGTCTATTTCTTTTGATTGGTGAATTAAAACCATTGACATTAATGGCTATAACTGATATGTACTGACATCCTTATCATGACTTTTTCTTTTTGTTGTATTCTCTCCTTTTGCATTTAATTTCTTGTTATGCCTGATGGATTCCTTCTGCTGGGTTTCCTGGGGTTGTGATACTCTTTGTCTTTTCCTAGTATATTTTTAAAGTTTTTTGGAGTGCTGGTTTAGTATTCACGAAGTTCTTAAGGCGCTCTTTGTCATGAAAGTATCTTATTTCTCAATCAACTTTGAAAGACAGTTTTGCAGGGTATATCATTGTGGGTTGGAGGTTGTTTTCCTTTATGGCTTGAAATACATCACTCCATGCTCTTCTTTCTTTATGGGTTTGTGTTTAGAAGTCTGCTGTGATTCTGATGGGCTTTCCTATGTATATGATTTGTTTCTTTTCTTTAACTGCTTGTAGAATGTTGTTTTTCTTTTGGGCTTCTGAAATCTTAACTATTACATGCTTATGTGTAGATTTGTTTTGATCATGGCTAGTTGGAGTCCTATAAGCCTCATTTATCTGCATGTCAGAATCTTCTCCCCTATTTGGGGAATTTTCCGCCATTACTTTTGTGAACTTTTTTATGTCATTTTCACTCCTGTTTCTTCGTTGACAATAATCAATCTTATGTTATTCTTCTTTGAATTGTCTAGCAGTTGCTGGATTGATTTCTCATGGTCCCTTACTATTTTTAAGAAATGTTTATTTTTCGGGTCACTAATTGCAATCCTATCTGTTATATCTGAAATTCTGTCCTTGTGTCGGATTATTCTGCTGCTTAAATTTTCCATGGGATTTTTAATCTCATGGAAATCTCTTTTTACATCTGTTTTATGGATTTCATTTGTTTTCTATGTTGGAATTTCTTCATATTTCATAGCTCCTCCTTTTTTTATCTGTGTCACCTTTAGATTTATTTATCATGTGTACCATGGGCACAATTTCTGCTGTTATCTGAGAAATTATTTCTGATTTCCTTTTTTTCAGGCCCTCTTTCTTTGCCAGTTCAGGGAGTCCCAGGTTGTTGAGTATCAGATTGTTCCATCTCTTTTCTCTTTGGGGTTGCCTTCAGTGATCTGCAAGTCTTGTTTTCAGACATTTCCATGTCTTCTCATTTCAACAGATGCAGGCTGCTGTGCTTTTGTTGAGGCAACAGTTTGCTCACCCTGTGGTCTTCAATTCTCAGCAAGCCACTGAGCAGCTTTTACCCTGCTGTTACCAGTACACCAATTCTTGGGTTTAGAATGGTGGCCTTCCAGATCCCTGAGCTGACCTGTTTTATGGGCCGGCTTCTGTCTGGGTCCTGTGCACATTTGGGATGGTATGTAGTTGTGCCTCTTGTTGGGGACCCTGTGTAGCTGTTGTTTTGGAGGGCCTTTGTTTGGGGGTTGTGTACCCCAATTCCTGTTGTGTGAGTAGTTTTCTGGCTAGAGTCTACATTCACTTATCAATGGTATTGGAGTGAGCCTTTGGATGTTGGTTGTGCATCTGGGCAGTTCTTTTCCAGGTGGGCCCTTGTCTGTGGCTAATGGTGTGGCTAGTCTCTGACTGAAGCTTGTTCACCTGTGCCGATCTTTTCTAGGTGGGCCTGTCTCTTGGGTAGGCATGCCCACACCTCTGGTGTTGGAGCAGAGCTGGATGGGTTCTGCCTCTAGCTACACCACTCTGGTCCACACAGCTGTTTCCAGGAATCTGAATGCATTTACTGATGGTATGGTGGGCCTCTGGATCAGATCAGTGGTCTTTCTATAGAGAGTGGCATGAAATGTCCTTGCGGCTGGGATTTTTGTCATTCACTCTTTGATGTAAATCTGAACTATGTAGTGTTTTCATCTTTTAACAATATTTTTAGTTTTGTGACAAGTATTCCAGTATCAATAAAATAAGAACTAAGGAAGTGTTTCTACAAGAAAAATTAATGACTGGATTTCTGAATCCATTTCAAATGGTATTTAAAGACAGTTTTGAGTAAATAACTAGATAGCGATTGATAGTACTGAGTAATCATGGAAGGTATGGCTCAGTGTCATTCTGGGGCCTCTGCACATAAAGCAACAAACATTGGAGGAGTTGCTATTGTCAACTGGATACATTTATATGCTGCACTGGTTTGGAGGTAAATTGAGATAAAGTACAATTTTGTAGCATCTAAATTTAGAATTATAAATAGAGACATTGATTTGATGTGCATTTGTCTTATAAAATATTTGTTGACAAAGCCATCTGGTTAAATTGAAGGAAAAGAAGATTTGGAAAATATATTTGGGTTCACATATTTACATCTTTCAATGTGAAAAAATACAGTTGAAGGCTGATTGTGGTAGTGCATGACTGTAGCTACAGCATGCTGAGACAGGGGTATCACAAGTTAGAGCCCAGCCTGGCAACTTAGCAATTTAGTGAAGTTGACTTAAAATAAAATAAAATAAAATAAAATAAAAGGCTGGGGATATAGCTCAGTGAGAAGGCCCTAGGTTCAATCCGTCGTACCTCTTTCCCCCAAATACAGTTTATAGTTCTCTCTATTTAGCATAATTTACTCCAAATTTTCCAGGTACTGTAGCATCATAGAAAGTTGTTTTCTCAAAGTACAGTGTGCTAATAAGTGTCTGGTGAACATGTCAACAGTTTTAAATTTCTTGGCCATGTAGCAGAACTTTGAGAATGATTATAACCAACTGGATGAAACTGAAAACATGACACTGAAAGCCAAAAGATTCTTAAATATATACCAGTGATGCTAAATTAGATATAGATATGGATGAATCATTTAATTAGTGATAGCCATTATAATAGTTAAATACAAATTTCCAGATAAAAATTATTTTCTTTTGTAGCTAATCAGTATACAGACTTTAAAACATTTTGTGAGTGAATATGAATTTATTCCATTTTTTAAAACATTTACTTTTGAAGACAGCTTAGTTTAACATGACTTTATGGACCTACCCAATATGTCAACTTGTCAGATGATAAATATCTAAACAATTGCATTTTAAATAATTTTTTTGAAGTATCCTGGTAAATGCTGAATTGTGTGATTTTTTTTCCCTTGGGCACTCCTTTTATTTTTCTTCTGTATCTTTGAGTAGGTTCAGGTTCTACTGTAAGGTCAGATTTATTTCTGTTAGTGCTATAACAAATGCAGATATAACGAAAGGTATTTTTCTTCAAGTAGATTTTATAAGCTATCTTCCACACCATTCCAAGAGAGATACACAGATGAGCTGGATCTCTGGAAGGATGCTGGTAGACGGTGGCCACTGAGATCCTTCATGATTACAAGTTGTGGGAAACTCCTAGAAGGAAAGACAGGATGCTCCTCTGGATTCACCCACTCTCTCACTCTGGCTATGAAGAGAGAGGAGTAACAGTTGCACATTACTTCGTTTTATCATAAAACAGCACTTAGTCATTTCTATTTCTTTATTAGCATTAAAAGGAATCCAATGTGTTTGTCTTTTAGCTATTTAATATTTTGCTAATATATGCTGCACTTGTTATCTATAACTATGTAACATCCACTCTAATACTTTGAAGTTTAGGACATTATTTAATTTTTCCACAATTCTACGTGTCAAAGGTTTTGTTGGATGTTTCTTCTGCTGTTCTTACTTGGGCTCACTTACAGTCACTGCAGTTTACTGTCTGATTAGAGCTTCACAGTCTCAGATGGCCTCCCTTTCAGATCCGACAATTGGCAGTCTACTGAGATGCTTGTCTAGCAGGCCACCGTGGGCTGATGCATATTTCAGGGTCAGGATTCCTAAAGGGAAGAGTGTCAGCTGCAGGGCACAAATAGATTTCAAGTCTGAGCTATTATTACACTTGCTAGAAAAACTCCAAACAGATAGTAATGTTGGATAATTGTATTTAACTTTATAAGCAGTTTACCATTTTGTTTAATTTTTGTTCACACTTAAAACACTTTTTAAATCCAGTAATGGCCACATCCTAACGGAGAACACAAATAAGACCGTAATGAGACACATTGATGGGTGAACCCTTTTGAGTGTTTTGTAGCTCACATTATGGAGAATGGGACAATAAATAACACCAACCAACTTCAGTTTGTTTTGAACTAGACCGATACTGTGGATAGAGAAGTGCCTTCTAAATCATCAGAAAGAGGAGAAGGATTATCAATAATCAGAATCTAGCTCAGACTCTACCCTTCTCAAGAATACCCTTGGTATTCTACCTCACACTCCTTTCTGGAGTCTGCAATTTATTGGCACTCAGAGACTAAACCAAATATTTTTGTCCCTTAAATCTCTGCTGCTTTGTGTAATTCTTCAATTTTCACATTAAACTATTCAAGATTCACACGTTATGTATCATCAAAGTGTTAAGTCTAGATAGTTATTGGAAAGACAGGAATGAATCAGGCCTAATCCTTGATTTAGAGGAACAGACATTCCAGTGTCAGATGTTGGCCAGCCACAGAGTCTCAAACACACTTTTAGAGCTTAAAATTATGTGCCCAGACTGGGCATCTGAAGAGCGAGCCATGACATTTGGTCATCTCTTTTGTCCTTAATCATGGTTGCTTTCCTCCTCATAGTTCTCTAGTCTTCATAGATATTATGAGTGTCTGCTTCAAATTTCCTTATTTCTTTGGCCATCAGTAAGTTGAGAGCCATATTTTTTAATTACTTTGCAGAGAGATACAGAGGTCGTGTCTTAATCTGTACCCCTAGCCCTCAAGACAATTCACTATGAGCTATGTAATACAAGTGATTAGATGAAAAGACAAATTGATAAATATTTGATACTGCCCCTAACTCTTCTCTTGAATTGTTTCCTTCTGGACGTATTTTTTGCCTTTGTTCTGGCCTCTTGTTGGAGGGTACTTTCAATCAACTGTTAAGACATAACTCTGTTAGTCACATCAGCATAAAAACTGGAGGCTACAAGGGGCTGTAAATTCTGTCTTTGGATGCATGTAAACAATGACCAATATGCATAAGGTGGTTAAGTGATCTTGCTCTGTCATCTGTGAAAATGAGATTCTGTGACTCTGAACCCTCTTTGTAGTGACCTGATTTCCATCTTGAGTGTGACTTCAGACAGTATTATTAAACACTGTGTGTATTTGTAAAAGTAGGGAGATGATGATGTGTGTGTGTGTGTGTGTGTGTGTGTGTGTGTGTGCTCGTCTGTGTGTACAAGCCAAGTTTGGTGGTATTTCTGGTACACTTGCTAAGACCCTCACTGTCCTTATCATTTTTGAGAGAACTTCACCCCAAGCAACATGTAAGTGATGTTTTTATAAATAAAGGATGCTTTATGTTACAAAAAACCTGCATACAAAATATGACAACTGTGGATTTTGACTTTTCTGTATTGTGGGTACACAACTATTTGAAAGAGCTTGCAAACAGAAACAATCTTGTAAACAAAATCATGGAGGATTGTGGGAATGCAGATGTGGATTTTAGTCCTGGGTCCACTTTGATGAAGCTGTGTGACCTTGCCTAAATCGCCTCCCCTCTCTGGGACCTGGTTTTCTCACCTATTCCTCTGAAGGACTGTTGTTTTAAGAAGCCAGTGTCCTTACATATGTAGCCTGCTACAAACTTCCCAGTAGGTAGATGAGGACAACAAGATTTCCATGGCTAAGAATGATGTCATGCCTTCCAAATCACCATTGATAAAACTGACCAGCACAAGGCTGTGTCAACTCTCCTGCTAATACCACTTCCAGAAATAAATTTGGAGTCATCTCCAGTAATGGGCGTGAGCTCAGCTTACTGGACCTGTTTTTCTCAGAATAGCTTTCTGAAGAACTGCTCCCCACAGGCAGATGCCTGCTTTAATCACACCATATATCAGTGAGTGAATAGCAGTGAAATCCCTCCTCACCATCTCAGCCAAATAGATAAACAGGGAAACACAATCATTTCACAGCGAAATCACCAGTGGCATTTAAAATTTTCATGGAGGGAGGGACCACATGCTCACATGTTGCTTCAGAGTCCATTCATTCATCTTTCAAGCTCTTCTCACATGCTTATTCCTCCAGACACCAACTAGGGAGGAAGGGTGTGGGAACAAAATCATGCATTTGTTGTGTACCCAGTCCTCAGAGAGCTTACAGAAGGGTGAAAAGGACACGATGTGAGCCAAATGGTATTTTATCTTATATCTTAACAATGTCATTTTCACATCATTTGCTCTTTATTTGTTAATTTATCTATGTGTTCCTCTGATAAGCTCTGCCAGTTTTAAAGTAGGAAAAAGGACTTTTATTTTCCCTGGCATCCTACTATGAGTTGGCTGCCTCTATTTTCCTACAAGAACACTTGTATTGGGTGACAAATCATCCATCTTCTTGGTCATCAGTGAGAAACACGAGGGTTGAGGCTGAGCAATTTTATATTCCTTTGATTACCAACAAATTGTCATTAAGATAAGGTTTCTATTACATGTAAGGTAGTTTCTCAGCCTAAGGGTTTAAGCAAGGGAAAGAACAGAGATAATGTTCCAGTGGTAGAATAAGAAAAATAGACAAAAGACAGCAGATGTCAGAGGACAATGAGCACTAGAGAGGAAACTAAATGAATCAGAGGATGGGAAATGTCATGGTGGGAAGTGGTTGCAGTTGCACCCTGGGTTCTTGGAGAAGGCCTCACAAAATAAAGAAGATTCAGCAAAATTCAAAGGATAGGGCAGGTTGGGACTAGAGAATGTTCATCCTAGGCTGGAAAGTAAGTATGAAAGACTGAGGTGGGAACATTCCATTCATGTTCCAGGAGCGATGAGGATGGTAGTGTATCTGGCTAGGTCAGAGCAGGGTGAGGCCTCAGATACAGGACCTTGGAATTTTACTCTGAGCAAGATAGCTCAATTCCATCACAGCACTTAGTGCTTAGTGCTTCCCATGTGTTGAATGAATGTTGAATAGATATTCCTGATTTGAAAATAAGAACACCAAGATTTGTGGTTCCTTTATCCACCATGATCTATTTCTGTCCTGGGCAGGTGAGGAGGCTTCAGTTAAATGGAGTATTAAGTCATTCACAGACCCAAGCTTTCCATGATCAGAGCCAGTAACAGAGAAACCAGCCCAACAGACTGGGGTTCAGAGGTCTGAGGAATGGACTCTGTGATAGAGTTACTCCATGGATCCATCTAAGACTTGAACCTCATAGAGGCATCTGAGGGGAAAGCAATTCTACCCACTAAATCATAAAGAATAGTCAACATAGTCAAAGAACATGGGATGGCTAAAGTTTGCTAGAACAAAGGAGAAAAATGGGAGAGGACCCTTTATGTACACATCGTGGGTTGGAACCAGATCTTAAAGACTGAATGTCAAGTCAAGTATCATTAAGAAAGAAGCAACCACAGATAGCTCTGGAGCAAATAAGGGGCAAACGGAGGAATCAACAGCAACCAACTATGGTCTAATGAGAGAAGGAGAAACCAATCGTGGGCTGTTGTGATGAGGGCTGCTCTAGCCCCTTGGCTGAAGCAGCAGGGGCACCAAGAGAAGGGCACACAGGAACTATGGAGGAAGGTAAATTCATATGACTTAGAAACACGATGTATGTGGAAAAGGAATTCTCCAAGCCCACCTTCTCTGTATGTTTTCCTAACAACTGTGTATGTTCAAATATCAGCCAGCATGGCTTGTTCATTTCCTCTCTCTTCCTTCCTTAGGGAAGTGATTTAGAATATTTTAAATACTCTCACATTTTCTAAAAGGCTCATCAAATGCGTGCTGTGGCTCAAACCAATATTTCTTAAGTGCAACCTTGAGCTAAGGTGGTCTGAATGTCAGAAGTGCCATCACCTTTCAGAAAGGCCTGGAGTAACACAAATGCCAAGGCAGCTGAAAGGTGTTTTCTTATCCTAAAGTATCTTGGATTTGTACCACACAGGAACAAAAGAGGTGAGTAGCTCCTGAGACATTTTACTTAAGAGACACAGAGTAGCATGGTGGTTAGGAGCAAGGAATCTGAAAACCCTAACTCTTAGGCTCACTACCTGCGTGAATTTGGCAAGTTCTTTACCTTTTCAGTTAAGCATGGCCAAACATGACTGGTCAAAGATGACTCCCAGTAAGGTATGCATATCTGACAGAAGCACACACTGGGAACAGGGCTAGGCACAATTTGGATAGTTTGTATAGAGAAACACACCATTATTATGGACATAAAGAAGACAAAGTGTGGGATAAGACACAGTAACATCCATGGTTACATGAAGGTCATGGCTGTGGACACCTGCACTAGCTTGAGCCAGACTCCAGGCTTGGCTTACCTCGCTCTGCAGCCCATTGACTCTAGGACATGCTGCTGGTAAATGGTAAAGCTGGCACATTAAGGCTCATTAAACAGTTGCCTCTAAGTTACACCTTGAAAACCACTGGGCTCAATATCTTCACTACAAGAGGAAACAGATGTTTAAGGAGATTAAATGATTTGACCACGACCCAGAGCTACATAATGCAGACCTTCGGTTAATACAGGTACCTCTGAACTACAGGTGATCACATTGTTTACCCCTCCTACTAGCCCCAAACAAAACCATGCCCGAAACTATTCTCCGAAGTCCTCCTCTACTCATTTTCCAAAAGCTGTGGCACAGTGAAAGAATCCACTTGTTCCTCTGCATAGTCATTTTCCCCATGGGAGTACCCCGAGTTTCATCTGTGACTTCAGTGCAAACATCATGTCCGATCAGTGACACAACCATGACCAGGGAGGTGCCACAGCTGCCCCTTAAGCTTCCACCGGATGTGATTCACCAGCAGTAACATTCTTCCTCCTAGGGGAAATGCCACCTCTTAATTTCCACCTGAGGTTTGATTTTTCTGGGTTGGGTTTTCTGGTTAGACAAACTTGTGAGCAATGTGTGGGGTGGATGTGGGAGAGTTAAAATAGACAAACCACAAAAGGATACTCCTCAGCTTAGTCTCTTGAAGTTCCGACCTCCTCATCCTTTCTTTTGTGTTGAAAAACATTCTCAGTCCAGAAAAATCTCCTAGAGAGTGGGTTGTCAGTCTGTGGGTGTAATTACCTTTCCAGAATTAACCTGAAACCAGAAAACACCTTCTTGGGGGCCTGACATATGATATACTCATCTTCAGTTAGAAACTCCTTGTCCTAAACTTGGCAAGTGACAGCCATCTGCAGCCTGTTCTGGTCAGACAACATCTAGACTTTTGCCCTGAATTTCAAGCTCTACATTTATTTTTCAAAGTGAAAATATATTTATTGATTGTTTTATAAGAAGCAGTGCATACTCATTTTAAGACATTCCGCTAGTGGCAAAGTATATATAAAGTAGAAACAACAACAAAAAGATCCATCCCTCATAATTCCAACCCAGAAATAGTCACACTTAATGGATTGAATTTATAGACTTTCTTCTGGGTGCATATTTGAATCTGTTTTTATCTGTAGGAAAAGAGCCTTATACTCATGTACGTAATATCTTATAACCTATATTTGGCCTTAAGTGGATTATGCTTTTCTTTTATCCAAATAGTTATAAATTAGTTTATAAATAGGTTCATTGATTTATCATTTTTGTTTATTTACTCTTTATCCATTTCTCTTATGGTATATTTATTTTGGTGCTGGGAATTGAACTCAGGACCTTGCACTTGTGAGGCAGGCATGGTACCACTGAGCTAAATCCCTGGCCCTCTGATGGTGTTTACTGAGCAACTACTAGTGCCAATCATTACAGTACAGTTATTGATTGGATTTTTTGGTAGTAAAATAAATATGCCATAAATTTTACTATTGCAGCAATTTTAAGTGTTTGACTCAGTAACATTAAGTAGATTTACCTTCTACAGCCATTAATGACCATTTATATCCAGAAATTTTTCATCTTCTCCAACTGAAACACTATATCATTTAAATAATAACTCTTCTTTCTCCTTTTCCCTAGTCCCAGGCAACAACTGTTCTGTCTCTGTCTCTAGGAATTCCATTAGGTATCTTATATAATTGAAACTGTAGAATATTTCTCATGTTGTGTCTGAGTTACCTCACCTCATATACTATGGTTAAGGGTTATCCATGCTTTAGTGTGAGTCAGGATTTCTCTCCTATTCAAGGATGGATAATATTTCATTGCAGTTTTATGCTTCATTTTGTTTATCCACATATCAACTGATAGACGTTGATATTGCTTCAGCCTTTTAACTATTTTAAATAATTTTGTTGTCAATATGAATGTGCTCAAATTTGTTCCAGTCTCTGATTTCAATATTTTTAGGTATGTATATATCCAGAAGTCAAATGGAAGAATTATAAGACAATTAAATGTTCAAGTTTTTGAGGAACTACTGTATTGTTTCTCAGAGCAGCTATACCACTTTATATTCTCACCAACAATGCTTAAAGGTCCCAATATCTCCACATTTTCACCAATATTTACTCCTTTCTATTGTTTTAAAAAATAATGGTCATCCTACTGGATAGGAAATGTTATCTATTTATACCACAATTTGCATTTCTCAAATAATTATAATTTTTAATATTTTCCTATGTACTTACTGGTGATTTTTATATGTTTTTGGAGAGATGTCTCTTCAAACTCTTTGGCCATTTTTAATCTTTCTTCCATTATTGTCAAGAAGTAGGAATTCTTTACATATTCCAGTATATCCAAGACTAATCAGATGTATTATTTGCAAATATTTTCTCACATTCTGTGGTTGTCTTATAACTACTGATAGTCATGCAGCAAAGTTTTTAACTTTAAGAATTTAGATTGAGTTTTAAAGAAGATACAAGTTCTGGGCCTGTATGGAATTTGCATTGCAGTAGAAGAAACATAAATTAAATAATTAATTATAGAAATCATTATCTATTTATTTGATAATAGATAAAATTTTAGGGTTATGACTATATAGACTCAGGTCATCTTGTTTCTTCGGCGAGGAAAGAGTTCCTGAGGAACTAAAGTTGTGCTGAGTGGGACTTAGTGTGCTGAGGTTAGTGTGCTAGGTCCTTAATAAATAGGTAAATGGATAAAGAAATGAAGAGGTTTCCAAATTGGAACAGAGCAACATGGTATCAGCCCAGAACTGACCATACAGGTATTGAAGACATTCATGTGTTTTCCATCACAAAACTTTTAATATGTTGTTCTTTTTATATAATCAGGGCCAATCTGTTGCAAATAACTGAAAAAAAATCCTAACACTAATTGAAAGGAGTGTGTAGTAGAAGGGATTAGGGTTAAGGAACAGGTACTAAGGAATATATTTGCTTATATTAACAAAGAAAAATTGAGGTAACACTAGCCTTGGAAATAATTAGATCCAGAGACCCAAATTATGCTGCCTGGGCTTTTCTTAACACTCTTGATTGTTTTTCTCTTTATTTTAGCCACATTATCTCATTCTGTAGATAGACTCTTTCCAAGTGTTAAGGGTTGAGAGATTTTTGGCACAGTTGGCGGCAAACATCTTCCAAGCTGCAGATACCAAAGGAAGGAGATAACTTTACTCTACTAAGTACATAGAAATATCCATGTCTTGTGTCTGACCTGTGTTTGATCTTCAGCATCAACACCAACAGAGCAGTATCACTTTAGAATCTATTATGCATACAAATTCCCTCGTCTACCCTTTGGCCTAAAGTCAGAATCTGTAAGGAAGGGGCCACTGGTCTTCATTTAACCGACTCTCCAGGTGATTCCTATGCAAGATCAATTGTGAAAACCACGGCTTTAGACCAATCATTATCAAAAGAGACAGGATATATAAAGGAACAGCACTTGGTCACAGGCTCACTAAGGCACAATGGTGTCACAAAGAATGTGGTAGAGTTCTCCAAAGACAAAGACAGAAAGCATGGATTTCTCTCATCAGAGCTATAGATGCCTGAAGACTTAAATCTCAGACTTCCACAGCATCACAGGAAATAGAAGAACTGCATGCTGAACACAAGAAGAATCTGTTAAGTGTTGGCAGCAGCAAAGATGCAATCAAATTTACATGTGAGTCATAACTATGGCTGTTATGTGTCATTCTGACCTGGGATAAATGCAAAGAGAACAGTTAGGAAGCATTACTGTTATCTAGAATTGGCAGTGACTAAGTAGAGAGAATGAACAATATCTAGCAAATGAGTTTGCCAATGATCAGTGATCAGTTAGACTTGGAGATGAAGGAGGGGAAAGATGTCTGGTATGATTCCATCCTTTATATATCGTTTCTTTCATCTGGAATTCCTCGTCTCCTCTCTTTTCCTGGAGGAATGTTACTCCTTTACCAGATCTCACCTTAACTTGTTTCTAGTCTGTGGAATCTTGATCTTCTAGACCAGCGATGGTGAACCATCTAGAGCTTTCAATCATACAAACAGCCTGCTGCAGCACAAGTGTCATAGGTTTGCCACCACGGTTCTAAACTCTCCTCGATGTGGTTGAATTTTTTTTCATATTGCTTGTCATACTTTATAGCATTATAGTCATTCACATATAAAGCACTTTCTTTAATACTGTAATATTTCTTTAATATTGCAGTTCTTCTACATGGCTATATAACCCTTCAAAGTAGAAGCTGTTTCCTCCCAAAAGGCAGGAGAACACAACCATTAGGTACATAGGCTTTGGATCAGGATGTTTAGTTTCAACCCTTGGTTCTGCTACTTGCCTGTGTTTGATTGTGCGGAAGTCATTCATCTTTTCTGTGTCTCAGTTTCCCCACATGTCAAATCTGTATACTCTTAGTCATGCCTGATGGAGTTATTATGGGTAATACGTTAAGTAATATATACAAGGCTCTTAAGAGGAAACACGATTATAGTAAGCACTAGTGTGGTGATAACTACTTTAATTTTTTTTTGTCCGTAGTACTTCTCCCAGTCTTTGGCAGTTTATAGTCTCCCAATATGTATCTACAAAGGAATGAAGAGTAAATGAGAATTTTTCAAAGGTGACTCTCTGAATATGAACGCTATGTGCTCAGCACAGGGGGCACTAGAAGAAGAGAAGATGGGGTGCACAGGCAAGGTCACAAATTCAGCAGCAGGAATTTTAAGTCCTATATATTTCAATTATCATCAAAGAAAGAGGTGGAAAAGCATTTGGAAATGTGATTTTGTAACTCAGAACTGACCCTGAGGGTTTGGACTGGTTTCCTAGAGCTGTTATAGAGAAGTCCCACAAACTGGGTGGCTTATAATAGACATTCGTTCATCCAAATTCTGCCAAGTCTGAGATCCAGGCATAGGCAGGGTTGCACTCTCTCACAAAGTTCTAGGAAAGGGTCCTTCCTTGCCATTTCCAGCTCCTGGTAACCTCAAGCATGCCTGGGGCAGTGGCAGCATAACTCTACTCTGTCACTCTGCCTCTGTCTTCCCATGGTGTTCCCCTTCATTTCCAGACATCCTTGCTCTTTAAGGATGCCAGTCATGGGGATTAAGAGTCCGACCTACTTTAGTGTGACTTCATCTAGACTGATTACATCTTCAAAAATCCTATTTCCAAATAATCTGCAGGATTATGCATTAGGGCTTCAACCTACCTTTTGGGGGACATAATTCAGCTCAATGAGAAGATGTGTACTTGAAGATTGGTAGTAGATATACACTATTTAGAGGCACGATAACAGAGAAGCATTGCTTTGTGCTTATGAGTAGAGCTCCTAGAGGCAAACAGACAGGACCCTGACTTCACAGCCTACTGCCAAAGACCTTGGGAAAATTGCCTAAATTTTCAAATGTGTAGATTCTTTATGCGTTAAAAAAAATAGCAAATAGCAAAAGTACTTACCTCTAGGTTTCTTGCAGCTGTTAAATGAGAGAATAACAGCATCTTGTTCAGTGTAGATGTTTAATAAGCAGAATCTGCTGGCTAATATTTCCTACGGGAAGAATTTACCACAAGAAAGAAAGAGGAGCAATGGATAAATCTGTAACAAAAAGGAAGCACCCATTTCAGTTAAAACGACACAAAATACTAGGATAGAAAAATACTAGGACCATTTCCTGATGTCTTAGGGGTGTGTGCATCTGTATATTCCAGGAATTCAGACCTGTGTCAGGGCTCAGGCAGATGACTCAGTGTGGGGTTAGCTGACAAAACTGAATGAATATGGCAGACACACAGCCAGCAGAGGAGGACTATTTTGAGTTGGTAGCTAGGGCAAAAAGGCTGAATGTTATCTATTAATGTCTGCATTCTGTCCTGCAGAAGAGCATCAAACTTACCCTGTGATTGCCGACCTAGAACTAGGTGACACAAATCATAAGGAGAGCTGTTTTTACTAAACTGAAGAAGTCATTTGCTGATATGTTCAAGGAGACATGGACAGCACTAGTCAAATCACACTAAACTGTGTCTTTGTTCTGGAGAATTGTTGAATGAGAGGCCTGATGAATTTCTTTCTATGGGTTGTTTCAAATTGATGCTGAAGAGGCTATAAATCTGAGACATTTATTAGATGAGAGAAACACAATAGAATGTATTCAAGAAGAGACATTAAGCTGTATGAAAATTATTTCCAAAGACCAAAAGTACCAGCCATTGATTTCTTATTATACTTAATTTGTTTTATGTTACAATTTATGAAGACCAGTAGTCTTTGGAGAGGGTCTATGAAGAGATTACAATGGTCCTTTCATTCTTTAAGTAAAAGCTCCTGGTCATAAAAATGCCCTTTAATAGAAGGGGAGCTAAGGCAGGCTAGTAAACAGATGCTACCAGTAAACAGATGCTACTTCCCATTCTTTTTGATAAGGCATAGGAGAGAGAAAGTGATTTTCTTTCTCAAGGTGCTGTTCATGATTTCCAGAATTGTGAAGAACAATCAAGCAGAGGTATCAAAGGGAATGGAAAAAGAGAGAAAAGAGTCCCACATGTTTTGTTTATTTTTCATTGAGTTTATTGGTACATTTTAGGTATACAATACAGTTACATTCATCATTGGGATCTTGTACCTCTACATGACAGGTCTTGGTTCTCATTTTTTGCCCATGTCCCTGCCCTCCCTTCACACCCTCCTCCCTTCTCTATTTACACAAACTTCATTTCCACTTTTTCATTTTCCCTTATTTCCTTTCCCCTACCCTTCCCACTTTCTCTACACCTTTAGCCCTTTTCTTCCTATTTCACATTGTCAATTATACCATTATGATCTTATTTACAATTTTATGTAAAAATCACTCTGATCTCTAGGACATGGCAACTCGGTTCACGTTTGAGAATGGAAGACTTACTCTTCTGGCTGCCTTGAGTGCTGCTGGGAGACAGCTCCCAGTTACCAGGCCACTTCCAGAACTGGTGGACAGGGTCACTCTCCTCCCTGGAGCAGCTCTCAGCCTGATTGATCACTGAGGACTCAAGGCCTGCCATTTCCCTTTCCCTTTCCACCAAGGGTGTCTGTTGGTAACTTTGAGCTTCAAAATTCTCTGAAGGCTTGATTAAATTTGGTTGGATATTTTGTTAGCCCATTACTCCCTCTTTCCATTTTTTATTTTTGAAAGACCAATATAATATTCAAAAGTGAACAATTATTCTGTTACATTTTATTTTATTATTTTAAACAGTTTTAAAAAATACAATGTATATACAATAAATAGCACTGTCTACAATAAATGCATGCAATTTGGCAAATTTGGATATATTGCATATACCTGTAAGAACACCACATTCCAATTAATAGACATATCAATCACCCTCAAATGTTTTCTCTGTACTTTTGAAAGATATAGATACAAGTGGAAAAAAACACATGGAAAAAAGCAATCCTTTATATGATAATGTGGATGATATATTTTTCTGGTTATACCAACTAAAACCCTCCTAAATCAATTTCACTTATATTTAATTTAAGAATATGTACAATAGCCACATTAATTTTATTTTTTCTTCATATTTTAATGAAAATTCATTTTCAACTTGAATTTTTTTCTCACGTGTACATTAAAATGTACATATTTGTGGAGTACCATATGATATTTGAATACATGTACATGCAGTATATCTAGACCTTCTTGCTCCTAGCTGTAACTTAGTCCTCCTTGATCAACCTCTGTGTATCTCTCCTTCCCTCACTTCTGCAATCTCATTTTAGGTTTCTCACCCTTAACTTTTAACATAGGTTTCCATTAATTGAATAAAACTACATTCCTTTTTGTAAATAGGGAAGGGCGGAGGGGTGAAGGGAGGGCAGGGGTATGGGGAAAAATGGAGAACCAAGACATGTCATGTAAAGGTACAAGATCCCAGTGATGAATGTAACTGTACTGTACTGTGTACCTAAAAAGTACCAATAAACTCAATGGGAAAAATAAATAAATAAACAAATAAATAAATAAACCAAACAACATTCTTTCATTTGTTCTCCAAGTAAAGCACACACAGTCTTAAACTATCCTTCTCTGGTTGCACATTATATCTCTGAACTTGTTTATCTTGCATACCTGCTGCTCTGTAACTATTAACCTATTATATCACTCCTTTCCCTACCCTAAATCCTGGCAGCTGCTATTTTTTTATCTTTGTACATTTCACTCCTTTCATTTTTTAAAAAAGATTCCAAATATAAGTGAGATGGTGTAATATTCTTCTTTCTGTATCTGGCTTATTTCACTTATCATAATGTCCTCTCCTTTCATCTACACAGTGGTGAATGTAAGATCTCTTTCTCAAGGCCAAACAATATTGCAGGGTATCTATGTTCCATAATTCTTTTTTGACTCATCTGTTGATGGACATTTAGGTTGTTTTTTTAATCTTAGCTATTGTGAATAATGATGCAGTGAACATGCTAATATCTTCACAAGATGATGATTTCATTTCCTTTGGGTCAATGCCCAGAGGAAGAATTCCTGGATCATATGGCATTTCTATTTCTTAAATCTTTTTTGGGAACCTGTATACTGCTTCAGAATAGCTGCACCAATCCACTTTCTCCTCCAAAAGAATGCAAGGATTCCCTTTCCAGTATATCCTCACTGACATATTTTCTTTCTCCACTTTTTGATAGTAAACATTAGACTGGGTAGGAGGTAATATTCCATAATGGCTTTGATATTCATGTCCCTAATGACCAAGGAAGTTGAGCACCTTTTCATACACCTGTTAGCCATTTTTATATATTCTTTGGAGAAATTTTTATTTTGGACCTTTGTCTACTTTTATTTCCCTCATTGAATTTATTGGTACATTTTAGGTATACAATAGTTACATTCATTATTGGGATCTTGTACCTTTACATGACAGGTCTTGGTTCTCAATTTTTCCTCATACCCCTGCCCTCCCTTCAACCTCTCCTCCTTTCACCTTTACAAACACTTCATTTCCATTTTTTCATTTTCTCATATTTTTTTCCATTATTAGCTTTCCCCTACCTTTCCCACTTTCCCTACACCTTTAGCCCTTTTTTTCCTATTTCACATTGTCCATTATATCATTAGGATCTTATGCACTATTATAGTTTGTCACACCAGAGAAACTATTCAGTATTTACACGTGTGACTTATTTATTTCACTTAGGAGTATATCCTCAATATGTATCCATTTTCCTATGAATAAATCTAATTTCTCATTCTTTGTGGCTGAGTAATATTCCATTTTATAGAAAAAAACATCTTCTTTATCCATTTACCAACTGATGGGCAAATGGGCTGTTTCCAAGTTTTAGCTATTACAAACTGTGCCACTATGAACATAAGTGTGCATATATCTCTGTGATATGATTCTTTTATTTCTTTTGGAAAGATACCCAGCAGAGGGATGGCTGGGTCAAATGGAAACTCTAGTCCCAGCTCTTTGAGGTATCTCCATATTGATTTCCATAGTGGTTTCACCAGTCTGCACTCCTACCAACAATGGAGAAGGGTTCCTTTCTCCCCGCAACTCCACCAACATTTTTTTTTTATTGAGTTTATTGGTACATTTAGGGATACAGTACAGTTACATTCATTGTTGGGATCATGTACCTTTACATGGCAAGTCTTGATTCTCATTTTTTTCCCCTTACCTCTGCCCTCCCTTCACCTCCTCCTCCCCTCCCCATCTACAAACACTTTATTTTCATCTTTTCATTCTCTCACATTTTTTTCTTTTCCCTTTTTGTTCTTCCCCTACGTATCACACCTTCCCTACACCTTTAGCTCCTTTCCTCCCATTTCTAAATGTCAGTAATCTTATTAGAATCTTATGCATTGTTGCAGAATATTCACACCAGGGAAACTATTCGGTATTTACACATGTGGGACTTATTTATTTCACTTAGGAGTATATCTTCAATATGTATCCATTTTCCTATGAATGAATCTATTTTCTCACTCTTTATGGCTGAGTAATATTCCATTTTATAGAAAAACCACAACTTCTTTATCCAGTTTCCAACGGATGGGCAAATAGGTTGTTTCCAAGATTTAGCTATTACAAACTGTGCCGCTATAAACATGGGTGCACATACTTCTCTGTGATATGATTCTTTTAGTTCTCTTGGAAAGATACCCAACAGAGGGATGGCTGGGTCAAATGGAACCTCCAGTCCAAGCTCTTTGAGGTATCTCCATATTGATTTCCATAGTGGTTGCACTAGTCTGCACTCCCACCAACAATGGAGGAGGGTTCCTTTCTCCCCACAACCCCGCCAACATTTGTTATTGTGTGATTTCTTGATAGCAGCCATTCTTTGTGGGGTGAGGTGGAATCTCAGTGTTGTTTTCATCTGCATCTCTCGAATGACCAGTGATGTGGAACATTTTTTCATATATTTTCTTGCTGCTTTCACTTCTTTGTATGAGAAATGTCTGTTCATTTCGGATGCCCATTTTTGGATCGGGTCTTTATATTTGGGGGGACTGATTGTTTTGAGTTCTTTATATATCCTTGATAATAGTCCTTTGTCTGAGGTACAGCTGGTAAAAATTTTTTCCCACATTGTAGATTGTCTCTTAGTTCTGCTAATGGTTTCTTTTGAAGTACAGAAGCTTTTTAGTAAGATGAGATCCCAGTTGTTGATTCTTTCTGCTAGTTCCCGTGCTACTGAGGATTTGTTCATAAAGTCTTTTCCTATACCAATGTCTTCCAGAGTTCTGCCTAACTTACTTTCCAGCAAGTTTAATGTTTCTGTTTTAATATTTAGATCTTTAATCCATTTGGATTTTAATTTAGTGCATGGCGAAAGATAAGGGTCTAATTTTAATCTGTGGCAGGTTGATATCCAGTTTTTCCAACACCATTTATTAAAGAGGCTATCTTTCCTCCACTGAGGATGGTGAGCTCCTTTGTCGAAGATGAGGTAGCTGAGTACATCTGCATTTGTTTTTGTGTCTTCCAGTCTGTTCCATTGATCCTCAGGCCTATTTCTTTGCCAGTACCATGCTGTTTTTATCACAGTGGCTTTGTAGTATAGTTTCAAATTGGGAATTGTTACACCTGGTGCCATGTGACTGTTGCCTATAATGGCTTTTGCTATTCTAGGTCTCTTGTGGTACCAAATGAATTTTTGAATTCTTTTTTCTAGTTCTGTAAAATATAGTGTTGGAATTTCAATTGGCATTGCATTGAATGTATATAGCAGTTTTGGTAGTATGGCCATTTTCACTATGTTGATTCTTCCTACCCAGGAGCAGGGGATATCTTTCCATTTTTTTTATATCCTCTTCAATTTCTTTTTTCAGAGTGCTGTAGTTTTCAGTGTAGAGATCTTTTGTTTCTTTTGTTAGATTGATTCCTAGATACTTCATTTTTTTGGATGCTATTGTGAAAGGAATTTTTTCCCTTATTTCTCTTTCTGTCTGTCTGTTATTTGTGTATAGAAAGGCTATTGATTTTTGGGTATTCACCTTGTATCCAGATACTTTACTGAATCTGTCAATTAAGTCTAGAAGTTTTTTGGTCCACCAACATTTTTCTACTACTGTGCACCTATGAGCTCTATATACATTTTGCGTGTTTACCACCTATCAGGAATACAGTTTGCAATTACTTTTCCCAATCTGTAACTTAGTCCATGTACATTGCCCTCCCATCCCCTCTCTCTCTCTCTGTGTTTTTGGTTGTTGTCATTGTTGCTATTTAGAAGTTGCATTGTTTGGCATGGTGCCATTCATGTATTTTTTATTTGTACCATGAAATTTTGTTGTGATATCCAGTATAACACTGTTAAGGCCAGTGTCAACGAGCTTTTCTTCTATATCTTCATCATGGAGTTTTATGGCTGTAGATATTACACTGAAGTTTTTACATTAATTTTGAGCCAGTTTTTTGTGTACAGTATAAAAGTGTGGTTTTATTCTTTTGCAGATAGAAATCCAGTTTTCCCAGTACCATTCATTGAAGACACTATTCCTTGCAAAGTATGTCCTCTTGATACCCTTGTAGAACGTCAGTTGACTGCATAGGTTTGGGTCTGCTTTTGGGTTTTCTATGCTATTCCCCTGGTTGATGTGATGCCATATGTGAGGCCCTGCATTTGATCCACAGTACCAGAGGAAAAAAATGCTCCTGATTATTTTATATTGTCTTTTTATCTTGAGAGATTTTATTGAATTCATGGAATAGTAATTATGTGGAGACCTTGAGTTTTAAATTTTTTATTTTATTAGTTCATATTTGCAATACGTGAAATTAACATTGATCTTGGTAGACAGGTATATGGACCATATATGTTTATATATATATATATATCCTATTTTCTACACCCCTACCTTTCCCCTCCTACTTTCCTCCCTCTGAGTCTAAAACCCATTTCCCCATTTTTTGTGTTTAAATCATTTAATGTTTACAGTCCTTATACTTGTTACAAGTTCTTTGGAGATTTTAAATGTACTGCGTCACATTGTTTGAAGATAGAGAACATTTTACTTCTTCTTTCCCAATGCAGATGCCTTTTGTTTCTTTTTCTTGTCCAATTTGTCCTGTAAATACTGTTAAATAATAGCAGTGAGTACGGGCCTCTTTGTCTTGTACAGGATTTCATGGATATACTTTCAGTTCTCCCCACAAATACTCACAGCTATGGGTTTTTCCAGATATGATCGTTATTATTTTGAGGAGCTCTTTCCTCTGTATCTAAACTATTAAGACTTTTTTTTTAATGAAGAGAAGACGTTGAACTTTGTTAAATGATTTTTCTGCATCAATTTAGATGATTACGCATTTTTCGTTTTTCATTCAGTTAATGTGTTGTATTGCACTGGGCAGTTTACCAACTTTACACAGACTTGCATGCCAAGGACTGATCACCATCGATCACGATGGATGATTTTTTGAGGTATTATTAAATTATTTTGCTAATATATTATTGAGGATTTCTTCATCAATGATAAGAAAAATCAGTCTGTAGTTTTCTTTCCAGTGATGTATTTGTCCAATTCAGGCAGCATAATATGAATTTGAAAAAATTAGTTTTAGTTTTCATATTTTTGAAGACTTTCAGAAGTTTTGGGTTTTATTCTAGAAGTTTGGTAGAAGTTAGTTGTGAAGTTATCTGGTGCTGAACTTTTCTTTTCTGGAAGGTTTTTGATTACTTTTTTAATGTCTCTATTGTTATTATTCTGTTCCAGCCTCATACTTCCTGATTCGTTTTTAGTAGGTTGTACTTGTCTAGGAATTTATCTGCTTCCTCTAGGTGAGTCAACTATTTGGCATAAAATAATTCATAATAGTCTCTGATGAATATTTTTATTTGTGAGGCATTAGTTGTAATGTTTCTACTTCCACTGTAGACTTTATTGTAGACCTTCATTTTTAGTCTAGCTAAGGGTTAATTGTTTTAATTTTTTCAAGCTCTTAGTTTTGTTGTTCTTTTTCTATAGCTTTTCTGTTTATTTTTGTGCTGGTCTTTGTTATTTCCTTCCTTCTAACTTTATGTTTAACGTGTTCTTTTTCTAGTTTTTTTCAGGTGAAACATTAAGCCATTCACTTGACCACCACCTCCTCCTCCTCCTCCTCCTCCTCCTCCTCCTCCATTTATTGCTACAAGCCTCCCTCTTAAAACTACTTTTGCTGCATTAATAGGTTTTGGTATGCTTCTTTCCATTGTCTAGATAACTGTAAATTTCCTTTGTGACTTCTTCTTTTACCTGTATGTGTATCTTTATTCAATCTTGCCTTGACTTTTGTAAATGTTGTCATCAAGACTCGACTACACACATTTTCTGCATGCTGTTCTCTCTTTCAAAAGTCTGCCTCCTGGCAAGCTAACCTGGACCACCTGCTTTCACCACTGGACTTTTCTCAATCATGATCTAATTTCCCATCTTGTCCCTAGAGAAAATCTCCAAAGGTGATTCATATGTACTCCTTGCATTTCTTCACCATTTGTTCTCTCTCAAAGACACTCCAAATACACTTTGTCACTACAGCTCCATATATAGCTGCTCTCATTGGTGGCACAGATTCACCTTGGCAAATTCATAATCCTTCCCTTGGATAACCTGTCAGAAGCATTTATTGTAGTTAAGTACTCTAGAAGGCTCTAAATGACCTGCTTCCCCACCCCCGCCTTTTCGGCCTTGTGGTTATATATAAATTACTCACTCCATTTGAACCACAGTGGTACTCTTTCTTTTTTTACGAAAAAGTTCAATCTTGTTAAAGGACATTTGTGTGCATTGACTCTTCTTTTAAGATACATGTTGTCCTGCATTTCCTCATTTATTCACACAATTGAGGTCTTTATTTAAATAGCCTCTCCTTAGAGGAAGGCCAACTGATTTTCTGTTTAAACAGACTCCTACATTCAGTTTCACTGTTATTCCTTACCTAACTTTATTTCTTTCAATAGCACTTATCACTACCTGACCAGGTACATTTATTTCTTTATTTGTTAACTATCTTTTTACTATAACAAGATTCAAGAAGGAAAACACCATATGTCTGTTTCTTGCCTTATTTATAATGCATATAAAAACTCTGTGGGATATGGTTGGAAAAAAATAAAAATTTTCCTGTTTTTTACAATCAAACATGTTATTTTAAGAGCATACACATTTCTTTGGACACTCTGAAACATCACTATCATGACTGTACAGGATAAACATGTTATAAATGCAAAAATACCCAGAGCAAATAAGAAAAGGTTTGAGTAACTAGATGAGACATGTCAACAAATTTTGAGAGGATAGGAGGCAGATGGACGAAAGAAAACCACATTGTCAGTGGGGAGAAATCTAAAATCTAAATGCCTGAAGAGAAGGAAGCAAGGAAGAATTGTGATAACTCATTCCACAAAACTTCAGAAAGGTTAAAGAAAATCACCTGATATGTCGCAAGGTAGGAATGAGAAGGTTGGAGAAGGAAGGATTTGTCGGATGCATTAAGAGAGAACTTTTACAATTTCACATCTGTTCTTTTGCTCAGAATGCTGTCCTCTAAGATACGCAGAAAAGATATGGAAGCGTTGTATTCTGAAGAAATGGAGTCAGAGATGCTCTGAATCTGGGAACATAGGATAAAGCAGACAGAGGGATAAGATACACACTGGAAATAAAGGAAGTTCAGTAAAAATCTGCAACCCAAAAGGCAAGATGTCCAAGATCCGTGTGCTATACTTTGTCTTCTGCAAGGTAGAAGCTGGGTTTGTATGTCCCAAAGGAGGAGAATGGAAGATTTTTTTTTTAAACTTGGTGACATCTAATTTATTTATTTTTTTCAGCTTTAATTGAGTTTATTGGTACATTTTAGGGATACAGTACAGTTACATTCATTGTTGGGATCTTGTACCTCTACATGACAAGTCTTGATTCTCATTTTTTCCCCTTACCCCTGCCCTCCCTTCACCCCCTCCTCCCCTCCCCATCTACAAACACTTTATTTCCATCTTTTCATTATCTCACATTTTTTTCTTTTCCCTTATTACCCTTCCCCTACCCATCCCACCTTCCCTACACCTTTAGCTCCTTTCTTCCCATTTCTAAATGTCAGTAATCTTATTAGGATCTTATGTATTATTGCAGATTATTTCCTAAGAGATGTGGTTAGACTAAAACTGCACAGACATAGGTGTTTAAGAGATTTTCCAATAATAAGGTCTGGTATCATTTCTCAGGTTCACCCAGAATCCCTCCCCCTGAATCTGAAATACTGATTAGTTTTTTATTACCTTAAAACTTACAAGAGAATGGATAGATAGAAATGTTTGCATGCACAGAATATATAGCTGTACATTTTGAAAAACTCCATAACGTGAACTAAAAATTACATTAATTGAAGAGGGGAGCTCAAAGAAAATAGGAATAATGTAAGGCCATAAGAAAATAAATTGAACCACAAAGACAAAAATAAGCAGACTAAAACCTTCACCTAAAGTCAGTATATAACTATATATCAAAAAAGTATGGGAAAAATTAATAAAGCATAGGATCCTATGAAAGAACATGCAGAGAACATGAATAAGTTACTGAAAATCAAATATGGATATTGGATAGAAGATATATATGTTGATTAATTTTAAGTGTCAACTAGAGACCACAGAATTTCCAGATATTTTGATAAAGATTATTCTGGATATTTCTAAGACAGTGCTTTTGTATGGGATTAACATTTTAATAAGTAGAGTATAGCAGATGGCTCTCCATAATTTAAGTGGGCCTTATTCAATCCATCAAGATCCTGAATAAAATTAAAACACTGTCCTTTATTAAAAAAAAAAAACTCCAGCATATTACTCTTAGAATTCATCTGATCAGGAGCTGTTCCTGGGTCTCTGACCACCTGCATTTGAAGTGAATCTTTACTCTTAACCATTCTAAATCTCCAGCCTGCTGTCCAACACTGCAGATTTAGAAGACAGATAGGTAGATAGATATGGATAGATAGAATAGAGTTACTTAAATACATAAGTACATCTTATTGGAATGTATTTCTCTGCAGAACCCTGACTAATGAAATGACTTTGAAGAAAGAAGAAAAAAGGATTAAACGTTTTTTAAAAATGGAGAAGTAAAGCAAACTCAGTTCAAGCACCTAATCTGTTTAATTGCAATTTAGGAAACAAAGTGAAAAACAACAAGAAGAAAGACTAAATCAAAGAAGATGACACATAATGTTATTCCAAAATTTTTCATGTTTTAAGTGTCCAACTGGTCTACATGACTGAAGATGGCAAACTATGATATAGGTCAAAAGCATGCTGTAACTTGTTTTTCTAAATAAATGTTTACTGAAACACATTTATGCCCATTTATTTAATATTACCTGTGGCTACTTTTACTTTACAATGATATAGTTAAGTAATTGTGGCCTGCAAAATATACAATATTTACAATTTGGCTTCTCACAGGATACATTTATAGATTCTTACAGTAGACCAAAAGAGATACACACAAAAATGCGTCATTATGAACTTTCAGAATACCAAAAAAAAAAAACAAGGTAGTTTCAAAAATTATAGAAATTTTAAAAAAGAGAAGTAAAAACACATATATAAAGTGTTATATATGGAAACAACATATCATTGGAACATGTTTTCTCAAGAATACTGAGAATTAGAAGACAGTTGTATAACACTTTAAAAATTCTGAACTAAAGGTCCAGGGATTTAGCTCAGTGGTGCTGCCACCTGCCTCGCAAGTGCAAGGACCCGATTTTGATCCCCAGTACCCCCAAAAAACTGATATAAAATGTTTTGACACCTAATTTTATATGAAAAATTTCCATACGTGTCATTTGTTAAGAAATGATATTCATTGAGTCACATATGGTCCTGAAGAAGGGACCTCTTTTTCCAAAAAATATATTAGAAAGCATTCTCAAAACTGAAATAAGCCTGGGCTTGGGATTTAGCTCAGTGGTGCCACTGCCTGCCTTGCAAGCACAAGGTCCAGTGTTCAATTCCCAGTACATAAAAAAGAAAGAAAGAAAGAAAGAAAGAAAGAAAGAAAGAAAGAAAGAAACCACAAAATAGACAAACAAAAACTCAAGATAACTTGAATTCTAACACAAGAGAAGCAAAGAGAGGTGAACCATGGGTATCATGGAAATGAAAACCTCAGGATAACATGTAAATTAAAAGTTTAGAGAAAATTAATCCATATGGGATCCAGAAGTCAGAAGACTCTAGATGAGATACACTCAAGCTTTAAACAATTAGAACCAGTGGAAAAATTACTGGCTGTAATCACAGTGAAAGAAAAGTTATTGAAAGGGTTCTCCAAATGAAGGTGTAATGCTTAATTTTGTGTGCTAATTTAACTGGGCTAAAGAGAGGCAGTAAAACATTTTCAAGTGAAGGTGTTTCCAAAGGTGGCTGGCCTTGGAATTGGTAGACTGAGTAAATGTAAGTGGAAGTCGTCTACACTTTCATGATGTGAGTGGGAAGAAAGGCAGAAAAAGAGCAAATTTGCTCTCTACTTGTGCTGGGAAAACTATATTCTTTTGCCCTTAGACATTGACACTGACAGTCCTCAGGTTTTACTGTGATGACATTGACTCTCTCGGTTCTCTGATCTTCAAAGTGGGACTGGGACTAGGAACATCACCATCACCATTACTTTTCTGAGCCTTCAGCTTGCAGAATGTTGATGTGGTGCTTTACGACCTCCATAAGTGCATGAGGTAATCCTCCACAATCCCCCCTTTCTTCTGAATATCTAAAGGGACTTGAAAATAAAGCAAACCTTCAAATGAGGCAATTACTAACTCCACAAAAAAAGAAACTATGTCACAACAGTGATACAGTCACAGTGCAAAAATTGTTGGTTCCCTGTCTTTGACTATTTGTGCTGCTCTGATAATGTCTGAGTTTGGGTGATTTGTAATCAACAGAAATGTATTTCTCAATGGTCTGGAGGCTGGGAAGTCTAAGACTAAGGCTCTGGGAACTTTTATTATCCAGTGAAGGCTGAAGACTCTGTAGTGGAGGAGCACCGTGTCCTCACCTGGCCGAAAGGAGGACAAAGAGATTGAATGCTGTAGCAAAACTCTTTAGGAAAGGCCTTTCCCTGTTCAGGAGGTAGGAATCCCAGGGACCTAAATACCCCCACAATGCCCTGTGTCTCAACGCTGTCCCATTGGCAACACTTGAATTTCCGAGGGGACAGTGAAATAGTAGCATTTAAATACAACATTTACATAATTAGAACTATGTAAGTAATGAATTCCATTTCTTCCAAATAATCATGTAAATTAGTGCACTGGCAAATCTTTTTTGTTTTTATTAATTTTATTGGTATATTTTAGGTATGCAATATAATGACATTCATCATTGGAAATATATCCCTTTATATAATAAATATTGGTTCTTATTTTTCCCCATTCCCCTGCCTTCCCTTCAACCCCTCCACCTCTCCCTGTAAGATCTTTAATGTGGAAATGCCAAGGATCTCATTAGAATGTTTTATATATTTAAACCGGAAATTGTGGTATAATTATACTAATATCACGATTAAAAGATGGATGTGTGAAAATATAATTTATATTTCCTATATTTAAAAAATAAAAATAATATAACCATAAAATAAAGGAAAGAGAGTTAAAAAGTCCCTGCCATTCAAAGAATAATCCAAATTTCAACAAATAGAATAATTACTGTTTATATAATTGGCTTTGATCTTTAAAAATATCTACAACATAGTTCCTTGAAATTTAAAAATAATTAAAGAAAACTGGAATAAATCTATCAATCAAGTGAGATGATTCCAACTGTTCTTAGAATAGACTGAATTTGCCCAACCATTTATTTTTAAATAAGAATTAAGTGATAATAACTTGTAGTGTATCCAGTCTATAGTAAGGCTTTGCCAAGATACAGCTAATTTTTTCATTATGATAGACAAGGACTAAAATTCCAATTGGAATTTTATTTTAGATAACAGGGTTAGTTTGGTTATGAGAAGAGTTCAGTTTGCAAAAATTCTGGCTTTCCCAAAAGAATTTCTGAACTTCACAAGTAATCATGGTACTTCTGCCAGCTTCAATAAAACAGTGACTACACTAAAGGGAGATACTCCCCTTCCCTATCCTCAGTCATCAAGTTTCCAGGCATCCATCACTTCGCTGCTGCTGAGAACCCTGCAGGAGTTCTGAACACAACCACCAATGGACTGTCTTGCTAGGATGAGCTATATGACACCACAAGAGAGTAGGAAGTGAAATTAATTCTCAGGAGGCCAACCTTTGCAAAGCTCTATTCCATTGGGTTAGTTATAGCTATTCAATTGCCCAAATAAAAATAAAAATATTACTAAGTAACAAATTACTCTTTAAAAGGAGAAGAAAAAAAAAACAATATAGCTGTTGAGTAATAAAGTAATTTTACTTTATTTTATACATTTATAGGGTTTGTATTTCCCTAAACTGCTGAACTGTACTTCAGAAATATTTGTCTTCTCTAATGGAATGTATTATTTCATGCATTAAAGTAATTTTCTCCTTTGGTTTGAAATTGGCTGATGCTGAAGACATTTATGACTCACCGAAACGTGATTGCTTGAGACTCTTGCTCATACAGGCCCATATGTCTGAAAGACATGTTCTTCCAAATATGGGAATAACTGGGCTGTTATTACTGATAAACCTCTCTGTTCAGCCTCAGGATCCAAAGCCCCAGTGCATGGTATTGTTAATCATTAGAATCCCAAAGAAGAGGGTAGGGAGGGCTACTTACCCATCTTATATGATGAATGAGACTTGGAATTGTGAATGAATTATCTTAATCATTAAAATATACAAAATGCTACTATGTGTAGGTATTGATAGAGATGAGGATAAAATGCCATAACTCCTATCTTAACTTAAATGCAGTCACATAAATTGGGAATGGTACAACTCTGTGAGGAATATCACGAAGTAGCAAAAATTATGATGGGAAGACCGAGAGGAGAGTCTAGACAAGAGCAGACTCTCTTTGAATTCAAGAGAGGGAAAGAGAAAGTGGCTGTTCCCTTGGGGAGTATCTAGACCAAATAAGGTCTGTGGGGTGCACATTCAACATTTATTCACTATTTACAAGGAGTATACACCAAGTATTATTATTAGTCCCACATTAAAATGTGGGAACAGATGGTTCCAGTGAGGTAACTTATTCAGATTTGTTACTTCCAAGTCATTAAACAGCCATAAAGTGTCTCACAACAACATTTAACTAAAAGGTATAACACAAATCCCTCTAGCTGTGACCTGTGCTCCTTCTGAAAAATGGAAAATATCTAATATAGGACAATATTTTAGTTAATTGAAATTAAACATGAATTCCTGCCTGGTTTCAGTAGACATTTATTGCTTTGTTTTGTTTTGTTTTTTCTTGGTGACTTGTCTAAGTGCTTTGAAATACATGGATGGATAAAAATAAAATATTGTCCTAACAGCTTCCTCATCTCATCTCCTAACTTTCTTAAACCTACTTAATGAAGACAGATGACTTTTGAAAATTGATTGTTTCTCTGGTCCTATTCCTCTCCACAATACCAACTGAATTTAGTGAAAAAAAGAAACATAAACATAAACTTTATTCTATTAGTGACCTTTCCCATTGCTGAAGAAAAATATCTGACACCCACAATGTAGAGGAGGAGATATTTATTTTGGCTTGTGGTTTCAGAGGTTTCAGTCCATGGAATATATCATGGTAGAAAGAAGTGTTGGGGCAAACCCGCTCACTTCATGGCAGCTATGAAGCAGACAGAGTACAGAGAAGAGTGCTAGTGAGAGACACCCTCCAAAGGCACTCCGCTAATGTCCTATTTCCAACTGGTCCCAAGCTTGTAAAAGTACCTTTAATTCCCTGATGAATATAGCCATGGTCTTGGCATCTGTCTTTATCCAGTCAAGTTGAAAATTAACATGAACTGGTACACATATGCTTCTCTTCATTGCCTTTAATCCCTTACAGACAAACACACAAACACACACACACACATATATGTGAGTTAGTGGGTTGCCTTTTGTCACTTTTCTACCACCACCACTACTTTTGCAAAAAAGCTGATACAAGAACAATTAATTTTATTCGATGAGGACTGAATAGCAAAAGCATTCACCAAAGGACCCAGACGAATATTGATACAGGCAGAGTAAAAGGAATCTGGCCAACAAAAAAAAAAAAAAAAAAAAAAAAAAAAAAAAAAA
>NW_022900948.1:31848954-31862812 GCF_012274545.1 Fukomys damarensis | reverse complement strand
AAAAAAAAAACAAAAAAAAAAAAAAAAAAAAAAAAAAAAAAAAAAAAAAGACAATTGAAGAATATCCTTCAAAGTCTTACAGGATGAAGTAGCATTTGCTATTAGACAATTCACTATATTTATAAAATAGGAACAACACTTTCTAATATTTAGGGGTGCAAAAATTTTAAGGACTCAATAAATAAGAAAATAGGTAAATGAAAATAGAAAGGCAAAGTTAGGAATTAAATGAGAGTGAAAGTCTATGCTTTGATGGATTTCTTCATGATATACCCTTGTACTTTTTCTCTTTTTTAATTAATTGTCATTAATATATGTTTGCAGTACATCATGTTTATGTTCATTGTGGGGAGTTGGTACACGTATACAACATATCCTAATTCTTTTATTAAATCTTATTGAGTTTATTAGTACTTTTTAAGTATATAGTACAGTTACTTTCATCATTGGGATCTTGTACCTTTTCATGACAAATCTTGGTTCATTTTCTTATGAAATCTTCTTTCCTTTTACTTCTTCCACTGGATTTCTTTTGTCTTGGGGTCTTACATATGGTGCCCTTTTGTACCACTTCCATTAAAACTGTATATCAGAAACTTTCTAGCACCTAGTAAAATCCAATTCATTTTGAAAAGATTAAAAGTAATTCATTTAATAAATAATAATATAGGTGGCCCTGTGTATCTGTGAGTTCCACACCTGTGGATTCAGCCAACTGCAAATGAAAAAGCATTTTCCAAAAATTGCATCTCTATTAAATATGCATAATTTTCCTTGTCATTATTCTATATTAAGTATAGTATTACAATGACTTATAAAGTATTTACACTGTATCATGTATTTATTTAAAGCCCATGGAAGGGTTGGGACATGGTTCAGTGGTAAATTGCTCACGCACAAGGTAAAGAGCTGTGGGCTCAATCCTGAGAATCCCCTAGAAGAGAAAAGATCATGGCAGAGTGTTCATAGGTTTTATTCAAACATGATGTCATTTTCTATGAGGCCTGAACATCCACTCATTTCATTTTCTATAGAATGTCCTGAAACTATTCTCCCATGGATATACTAAGTGGTAATTGTATTAGAAAATAGTAAAAATAGTATCCAACATTTTTTTATGGAAATCTGTTTTGAATTTCTGCTAAGTAGCTACTATGAACAGTGTCTAAGAAAAGAAAAAAATAGAATTTATTTTCTCTCCCTAATTAAAAACTCATATATTAGAAAAAGAAGAATGTGAAAAATATACTTGGCCAGGGTCATCTTTGAGCTAGAAAGATGTGATGGCTTCACTTGATTATCAAGAACTTGACTGGATTGAGGGATAGATTAAGGGATACCTAGATAGCTGATGAAAGGTTAATTATTTTCAATGCTTGGTAGAAAGTGAGCCTATCACTTTCTGCTGAAGGGGGAAGTTGAGTTTAGCATTTGAAGAAAATAATTATGCTGCCCAAGGTGTGTCTATGAATTTGTCTTTGGAGGACACTGTCATTTGAATCAAACTGAGTCAAGAAGGCCTACACCCTGAAAAAGAAAACTCCAACCAACTGGGGACCCAGGTGGGACAGATGTTGAGAGTAGGAAAATGTCCTAATCTCTTTGCCTGGCCCACTTTTCCCTCCTACCCTTGAATACTAAAGCTTCAGGATCTCTGGTCTGTGGGTTCAGAATTCTCACTTTGGCCTTTGGCTCTTTGTCCTTGAACCTTGGGGTGGAAACTATACTACTGGCTTCCTTGGTTTTAAGGCTCTTCCATGGTGCCAGCTTCCCTGGTTCTCTAGCTTGCAGATGGCAAATCACTGAACTTTCCTCCTCCATGATTGTTTGAGACAGTTTCCATAATAAATCCATCTATATATCTGCCTGTTTATCTTCATATTGATTCAAACTCTTAAAAAATCTCTGATGAAAAGAGAAGCCAAATATTAGCATGTTTTCTGATAGTTAGAAATTTCTGAGTGAGGTCTTTAATTTTAAATCATCTACATGTGCACGCAGTAATCCTGCTATCCTTCTAGCTAATGCAGATAAAGACCTGGCCACCCCAAAATTTTTTTCTTTTTTTTAAGAGCAGGAAAAATTCCAAATTTCAACTTACCTAGGGTTGTTAGGAATCGGTCCATGCTCCACAAAGCATAGGATGTCTCCACGAAAGGAAAGGTCACATTTATGAAGTTTGTTTCTGAATAATTCCTATCTCCAAGTGACAATGAACTCTCCAGTTATGACCAATGTCACATATGGACAATTTGAGTTACAACTGGAATTTTAGTTTTAACTTATTACCGACATTTAGAGTTGTAACCCAACTGCTAGTCTTTCCTGGGTGGGGTTCATTGAGAAATCCTGAGCCAATGTTTCTCTAAGGACACTGAGTTCTGCCTGGAAGAAAATGTGGGCTGAGATTATATGGGAGAGAGACTCTGAAGGCTGTGTAGAGGAGCCTGAGCCTTGAATTGACCCCATATTGGATGAAACGGTCACTACAGCAGGTCCATGGGCTTGCAGATAGACAGTGGTAATGCTGAGGAACTGGAGGAGGAACACTCAGAGGAATTTTTTACAAGGAGCTCCAGTACCTTCTGGTTGGGCAACAGAGAACGGCAGCTAAAGAGCTTTCTGAAGAGGAAGAGAGTATCAAAAATCAGCGCAGCTCAGTAATTCTTCTGAAATCAAGGAAATCCTGAAAATAATGGATGGAACTACAAAAAAGAAGACCCACTCAGACAGACAAAAAGCCAATTGCTGCACTCACTGGCTTAATGATAATTTTGTGTCCTACTATAGAACAGTGTTAAAGAAAAGAGAAACAGACAACTTTACATCAGCTTGGGGTTCTGAAAAAGTTAATTCCTAGTGAGCCAGAAGTAGGGCCTAGTGGGTTACAGACTCTCCCAAGGAGAGAAAGGACACGAGAGAGTCAGATTCTTGATGTTCTTATGGAAGAGGCCTGCCCTTCTAAACAATAACCGTCTTCCACTTCATTCTCATTTCCTGAAAGCCAAAGATGTCAGCTTGAATGGTGAATACAGCATGAAATTGTTGTTTGTGGTAAACTGGGCACATTTTATAATATTTTGGTGAATACATAAGAAAGATTGTTGGTGTTTTGGGTAAATTACACACATTATACAACCCCTTTTTATATGAGAAGGTTAACTAAGGGGTACTTTGGGAGGTTTAGAATGCATTATGGATATTTATATTACTTCATATGGGAAGAAAACTCTTGATTAACAACCAACTTGAGTTACAACCAGCCATAGCAAACAAATTGAGTTTTTAACTTAAGGGTCCACTGTATTGTTTTGCTTCATTTCAACTACGTGTAAGCTCTCTTCTAGCCAGATTCTTCTGTCTTTTTGTTTTTAACATTGATAAATAATTGTTTAGGCTCAGGTCGGAATCCTCCCCTTGTAAAAGCACAGAATGGTAGCTATCTTCTTCTTGGCTAAATCTCATGACCTATAGAATATGTATAAGTTCGTTTCTACCAATATTCTCATGTTCTGTGTCCTTAGTTTAACATCATGAACAGGAATGAATTGAATCAAATTAATGTGCTTATGTATGTTCTTTGAAAAGCCATGTAAATATGACTATATTCCTAAAGTATGTGCATACTGGCTCTTGCCATACTTAATGGAAATATCTGAAAATAGATCATAATTCACTGTTTACCAAAAATCTTGCCAAAAACTTAGTGCTTAATACCAATGGTTTGCCTACTTGTAAATCATGAGCAAAAACTTCACCAGTTCTCCTGATTCTGAATGTTTTCAAGAGAAGTATTTAAATCCAGGAAATGACAAAGATCATTAAAAGTTTAATAGGATGCCCTCTGGGGTCTCATTTGTTAATTCAACAAATATTTATTGCATGCCTACACTATTCCAACACTGAGCTTGAGATATAATGATAAACAAAATACAAACCCAATCTTTAGTTTCATGGAGTTTACAGTTTAATAGAGGAGGGCAAACTAAGCAAACAATTATAGCAGCATAAATGGTAAACAACGGTCCAAAGACATTGTTGTGGAAAGACATGGTTGAGTTTTCCAGCTTTGTCAATGAGCAGGGGAGGAATACTTAAGGAAGGCTTTTCAGAGAAGATAACTTCTCATCTGGAACATAAGCAATGAGCATTACTTACTCAAGCAATTGCCAAACAGGCCTGAGATGGAAAGAAAGAGCAGCCCAGTGACAGAGCAGCTTCAAATGCTTCTGCCATTGGAAGCAAAGGCATATAGCAAGAAGGGAAGAGAACTTAGGAAGAGAGGCTGGAAGAAAAGGAAACAAAGCTGGAGATAGATATGCAGCCAGACCGTAAAGAAAATTGGATACAACAGTAAGATCTTTAATCTAGAAATACTTGGCACCCCTCAGAATGCTTTGACACAGAAACATGATGTGATTGGATCTGCATTTTAGAAATTCCTTCATCTTTTCTTGAATTGAGAGGGAAATGTGTAACTTGCAATGGGAGATAATGAAGCAGGAGAGACTTGCAGGAGGTGACCCTTGAATTTACTTTCAAGTCTCAGATTCTCCTAAAGCTACTTGGTTTCTGTCCTCAGGGAAGCTTTTGGTCAGCCCTGCCTGAGTGACTGGGCCCACCCACAAACCCAGCTGCACAACCTTGGCTTTCAGCAGCCGGGGAGAGACACTGTCAGCAACCAATAATATAGCTCTGTTCTGTTCTTCAGTGTAGGAGTTAAAAGCTTTAAATCACAAGACATACTGGTGGAGAGAAAGTTGGGACCTTATTTCACAGACAGGAGAAACATGAACTTTTCATTTGGGTAGGGGCAAAAGAAGCCTCTCTTGGCCCAAAAGAGATTCCAAGGAGTGATGAAGGTGGACACCTGTCTGAATTGAGTGACTGAGCCACTCAGAGGCTTTGTGGCTGGAAAACAAATGCCCTGAATATTAGGTGGCTCTGGTCCAAAAGCTCCAAAATCCTTTCCTAGCCAAGGGAGGCTACATTTCTCCCCGGGTGCAGTAATTTCCAATTACTTTAGGAGGGAGGAATAGGGGAAATTTCACAAACCAACAGCCAGGCCCCTCTGGGAGGCTTGTCCTGAATGCTCCTCACCTCTGGGCTCCCTGTACACTGCCCACCCACAGATTCCTTTATGAAGTCCAGCCAGCAGAGCCCCCAGCCCCCAAGGGTAAATGGCCTAATTAAAATCACACTTCATGCTGCAAATTGGATATGCTAGTCACAGCTCCAAGAATGCCTTGGAAAGGTATCTGCAGTTGAGTGAGTCTCTCCCACAAGGGACTTTGTCTTGTAAAAAATGGTAAGAATCAAAAGATAGAGGGAGAAAGGAAACTTGGTTTTAAATTTTCTGCTGGTCCGTGGTTCATTCTGCTTACTTAGCCTCTGTGCCTCGATTTCTTGTCATACGTTATGCGACTTCCACCTCCTCCCTTCTTATGAATCCTGCAAGGTCGCATGGGGGAATATTCGTTTTTGAGCACCACAAGTTATGTAACACAATGATACAAATTAGGAGCTTCAGATACAGCAAGACTTGTTTCATTTCTGATTCTACCTTTTGATACCTAGGAAAGGCACTTGCTCAGTTGAAACCACATTTTCCATGTGTGGAATTGCAATAGTAAATATTTTATGCAGGTGTAAAGTAGTTGGCAGCTTTTGTGTCCTAAAGAAATGATAGATTGTAATTACTAGATTTCTTTGTATTATAAGGATATTATGAATAGTGAATTGGAAGAAGTCATTAGGAAATTCATAATGCATGAAAGACTGGCCATCAGTCAATTGTTGCACCTTAGGCAAGTTATTTTGCTCAACAAGCTTTAGTATTATAAAAACAGGAATTAAGAATCACTATCTCTAAGAACTCTTCCAACTCTAATATCCTAAAATTCTAGTTTTACAAAAGATTGACTTTACTTGTTCATTTATCTATGCGTTCAACAAATATTTCAAATAAAACCTAGCGCTTATGCAGTTATTTCTGTATGTCATTCACCATACTCTTTAGTGTATACAAATTAGCTCATGTAACTCTTACAAAATTCCAATTTATAATCCAAATATGCTTTGTTTTTTTCTTTTAAGATTTGCTGAGAGTATCATTTTTCTTTATTCAATCTCTTTTCTCTAGCATAAGACAATGATATTAAAGGGAGTTCTTAACTGCATAATAGTTACACAATTGAGATCTAACATTTATTAAGTGCTGTGTATGTCAAACCCTGTGTTCAGTTCATGAATGTTATGTTGGGCACATCTTCTGCTCCACTTGGGATCCTTTCAGTGGTACCCAGCTGGATCCCAGCTGCTGGTGCCATCTCAGCTACCATGACAAGACACCCTCAGTAACACTGACCATTAATTTTATGTATCAACTTGGCTTAGCTAAAGGAGGAGCTCAAATAGCTGATAAAGTGTTATTTCGGGGTATGTTGTGATGACATTGCATTTGAATTAGTAGACCAGGTAAAGGACATGCTTACCATGGGGACAGGCATCACCAATTGAACAAAGTTTAAATTGAATGAAAAGGAAGAAGGGGAGATTTCTTTTTCTTCACCTGGAACACCCACTTCTCCTGACCTTAAACACCATAGCCCCTGATTCATTGGTCTTTGTACTGCAGGATTTAAGACAGTGCAGATCTCCACCTATCTCACTGGCTCTGCAGCTTTCAGACATAGATAAGGAGTAGCACCATTGGCTTCCTTCATTCTCAGGCCTTTGGACTTAGATTAAATTATTCTGACTGATTTTCTGGTTCTCCAGCTTGTAGATGGCAGATGATGGGATATTTTGACTTCCATGGTCACATTAATCAAACCCCATAATAATGACATATGTCATGGTATATAGAGATATATGCCAAACTAACTCATTCGATGGCCCAAATTTCAGGTGTTTCTTGCCTCTTTTATACAAGAGAAAATTCACAGTATGGGGTATGCAGAGTTTCTGAGTAACTGTAGAAAGGCAGAGATGCAGTATTCCAGAGAGATAGGGCATTAACTTTTGAAAACAGAAAGCAGAAGAATAAACGCACTTTCTTCCTTCTGTCACACAGACTTTTCCAAGGTGTGGCCTCTCTATACTCCCTGACTGCAAATGGCTCATACCACAAAGTGGATCCACCTCTTACAATTCAGCTCTGAACCTGTGCAGCAGGAAGTAGTAGACAGCATGATAATACAGCACTTTGCATTTCTGTCCACCCTCTATGCCTCACATTTCTTTCCTCACCTTCTTGCTACCTTGGGATTGTATCTGGCAGATTAAATATTAACAATTAGTCCTTGTATCAAACTCTGCTTTCCAGTGATTTGGGCTCAGAGTACATATGATTGTACTTTCTTCTGACAAACACCCTGTTGTACAGGAATTATTTTTATTTCCAGAACAGAACAAAAGTTTTAAAGATGTAAAATAAATCGAACAGTATCACAAAGCAAAATGAAAGAAAGAGTTAATTCAAAAATAGTTACCTGAAATGAACAGACATTTCTCAGACAAAGAAGCAAAAGCAGAAAATAAATATGAAAAAATGTTCAACAGCACTGACCATTCGTGAGATGCACATAAAAACACTGAGTTTTCCCCTGAACCCAGTAAGAATGGTTGCTATCAAGAAATCAATCAATAACAAATGCTTGCAGGTTGTGGGGAAAAGGAACCCTTCTTCATTGTTGGTGGGAGTGCAAACTTGGTGCAACCACTGTGGAAATCAATGTGGAGATATCTCAAGCAACTAGTATTAGAAATCCCATTTGACCCAGCTATTCATCTGTTGGGTATCTTCCCAAAAGAATTAAAAGAATCATACCACTGCAGTATATGTGCACACAGGCTTATAGTGGCACAGTATGCAATAGTAAAACTTGGAAACAGCCCAATTGCCCATCAACTGAAGACTGCATAAAGAAGATATTTTTAATAAAATGGAGTACTACTCAGCCATAAAAATGAGAAACTAGAGTTATTTATAGCTAAATGGATGCATATTGACACCATACTCTTAAGAGAAATTAATAAGACACATGTGTGTAAATAACTAATAGTTTCTCTGGTGTGAAAAACTAAAAGTGTAAATAAGGTTTAAAGTGTGTAATTGATACTGTGTAATAGGAAGAAAAGGTCTAAAAGAGTAGAAGAAGTGGGAGGGGTAGGAGAAAGGTAAAAAAGGAAATGAAAAAATATGTGAAAATGAAAAACATGGAAACAAAGTCTTTGTACACAGGGAAGGGAGGAGGGTGTGAAGGGAGGGCTGGGCAATGGAGAAAAATAAGAACTACTATAAGTCATGTAAAGGTACAAGATCCCAATGATGAATGTAACTGTATCGTACACCTGAAATGTACCAATAAACTTCATAAAAAATGAAAGAAAGAGTTAATATTTCAACCATGTGTTACTTTCAAGACAATGTTTTTAAACATGGTCTCATGTCTCAGATAAAATAATTTGTAACATAAATTGGCCAATATTTACTTATACCTCCTGTGAGTCAGTTGGTTTATAAATAAGCCTAAGACAGTTGGGTGAATAAGACAAACAGGATCTGATTCATACAATGCTTATTATTTCTGAATACATATATTAGCTAGGGTAAGTAATATTAGTTGCTATAAGAAGTGCAATAAACTCTGGTTAATAAAATAACATTTTTTCATTTACATCATAGTGTACTAAGAGTAGTTATCAACTTATAAGCATAATAATGGAGTCAAAGATGAGTCCTGTATGGAAGAAATATTTAAAGGGTTCAGATCATTAGGATGACAGAGAGAATTCATACATAATACACTGTGTACAAACTGAGTTCTGAAAAATAAACAGGAATAGACCAGCTAAAGTGAATGAGCTAAAGATTTTTTAAAATAAAGATTTTTTTAAACAGTAATTTTAGGTTTATAAAAATTCAAAAGTATGGAAAGTACAGATATATTTTTTTTACTATATTGCCATTTCTTTGTAATGCTGTATTATTTATTGCAATCAATAAACACAAGCTAATGCATGATTTTTAACTAAAGTTCATAGTTTATATGAGGATTCACCCTTCAGGTTAAGATTCTACTTTCATGACTCTGTGACAAGTCACCTGTGCAGCTTTATGAATTTGTTTGCCTCAGTGTCTAGCTTCTCCCATGTCAGTATGTGCAGTGTGCATCACCAAATTACAGCCCCCACAGAAGAGCTCTGATTGTGAGTTTTTGATTCTTCAGAATCCACTCTTGGCTTTTCCATCATTGAGGATAAATCCCAGTTCTGTATTTACCTAAGTCATTCATATGGCTTCCTTACTTATATGTTACTTCTGCACAATTTAGCCATTAAGCAACATCATAACATTTATGTGAAACTGTTTCTTTTTTTGCCTTTAGCTAACTCACTTCCCTATTTGTAATGAAAAAGGAATCATCACTTCCCTTACTGATAGATATTCTTATCTTTCCCATCTTTTAAGGGTCAGCTCTTAATGCTGATTCTTAGATTTCCACAGTTCTTCTGGTTGATGATCTCTCTCTCTCTAATCAGCCCTTCTAGTACTTAATTCCCCAGCTTATTGTGACATACTGGGTCCGTCAAGCTTTATATTTTATATAGTTATTTGCATTTGTTGTCTTCTCAAATTAGAGGCCAACCTTCTACATCTTTGTTGTCTGCATAATACTATAGCATAGGATTTTTCACTTAAACTGTGCATAACATGCATGATTTATCTTGTAAGTTAGAACTTCTTCATCCTTTCTATTCCTCCTTCATTTGATTCCTTATTGGATTCTTGTCTTGATAGTAGTAGGATGCAGAATATAGACTGTCTTCTTATGATCTTTGTATCTTCTGTACTTAGCAGTATTTGGCATAGTGGATGCATGGTAAATATTGAATGATAGAATCAGTTCTATCTTTGAACTTTTAACATTCTGCCTGTCACTTGACCTTATGTAGATTTTAACTCCACTGTGTCTACACCAGCTCCCTTCCATCCTGCATCAGTTGTCAGCTTAGGCTGGTGACATAGCCCTCAGAGCGAATCCCCATCCACCAACGGTGATTCACCTTTGTCAGACAAATGTGAGGCAGCACTCACCAGCAAACCCTATTGGCTAGAACTGAGTCACACAGAAAGGGGCATGATGCTGGCTCTTCCTTTTGGTTGGGAAAACTATGGTGCCAATCATCCTCGGTGCCAATCATCCTTTTCTTGTCTTGCTGGAACAGGATGAAGCTTTGCCTAGCTTCTTCCTTTGCTTCATTAGCTGAAGCCTATTTTTTTCCCCACAAATGAGAACCTCTGCTACTGGAGCATTTTAGGGAACAAAGGCAATTGTCAGAAGAATAGATGCACATAATCACACATGCATGCACGCACACACATATATAAAAACAACATTATTTGCTTTATATAATGGCAACCCATTGACATAGTAGTGTTCTCCTATTGAGTGCTCTCTTACTCTTCTTATCCCCCAAACAAGCTGTCTTTGATTTGTTCTGACCATGATTTCTCAATCCTCTTAATATGATAAATTTGTCTAATTCATGCAATCTAAGGCCATGATATTATGCATTTTGTTTTTGTCTATGCTATTCATGTTCATATTATAGTATCTAGATTTCTTCCCTTTATACTTTTTTCCCCCGACCCTGAGCTCACAGCTGAATCTTCTACTGGCTCTCAGGGACCATTGAGCAATAATTTGAAGTGGCTTGGTAGAGAGCTCCATGGCAGAAGGCCAGTTCTTCCTTCCAACATTTCAACCCGAAGAGAATGGAAGGAGAAAAATAGAGCACCCTGGAGGCAAGAACCCTTGAAAAATCCCCTTCGCACTTAGTGAGAATGAAAACTTTTTATTCATAACTTTTACCACCAGGTTTAGGCCTCTGCTGAAAAACAACAAGGAATTTGGAATATCTGCTTAAAATGAGTGTAAATATTTACCCACATATGCTGAAATATTCTTGTGACATTTAGTCTGATGCATACTGCCAGGAGAGAAGGAAGCTCCTGAGCCAAAAACAGGAATTTTTTTATTTTTAATCTTCCTTGGGAGTAGAGCAAACATTTGCAATGATATAAAATGTATTAAATTCTCTGACCCTGGAATTCATAACTAGTTATGCATAGAATACTATCGTCTTACTCAGGATTCCTATGTTTGCAAACTCTACATTCCTTACTCTTCTTATTCCTTAAAAACATGAAATAATAATTCATACCGTTATCATTATGATAATTAAGTAGGCAGAAATGTACAGACCTGTGTTTCTTAACAATGTAATGATCACAGGACGATTATTAAATTTATTCTTCTACTTATAAAGTGTTTATTATTGGCGAAGTATTTTTACATTCATGACCATGCTTGTGGTAAGCACTCATGTTTGTTGACTTGTTTCCTCACTCGTACTTACTATGTATCAGATTCTCAGCTAACACTATACATACACTCTCTCATTTAATAGGAAATACGTGAATGTAGTAAAGGAAATGAAATTTTTATTTCAACAGGTGGAAAAACCAAGGCCCTGACTGAATAAATTGCTAGAAAAAACATTTGATTAATGATCTCATATAATGTTCCTTGTGCATAAAACCTCAGCCTAAGTGCTGGAGCGTCTATCAGCCCATGTCATAGTATTTATATAAATTACTGGGAGATGAAGCCAGGTAATGATTAGAAAAATAGCCCAACGGGAATGAATGGAGTGAACCAGGGAACAGGTACCACCAGATACAGTGTGTAGGAGGAAAAAGCAAGGTCACAAAACGGCCTGAAACAAGGTTAAAATCTATTGGAAGACTGAGTAGGAGTCGAGAAGGCTGAGTATCCAGAAGTGGGTGAGTACAGAGGCCTGTGCCTATAAAGAACAATGCAGGGAGTGGATGTCTATATCATATACAAAAGCATAAAGACAGGCCAGGGATAAACACATGCTCACTGTGGACAGTAACAGAGGAGGGCCTATATAGGGAGTATGGTGAAGGGAACTTGGCGGTCATATTTCAGCAGGTCCCAGATTATGAAGAGCTTTGAATGCCATGATAAGGAGTTTGGATCCCACAGCCCACCCATGCCAGAGCCAAGATCTATGTTCTATCAGTTTACTTCCTTCCTCATCACTCCCCTCCTGTTTGTGCCTGCGTGTGTACTTGTGTGTGTGATCAGGAATTTGCATGCATATGCTATCTCTGCATTCTGAGGGCTGTGGCGTGGGGTGACTGGTGAGGATTGGGTATGCATCCAAGGACAGTACAAATAACAAAAATGTTTCTATTTTGAAAATATTCAATGACTCAAGTCAGGCTGAGAAAGGTTATGTAGAGAAAAACTGCTTGAAAATTCCAAAGAAGAGAAAAAGAATGTTTATAATTGGATAAAAACATAACATTTTTAAGTTCCTTGGGACTGCTAAGTGTTTGGACATTATGTGTTCCTTGTAAGTTGCAAATGTTCCTTGTAGACGTATTTACCAGGATGCTTCTATTTATTTATATTTTTAAGCTGATGATTCTTTGGAACATTCCATCTGGTCTGCAATCCAAGCTGAATGATCCCTAGGTCTAAGTTAGTGAGAAGAGAAGGATCAAATCCATTCCTTCTGCATAAAATCTGGTCCCATATTCTTGGCCAATTTCCATTCATTCTTCAGATCTCACAGAAAACTTCCTTGAATTCACAATGTAGGCCAATCCTTTAGATATGAACTTTTTTTGACACACTTGAATTTCATCTAATTGGTCACACTTATAAATAATCATGTATATAATTTTATGTTCATTTCCATTTTCTCCAAAATTCCATATATTACTTAGGCTTAGAGAGGGTTGGTTGTACTCAACAAATTAGTTGAATCAATGAAACTCAGACTAAAATCACAATACATCATCATGATTTCCCATATAGTGTCTACATAAGTCATTGGTATCCAAAGAACCGCTCTGGTGTTTCAAAGAATGAATCTAAACTTACAGTTTTAAAAATTTTGGCTTCATTAATAGTTACAGATTATGTACCAGACTCTGTACTAATCACTTGATGTGCAGTTTCTCTTTTAATCATCACAACAGCTTTATAATATAGCAATTGCTTGAGACAGATTTGTACTCTCCTTCCAGAATGAAGAGCTATGAGAAGTGGTTACTTCACCAGGGGCTTTTGTCCAGACCTTTTTGCACAGAGATGGGGCAGTGTGAGTTATTCTTCCAATGAAATGCATAGAAATCATGCACATCAGTCCTGAGTAGAGACACTTGAGTCCCTGGCATGCCATCCCTAATGTCTTCCTTTTCTCTCTAAAGTAATTTAAAATGATATGTTAAGAGAGATACAAAAAGACAAAGAGGTTGCAGCCCTCCAAAATTGTATGAAAAAGGGTACAAACATAGCCAACTATTATTTATTAGGGCATGAGAAAACAATAATTTTTCACTTGGATGAAGGTGCCTTTAGGATTTTGAGATTCATCTGTTACAACATTGAGTATTATTTATACTAACTTATAGAGCTATGCTTATTATAGTTACTGTACACAGGAGGAAAGTAAGGCCTGACTTCAAAATTATTAAGCTTTGACTAGATAGTTAGCATCACTAGTGACTCCATAGTTTGATTTCTGGGTTGTGGGTGGGGGTAGATTTATGTAACTGTCTGTTTGGAAAATGGTAGTTCCTAGTGCAGATTCCATGGGATATTGCATATCATTGAGAAAACTTCAATTATCCAATATCATATAGTGGGATTTAGCTCAGTGGTGTCGGTACCTGCCTCACAAGCTCAAGGATCAAGATCCTGAGTTGGATCCCCACTACTAAAAAAAAAAAAAAAAAAAAAAGAAAAAAAAA
>NW_022900948.1:31821463-31848488 GCF_012274545.1 Fukomys damarensis | reverse complement strand
AAAAAAAAAAAAAAAAAAAAAAAAGGAAAGAAACAGTGGAAATGTGGGTAGTGATGATAATGAGCACTTGCAGTAGACCTATGTCAAGGCAGCTTATCATAGATGCCAAATGTATAACATAAATATCTTTAATCCTTATGGTAAATAAGAGAAGTAAACTGTGTCTGTCCTTGCTATAGAGGGTACACTAGAGTTTTAGGGAAACTAAGTGACTTGCTTAGGCTCAATGTAGCTAATAACCCATGGAACTGAAAATCAAGACCTTTTATTTCTGACTCTTTGTATCTCCTACTACAATACTCTAGAATCATTGATTTTGCTAGTTACAAATTAGGCAGAACATAAACAAATATCTGTCTCAAACCTTCTAATGTTACGCATATGTGAAGTCTGTAGCCACTATTATTGAGTCTCTATCATGTCTTAGCATTTTCATATATTACCTGATTCATTAAGAATTGAGCCTAGTAGGCATTTTTCCTTCACTTTTACAAATGAAGAAAATGAGTTGTAAAGAGCAAAAGCAGAACCTATTTATATACCATTAAGCAAGTGGTTGGCTTAAATCCAAGGCCAGAGGTGTTTTCATTGTAACATGGAGGCGAGGGACTGAGGAGGGTCTCACGGAGTAGATGAGAAGTGATATTGTACTAGTGATCTCCAAACATCATTATACATACACATCCACAGGGAACTTGTCTATAGTACTGGTTATGGGACTCCACTTTAGACATTTTAAATTCATGTATTTAAGATGATCATTAGGAATCTGTGTTTTTGCCAGCTCCCTATTCTGATGTGCTGCAGGTAGACCTCAGTTTTAGACTCATCTTGTTCAGACTTCCAGCCTGGAGATTTAGCGAGACTTCCTTTTCCAAGTGCTTTATTGCAATTCCCAGCATTGAGGGAGAGAATGACACATCTCCTTCTAGAAGGAGGCGGAGGCCTGGAGCTTCCAGTCCTGAGCATTCTGCACTTGGCTTCCGTTCTCTGTGTCGATTAGGCCTCTCAAACCAATTACCATTATATATTGCTGAGATTTATAGGCCTTGGTATTTGAGGTTACAAGACTTCCGTTCTCAGGAAGAAGCTCCATGGCATCGCTTCTAATCAGCTCAGCACAACGTCTGATTTCCCCTCTGTAAGAGGGCACACTGTTCCATTAGAGTATTAATAGCCAGGCAGAATGGCCTCAATTACAGTGCTTGGGGAAACATAAAAATTGGCTATAGGGGTCCAAATATTAAAGAACTGCCCTTTTTCTTATCAAAATAAAGTCAGTGATTCAGCAAAAATGATGAAGGAAAAAAAAATCCCTGACTACCAAGAGTAGAGTAGAGTATATAGCAAATTAGTCTCACCACAAAGTGAGCAAGGTGATCTTCTGTAGGCTCTCTAAGGTAAAGCAAGGAGATTTCCAAGTCAAAGCAAAGATAATACATAGCACAGTTTCTGAAGTATCAATGTATTTAATTTTCATTGTATGCTGTGAAGGAACAGGCCAATGATTATAAGACAATCAGGAGATATAACTGTTATTCATTCATTTGTGTATCTATCCATCCATCTAGTTATCTATCCATCCTCCTACCACAATTCTCATTTACTCATTTCTTTACCCTCACTTTGGGAAAATAGCTAGCCTGGTTAAGGCATGAAATCCTATGTCTCTGATACCCAGAGAGGTACACAGTCTCTTCACCATGAGTCTAGACTAACTGGCACTGTTCCTTGCTCACTTGGTGTACTTCCTGTTCACGGACTACACCGAGTTCCATTCCTAAATGTATCAATTTTTCAAAAGCCTTAGGGTGTAAAAGAAGACATAGTCATAATTAGTGAGGCACCTGTCTGTCACTGGAAGCTTCCTAAAGCATCACATCCAGCCTTTGCACTGTGGAGTTGGCACAATGCTGTACAAATAAGCCTCTTCTCTGGGCATCTTCTTTGGGCCAGGCACAGACCTCCACTTACCCAGTGCTTATGTGCCTGGCCCAACATGGCAGCTCATGAGAGAATAAAGTCCCACAGCAGGGCCACTTTCCTGGGTTGCTGTGTCATGCAAACCTTAGTCAGATAACTATTCACTGTACCCATCCTTTTTTTTTTTACACCATTACCTTCTTATCATTGCAAGTCCCTTCTTTTATGTTACGTTATTTCTTATTCATTTTATGATCCATTTTTTCCTTGTAATATAGTGTTCATCTTTCTTTTCTGTTCATCTATTTGCAGTTTTATGAAATTAAGCTGCATATGTGTGTAACTAAACTGTAGATGCTACTTTTTCCTCTAGGTTCCTTAGCCTCCAAATTTTTAGATTTTGCAAGTAGGGACTTGAGTCAAACAGTGTTGCCTAACATCACGTCGTTGGCTCAGTCATCAAGCCCTTACAATATTTATGCAGCACTTTCACACTTCTAATTTCATCAGATCGTCAAAGGGTAAATTACAGCATGTATTACGATCCTTATTTTGAAGAGTCATATCTTGTCAGCAAATATTGAGGAAATGCAGAATATTAATGTCAGTACTAGGAATTTTGATAAGCATGTGTCACAGACTATATCTCAGAACCTAGTAGGAAATGGAAAGGGTGTATTTAATACAATTCCTCTTTCTTTTTCATTTCTTTTTTCTGCATATCTCCCTTCCTTTCCTTCCTTCCTTCCTTCCTTTTTTCCTCCTTTGCCCTTCTTCCTTTTCTCCTTTCCTTTCCCCTCCTCTCCCCTCTTCTCTGCTTTTTCTATCCTTTTCTTCCTCCCCTCTTTCCTCCCCTCCCCTTGCTTCTCTCTTTTCCATTTGTGAAATACCCACCATGTGCAAGGTTTTGGTAGATACAAAGGAAGTATGAGATAAAATAGGTTGTACTGAATCTTGGAATTTATATAGCCATTTATTTTTGTACATCCTATGATTTCTAAACTTCAAAAAAAGCCATGAAAAGTAGAGATTCTAGTAGCTATACTTTCTTCCCTTTATACAAATTAAGCATAGCTAAATGACATGCTCCTCATGGTCATACACTTGGGGCATGGTGTCAGCAATTCTATCCAAGTCTGTTTCTCATGCCTGGATCTTTCTATCTCACACAGCAGATCGGGCACACAACCAGCCCACAGCAGCAGAAAACACAGCACAGGGGAAGCAGGAAACAGTTGAGGCAACTATTATTTGGGAACTAATAAGCTAAAGGGCAGGAGAAATGTATAGGGGAAGAATTGAGGCCCAATAAGGCAACAACTCACCCAAGAACATGCTTCCTTTTGAGTGTATCAGATTCAGGACTAATGTTCAGATCTTGTGGGTCATGGCCAGTTTATGTGGCACCATCACTGGCCTATTCATTTTTCCACCATGTTAATTTTGTAGTTAAACTTTTAGGGCTTGTTTCTATGTAGCCTCAGTTTATACCATTATTCTCCCCTTACAAAATACACTTGGATCTTGGAGACTGAAGCTAAATCTCAGCTTTTATCTATCTTTTCTATTAAATATTTATGTTTGTGAATGCATGTGTGTAGGGAAGTAGGTTTCCTCAAAAGCCAAAAATATGCTCTAAATTGTGCATGAAAAACTCAGAACCCATTGGCTGAGATCCTACTAAGTGAAAAGCAAAAAAAAAGAATGAGATGGGAGAGGCAAAAGGAATGAACAGTTTTCCATTCAGTTGTGGCTCTGAAGTGCTAAGAAGGATCTGTTTTGGCTGGATCAGCCAAGAGGATAAGGAAATGAAAAGAAAATCCTGTTTCTCCACCCTGTCTCCCCTGTCTCCTCTACTCATTTCTTCAAAGCCACTCACCCTTACTTTAGTCTCTTCCCATATGCTACAAGGACACATGTACTGGCTAGTTCCTCCCTGAATCAATGTCGGGTCCCCTGCTCTGAAATTCTCCTTTATATAGTGTGGAAACTGAGAGGGTCAAGCAAATATTGGTTATCCATATCTTTCCAATGAATTAAACCTGGGCTTTGTTTGCTCTTTTTGCAAACAGGAAACAAATAGGGTGAGAACATCTATGAGGACTCCACAAGTTCTTTCTGTGGAGGGAGGCTAAGAGTTGAGATGTCGTGGTAAGGCCACGTTGATGTCTAGGAACAGTCTTGACAGTTTCTTCTAGAATGGGAGGAAACTTTATCCTATTGATAGCTTTATTTTTTTTTTTTCTTTCAAAGAACAAAACACTTGGAGAAAATGACAGGGCGAGAGCCTCTTCTCTGTTGAACTGGAAGATGCCAAGCTTGAAGGTGCACTAGAAGGATAAGTCAGGAGTATTAAATTAGGAAATCCAGACTTGCATCTGGATACAGAATCCATGTAGTCACCATCATCACTCTCGGTTATTAGAAAAGAATTGCATTAGGTCAAACCAGCAACAGTGAATGTCTTGTCTGCATGCTGCCACCCACACCTCTTACACAGACACCAATCTACTGTGATTTTGTCTTGTATTTTGGAAGAACATAGCTTTGAAATTCATCTTTAAATCATGCTCCACTAGAGATCTACTCTCAACTTAAATCCAACATTCATCTCCAGACTAGATAATCATTTACATCCTTCTAAGATTAAAAAAAAAATCATTTCCAAGGAAGAAATATTTATCTTCAGGCTATCTATACATTTTCTCCTGGAAGACATCCCTCAGCCTCACTCAACAAGTGGAAATATATTTCACTTGTGTCTCTTTCAAGAATGTATGAATTTATCCACAGTAAACTTTCAGCAACTTTATAAAATTTGGAATTAGTGTAGAAAAAACCCAAATGTTTGGATACTGAACTGAAAACAATTTGAAGAGTTGCATGTGATCCCTCTGAATCCAAACACTCAGTTGGCAAACTCACAATAGACTCTCAAAACACCCTTTCTTCTGTTGTTTCATTCCTGGCTCTAAGTGAGTGAGGAACATGCTTAAGAGGTGATGCAGACCTTTGCAGCCTCATTGATTACCATCTCTTCTGGCACTAGGGGAAATCAAGATTAAAGAGGTGGTAGATAAAAAGATTAAAAAAAAAACATGGTTAAATTAGATGCAGCAGCCAAGATAGAGACAGACCAGGAGCACAGGATGTGGAATTTTGGAACACAGCATGCTTTGATCGCATTTTAGCCCTACCTCATTGAGACTCTGGCTCATTCTCTTCGCATCTTCAGTTGTACAGCTTTAATTGGTGTTAAGCACCTAGTGTAACTCCTCTATCTGCATCTCAGTTTTATAATAGCAAGTGGTACTCCTGTGCTCACTTACAGCTACTCTTCCGTACATTTTTGTATCTTCAACTGTGTGAGAAATGGAGGGAGAGATTCTCCAAGTAAGTCATCCTTCTTTTTGCCTTTAGCATGCTAAGAAATTAACTTTTTATTTTGGTGTAGAGGTCATCAATTGCATAAGCAGGACTTTTCAGAATTTTTACTTTTATTATTGGCATACATTTAGGGTGCCTTTGGTGATAAATTTGCAAGTGAAGTCTTACTGTCTTGAAGTTTCCTTCTCTTTTCTGTTAAAATCTCACCATCCAAAATATTTCTGTTGTATTCTGCATATAAGTAAGTCCTGTACATTGTTTAAAACCTAGCATTTAATGTTCTTTATGAAACCATCCCAAGCATCCACATCAAATTCTCATCAGCTATTAAACATTAGGACATGGCCACTGTTACTGAGTTTCTCACTATTTCACCCTTTTATAATTTGGCTGCTCATGTATTCATTCTGCACTTTCTAATATGATTTGCAGAGGTACAAGCACAATAGAATGAATCCCTTGTTAAATTGTAGGCAGTGCAGTATATGATTGCATATTCATTTTTTACATACAGTTTCCTAAACATACCTAGAAGATATTACTTTCTATTGTTACGAAGTGTGATGAATGGGAGTATAGGCACTGGAGGCTATTGTTCCAGAGTGCTGAGTTTGAAATAGTAATGCGTGACTCCCAAATTCTGGCTTTCTCTGCGTCCGTGTACTTGACCCTCTTTGCCACGAATCTTTTAACCAGTAGGAGGCAAAACCCACATATTAAGGGCTGGAAAAGAAGCTATGGGTTTAGTAATGGAAAGATAAAATAAAAATACATTTTAAAAGTATCCTGGTTGAATAAAGCTGTGTATCAAAGTTAACACGGGGCTTCCTGGAAGCCTAAGAAACTGGAAGAATGTATGGGTATCTATCTCTTGGCATTTGATAAGAGCATGTAGATAGATTCAAATGTCATTCTGGATACTACTTCTGAGGCATACTTGTGACAAAGGATGCTAAAAAATACATTGGCTGATGTTCTTGGTAGTACTTTGAACAAGAATCCAAAAGATGTTCTGCAAACATCTGGTTTTGATAGCCACAGCCAGTCTAGACAGACATGGGAAGAAGAATGCTAAATTATTATTCCCTAAATATAATTCTTTAGGAACCCCACAGCTTACAGTCCCAGGGTGTGACTCTTTTCCTGATCTGCTTTAATGTAGAGATAAAGTGTGGAGAAGGGCCTGATTTGAATACTCAGGAGGTTCCCAACCCAGTATTTTCTTGACATAGTAAAGTTTGTTTGTTTAGTTTTTTTTTCATGAGTAGTGAGATGATTTTTTTCTTTAATTTTCAAATGAGCAAAACTGCTAATGGTTCCATACTTATATAAGTATGTGTTTACTGTGCAAAAGATTGCTGATAAGATTAGATATATATTTTTTCTTTTCTTTTCTTTTTGGTACAGGGTATTGAACTCATGTCCTTGTGCTTATGAAGGAGGAGAAAGAACCACTGAGCTAAATCCCCAGCCCAAATAAAATATATTTTTTAAAAAGCAAGAAGTTAGGGTTAGGACTAGAGGTTCCATTTGACCCAGCCATAGCTCTGCTGGGTATCTTTCCAAAAGAATTACAAGAAACATATCACGGTGACATATACACACCTATGTTTATAGCGGCACAGTTTGTAATAGCTAAAACATGGAAACAGCCCATTTGCCCATCAGTTGGAAACTGGATAAAGAAGATGTGGTTTTTCTGTAAAATGGAATACTGCGCAGCCATCAAGAAGACGAAATTAGATTCATTCATAGGAAAATGGATACATATTGAGGATATACTCCAAAGTGAAATAAATAAGTCACACATGTGTAAATACTGAATAGTTTCTCTGGTGTGAAAAACTATAATAGTAAACAAGATCCTAATGAGATAATTAACAATGTGAAATAGGAAGAAAGGGGCTAAAGGTGTAGGGAAAGTGGGAAGGGTAGGGGAAAGGGAATAAGGGAATAGAAAAAATATGAGAAAATGAAAAAATTGAATTAAAGTGTTTGTAAATGGGGAGGGGAAGAGGGGGACAAGGGGAAAAATGAGAACCAAGACCTGTCATGTAAAGGTACAAGATCCCAGTAATGAATGTAACTGTACTGTATACCTAGAATGTACCAATAAACTCAATAAAAAAGCAAGAAGTTGTAAAAGAATGAATGTAATGTGGAAATTCATGATTTTGGGGTTCTTGGAGAGTAACCAACATAGCACCTTTGAAAAAGGTGACATTTGAGCTGATAATTATTGAATAAACAAAATGAAGAGTCGGAAATTCCACTACAGAGGTAGGTGCAAGGTGTAGGGATAGGACAGAAGAGGAAGTGACCGACTCTCAGAGAGAGAGAGTCTCAGTGCATGTGACATTTGCAATGAATACTGAGAGGTGAGTTTCACCAGCAGACAGAAGGAGGGCCTTCTGAGAGAAGGGTGGTGCAGAAGCATGGAAATGCAGCAGAAAATACACAGTAGGTAAATTTTAAGTTGCTTTGTGCAAGCAGTGACTGTCATTGTAGGAAAGGACCCCAAACCAAACTAGAGCTCAGGAGCCACTGCACATGAAATGTCAAGTGGTTTGTAATTTTTCTAAACCACACTGTCTTTATCCATTTATCTGTTTTTTAAAATTAATTTTGTTGGTACATTTTAGGTATATAATATAATGACATTCATCATTGGAAATGTGTACCTTTGCACAAGAATCTATATTGGTTCTTGTGTTTTCTTCTGGGCAGTGTGAAGCTTATGTTTTAGCAAAGCTTACTTGTGGATGATCATGCTGGGGAGGGAGAGGATGGGATCAAAGAACATAATAAAAATATTGCAGGGGACCTAATGACATTAGTCCTGAAAAACTGGTGTGGGCTAAAGGGAGAGAGAAGAAAGTGGACTGAGAGATATTCAGAAAATAGAAACAATTGCACCCAGCAGTTTGAGGCTGGGTAGAGGAAGTAAAGTGGAGGGCATCTAAATCATTCAGCAAATGCTAAGGGCCATGAGAGGAAGAAGAAATACCTTTGTCCTGGGATCACAGTATCCCAAAAACTTGCACTGTGTCTGACTTATAATAAAGGCCCAGGTGACTCAATGTTACATCAATAAATATTTCTGGCTTGGGTGACTAGAAGGGCTGCAATGTAGTAACCAGAGCTTTGCAATATCACATCCAGAATTGAGAACATTAACTGATACACATGGAGATTCTCTAGAATTAGGGCAAATTTGTCTAGTTATTATAATAATGGGACTCATACTGAAATCTTAGAGTGTTTTGAGGACCTGGTTAAGCAATGTGCACATGGTATTGCAATTAATGGTCAAGAGTTAAGACCACAATAGTCACAGAGAAATTCCTCTGTGGGAAATGAACCATTGTTATGATAGTCATTTTGGAAATGAAGAAATTCTGGCTTTGAAGGTTAAGAAAACCAACCAGTGTCACAAAGTTACTGAGTACCCAGCCACAGTTTGGAGCCAGATCTATGTGATTTAAAGCCTTCACTCTTGACAAATTGTACTTGTAGATTGAGAAAGAGCAATCTTCTCAAGTTCCTACAGTAGACACGGGTTTGTTTGGATTCCAGATATTTCTTTTATATGACATGTTTTAGATGAGAAGATTAGGTACGTTGCGGTGATGTCAAGCATTAGGGTTCTGACTGCAGATGTGTGCAAGTCATTTTGAAGAAAATGCAAAGCTTTGCAATTTACTGGGCAGACACCAGTACGCCCTTAGCTTCTGTTTAGTGTCTAGCTAGGGAGTCACCGTGAGCAGTGATTTAGGAAAGAAAGAAGAAAGAAAGTAGGAGGGAATGGGTTGAATCTCTTTAGTGAGCACCAGTACCCAAGAAGCGATTTTATTCTTGCTGTAACTTTCTGAAAACCAAAGAATTTAGGAGCTGAAGATTATAATTTCTAGAATACCAGTATTTTTCCTATTCTGGGCAAACTACTGAGATATTAAGGAGGAGTGTTTGTTTATAAACTCTGAGAATTGCATATGACCACCTAGAGTCAAGTTTCTAGGAGATTCTGATGAAATATAGCTTAAAAGACCACAGGAATATTTGTCCTTTAAATTACCCTGTCATTGTCAAGCAATAAGGAAGAAGATTGATAGAGGAAATTAAGGGATCAATATTATTTCATGGGTGCTATTATCCAGGTAGAATTTTGCATACAGCTGTCTTTCCTGTCTCTTCTTGAGAAGGGCACATGCATACTTTCTCAAGAAAGAACGGTATGATTTTTTGTTGGACAGTTCTAGCTGGTAGAGCCAAGATCCCCTCACCAACCAGGGTCTGTTAAATGTAGCGTTATTCATCTTCCAAGAGCAACTTTTGTCCACAAAGATGATTCATCATGCACTGGAGGAGAATTCTGTATCCAATTATGTCTTTTTTTTACAAAATTTAAGAGTAAAGATTTGTAGTCACCAAGATGATGAGAAAGTAGACGAAAGTAGCCTTATGTATTGAGAACAGCAGAACATGTTCTACGTGGCTTTTATTTAATACTAACTGTAGTCAGACAGAAAAGCAGTTATTGTCTCCGTATTATAGACAAGGGTAATAAGTTTCATGAGGTATTTAAAACGTACCTCATTTCTTAGTAACTAAATGATGGTTATAGAATCTGTATTCACAGTTATTCTAGATATCAAGCTTTTTATGATACACTGAGATATCTCAAGTTAAACCTGGGTGGGTTTTCTTTTTTGGCATTGGGGTTGGGAGAAGTCTCTTGACTTTTAAAAAGTTTTACATAACCTTCATTTGGAGTCAATTCCTAGGAAAGGCAGCAATCACATGAAACACCTCATCGGTGGCAGTTCTAAGTAGAGTAGTGGAGCTAGAAAGAATGAGCATTACAGGGATTTGGGGAAACATTTTTAATCTGAAGGTAGTGTTAATTATTAATTGCAACATGATTGGTTCTGAGAATTTTTGGTGCTGATTTAACTTCTTACACTTTTTTCAGAAGTATTATTTATGGACCTCCTCCAAGTTATATTTATAAGAATGTTCATGGTTTAAAATAGAAAGATGTTGGAACTAATCTGTATTCTGAAAATGTGGAAATAGCTAAATACATCATTAAAAATTCTGGGATGACACAAGGCAAAATTCATAGCTACCTTGTCTAGTTATGGGATTTTTCAGTCCTCCTCCTCTTCCTCCATTACCTTCTCTCTTTATTGCACTTCTCCCTCTTCCTCCTCCTCTTGTCAGTTCATCTGACTGAGATACAAGAATATCTGGAAATACCAGTTCTGGGAAAACACTGACAAAGCAGAGTTAAAATTACTGACAGTCCCTCTCCACCGGGGTTTATGATGATTTATCCTGAATGAGGGGGAAATGGGGAAAAGACGGAAGAAGACGATGGACATCAGAAAATACCCGAGTGAATGGGCTTCATGTGAATTCATGCATTATATCTACACCTTCCAAAGAGTTCAGATGCTGAGGTTTGGAGTTGACATCACCTGTTGTTCAGAGGAAAATATGGTTAAATTCTTAGGAGTCTATACTGATACAGGAAGCACAATGTCATGTAGAGAAACTGAGCTTTCAACCGGCCCACATTTTAGAGATGGAAGGGACACTGAAAGCAATCTAATGCCTTTGGTCAGTTCCACAGCCACCCAAATAGAGGATCTCTTAGTTTCTCAATGATTCCTTTGGTGGGACCTGATGCCTTCATTTTTAGAGGATTAAAGTAGTCTCATTTCATTCAGTCCCAATATTGTATGTAAACAAGAACAGAGCTGTAACGGCCACAAAGATAAGTAGAGGCTGCAATTTGTCCCGAGCTCTAGTCACCCGTCTCTGTGCTCAGGCTTTTGGAATGACACTTTTATTTTTGTTTACTTATTTTTAATATTGCTATTTAGTACAGTGGGAGGGAGAAAGTTGAAAAATTAATTTGCTGCAATGGGTATCTGTTTTGTTTTTCTTTTTGGATCATTGCCTGCAAGTCACTATGTGAGCTCACTGTTAAAGTGGCACTTGGCCACCACAAAGGTTCGCGCACTGCAGTGGGGACTCCCACAGTTCTGTACTCTGCAGGCCAAAGGGACCCAAGTGCAAAAATCAAATTAAAATTGTAAGAAAGTTCTCTGGATCAGGTGATAACCTAGGCAAGGTGTTTTGTTGTTGTTGTTTATTGTTGTTGTTGTTGCCCCAGGGATTGAACTCAAGACCTTGTGCTTTTGAGGCAGGCATGGTGCCACTGACTTAAATCCCCTGCAAGTCAGTTTTATTTCACATTTCATTTAACCATTTCTCAATGGTAAATTCTACTCTAGCTTTGTAATTTAGAAAGTTGGAGTTCATGAAACAAGAGTTATTTTTACCAACAAGGCGCCAACACATATTTATTCCACAATGCTTCTTGAATTAGTCACAGATTGTCCTTTCTGCTTTAAAATTGTTAACCTCTTCCAAAAGTACATCTGTCTTATCACTTCAGCAGGGTCCCTTGCCTTTATAATGCCGATTACTGTTTCCTCAGTGACAGAGATGATCACCCCTAGACTCCACCTAATTAGGGCACACAGCATGTTACATCAGCTCTAACAATTGTAGAAAAGATCTTGTCTCTCAAACATAGCCACCTTTCACATTCTATCAAATCCATTCTTGGGGTGGAGTGGTCCTTCCAAATTTTGGAATTCTCAACTCCAATCCTTCCCTACATTCTAACACACTTGAGGAATTCCCCATGAGAATTTGATCCTCCCTTTAAAAGTAGCCCTGTTCTATTCCTTCCAGTAAAAGCATCAGTTCTATTTAATATTTATTTATAGGCTCATTTATTTCCAGAAGTTCCCATTGAATCCTACAACCATCCTTGGTCTCCATAGCTCAGGAGAACATGCACACAGTGTTACATGTAACTACACAGGACTCTTTTCTTGCTTCTTCTTCTACAGCTGGACACCAATTATTTCTTTTGCATCTGTTTTCTTCCTCCAACTTAACTATAAACTTTCTGATGGCAATTCTCTACACAGAATTTATGCAATAAATGTGTGTGACTGATTTAATGCTTTTGTTACTCAATGCCTCAGGCTCACTTTCTGCCCTCCTCTTTCTCTGGTCACCTGACTAGGCTTTTGAAAAAATACTTACTGAATGAAATAATGAACCAACACCAACTAAATATAAGGTGTTATCGCAATAACTGGCTGGGTAAGACAGATATTTGGATACTGTGTGGAATTCTGTGGCAGCAATGGAATGCCACTGGATATATGGAGGTCTGGCAGACTGTGAACTGTGGTTGGACTTGGGCACAAGAGGGTGAGGGTGGGAGTGGGAAAAACTGAGCAAGAGACATTAAGTCTGGGATGAAGCAGAAGGTCTGAGCAGGGAAGAAAGCAGCTGTATAGCCCACTGACTTATAAGACTGAGAAATCAGCTAAGAAAATTGACAATAGCAGAAGCAATAACAGTACAACAAATTTATGAGAAGAGTAGCCTATGATTTGATGCTAGTTATTTTCTGAGGTTGCCAAATCTTCATTTTGGATATGGAAACTCAAATAGATTTTGGAGAATTAAAAATAATATGACACAACACGTTAAATTTGAATTAATGACATCAATTCATATTAGAGGACTTGGGTGAAACATAGAAATACCCACATCTTCTAGTGAAATGAATTACAATGAAGACAAGATGAAAGACAGAGAGGGGCTTGTATGTGATGAGTACTGTAACATGCTATAGCACCTAAGTGATAAGCACTTGAGTGTCCTCTATAAGACAGTTAAACTTTTCTCCTTAATTGAAAAATATATAATAAAATGTTGGGAAAATGCATCATAGACGAGTTGCTCCCATTCTCTTAACAAGAGTCATATTGGGTCTTACAGTAATGAGCAAAATACTATTCGTTAGGCAGAATTGGATAAAATTTTCCAAGGTGGTAATATATCCCTGTATTTATACAAGATTTAACAGCGTACAGACTCCAAAAATATATGATTGAGGAAGACACTTGAGGCAGATCAGCTGATCTCTTCAGATTAGCTGTAGACATGACAATTAATGACTCTCTTTCCTACAATTTTCATGATAATTCTTTAAGTTTGTTAAGAATTAAAAAATCAGTAAATGCACAAAATGGTGCTAGGAAGCTAATTAACTATATTTATGCCACCTATTATAATTATAATATTAACGGTTATTAAATATTCCCATTTGCTCTTTGGAATAGAAATAGTCATTCTGCTTTACAGCTGAAGAAACTGAGGCCTAGAGAGAAAGCTCTTGCCTGAGGCTATCTGGATTAATCAGAGGCAATACTGGATCTAAGCTCAACCCTTCTTTGCCTCTTTCAAGATAAAGCTCTCCCTGTCACCCAACTCCCACAGTAGTGTTTAGCCATCCCCAAGGTGGAAAGGAATGCTAAGTGCCCAGCAGAAAGTACCTGCCACATGGGAGTCACTTACTGAGTCCATTATCCTGCTAAGCAACACATTTTCTCTAAGAATGCTTATAAAAGTTCTAACAGTTTTGTTTTACTGCCCTTAACTTTCCAAATGAAGAGAGCCTTTAAAGGATATATTGCTCAAGATCCCACAGCTAGCAAGATTGAGACACAGACTTATCTGGTTCCAAATCCCAAGCATTTTTTAACAACCTTACAACACTCTCATGAATGAAGGGAAGGCTGCTTCAAAGCTTAGCCGAATGGTAGAGATTAGTAGACATGAACCATTTACTCTGAATCCACAGAGCTCCCCCTCAGTCCTTCTCATCATGGATGCATTGTATTACTAGCAAATGTGAATGTTTTGATGAATTAAGCAAATGCTCCAATTGCCTGTACATTGCGACATCTTCCCTTCAAAGGCCAGGGATTGTAGACTGTACGTTCTTTGTCCAGCTTGTCTGAATGCGTCAGTGCTGCCTGGGAGGCACAGAGGTGGATGCTTTCCTAGCAGGGGTGAGGCCCCTCCTGGATGTCCAGCTCCTGTATTTGTAACATTGCCATGTGCTTGTGCCACTGAGCCAAGGAATGAAGGGGCCCGTGGTCCCAGCCACCTCAGATTACCCAAGCCAAGAAAAATGTGCAAATCGCATGAGAAAAACAGGCAGTCCCTAAACATCTTCTATTTGTTCATTTCTGTGTCCTGACGCTTTGATTGCAGTCTCGCACTTAGAATTTCAAGATAAGTATCAGCAGCTGGACACTGGGTAAATCAGAATCACAGACTCTGTAAATAGTGAAGTTTCGACAGCATGAACTTATGTCCACCAGCTTGGAGCTCGGGATCCAGTACATGGGGGTGGGGAATAGTCTTCTGGCTTTGGTAGTCCACCTTCTGAGGATCCGGTGGACATGTCTTTGCATGCCTGAACTTGCCTGACAAAGCCAAAAGGAAATTTCATGATCTGCCAGATCCTGACACAAGCTGCCTGCTTGCTGGGAACCAAACTGGAACAGTTAGAGGAAGTGAAGGATTAGAAAGGAGAAACAAAAGATTACAGGACAGAATTTGTTAGCAGAGCAGAGGCGGCAGGGTGAATGACTACCACTTTCATCCACTGAGCGAATTCCACTGATAACATACTGGGTATAGCTTTTTATATGTATTCATAGTAATTCTCCCAACAGTCTTAGAGTTTGGATGGTGTATATTATATATTATAAATGAATAAAAAACTCTGAGATTGACTGGTATAAAAAATGAGTATCTCAAATCAGGAGCTAGCAAGTAAGAAAAGAGAAACTGTTTGTAGCATGAGTGTATCAAATTCAATGTCCTTGAACTGCCTTCATAATCAGTGGACATAGATTTAAACAAAGAGTAAGTATAGAACACAAATATTTCTCCTACTTTTAGGCTAAATAATACCTATTGTGTACTGTTTTTCAGTTTTAAAGTGTTATGTAACCTCTAGGTACTGGATACTGGATATAGAAGTGGTAATAGTGCCCCCCTCACTTATGCCTAGGACAGTAATACTTCATATCGATAGGCATAAATTTAAGCTAGTGAACATATCCATCCTTCCTCTCTTGACAGCAGTGGTTAGCAAAGGGTTTATTTAAGAGAAGAAAGCAAAAAGGAGGGAGACACTTTTATCAGGGGCTAAATTAATGAATAGTGCCAATCTCTTGTCATTGTATGAGCTTAGAATTTTCTAAGATTTGGAAAGGACAGACCAAAAAGATGAGCCAGAAGAGTATGGTAACACGGGGAGTCAGAGCAGCCTGGCCAGTTCAGCTAACAGTAGATATATATTAATGAGTAAACATTAGAATAATGAGAAAGCAAAGTATATACTGTAGCTCACTGTCAAGCTAACTGTACTGTTTAAGATTCTTTGGTTGGAAGGAACAGTATCTAAAGGCAGTATAAGCACAGATATGTGAAGACTCATATAAGTACACAAGGGTTTCTCTTGGAAAAGCAGGTAGAATGTAAATAAGGGAAGGAAAACTCAGGATATCTCAGAGAGAGAGAGAATAGGGAAAGAGAATGCTAAGAAGGGTGGCAGAATCCAAATCCTGAAGTTGTCCTGTGATCCTATAGCTTACTTCAACTCCATTCTTTGGGTATCAAGTAGACAAAAAAGAGAAAGTAACATTGTCAAGAGGCAGGAAGATGAGATCATCAGATGATATTATCACTTGCTCTGCTTCATAGTTTAAGGAAAGAAAGGTGTCAAGGGCTATGGCTATGTTTATTGTGGTGCCTTTGACTGTGGTGAGACACATAGATGTAGAAGATACAAGGAAAAGGTTGATAAAGCATTTAGTGTTGAACTGATTGGATCTGAGATGCCTGCAGGACTTCCGAGAGATGTCCATAGACACTTAGATGTATGAGTCTGGTGTTCTGAACATCTGAGTTGGTGTTATACGTAAGAAATCCCTAGAACAAGGATGTTAATGATGTCATGGCAGTGAATCGGGACATTCAAGAATATGATAAAAGTTGAGAGAACCTACTTAATATAGGACCCCAAAACACACCTATGATAGCCCACAAGTTAAAGAGTCAACTTGATTAAGAAAAACTTCATATTTCAGAAGAGGAAATTAAGGAGGAGAATGATTTTTGGAACAGTAAAGGCTTCTGAAAATCTACTCCTTCATAAAAGCAAGGAGGAAATTGGAAAAAAGACATTGTCAATGTAAACATTTTTAATTTTTTTTTTTTTTTTTTGGTACTGGGGATTGAACTCGGGTCCTTGCGCTTGCAAGGCAGGCCACTGAACCGCTGAGCCAAATCCTCAGCCAATGTACACATTTTTAATAACTCTAACATGTAATTAGAAACTCGCAACAGTGCAGTGTTTACTTGATCTTAGCTTGCTTTCAGAATAGTGAAGAGCTTTGCAGCATTTTAATATGTACCACTCTTAGTTCTTCTAAATCAGTAGCTAGAAAAACCAATAGCTTCACAGTCACTTTAGCTATTCGCAGCACCAGGAGTACAGCTACTGGATGGGACTAAACCTGCCTGGAGGTTTTCCAGAGGCCTTCCTCCCAAGGAATTGTCACGGTGTCTTTGATCTGCCTGGCAAATCCATGAAAAATTCCATTCACAGGACTAGTCATCATTTGACCAGATACAGAGCTCATGCTATGGGAAAATTTGTATCCCTAGATCATTTTTCAAAAACAATCAGTGACCCTTATGTAAATCAAAGCTTCTTGAGCTAGAGATACAAACTGTAACAATTGGGCAAATCAAAAACGGGTAAAAAAAATATTTTTTTTAAAAAAGGTGAGAGAGTGAGACAGTCATAGACAGCTTTAGAAAATTCCAGTTTATTCCTGGGCATAAAGAAAGACACGTACATGTCTGAGGCTGTTAGCATGCTCAGAAGAAATTAAAGAAGTGCTTAACATCTTATTCTGTCCAACACTGTGGTCTGCAGAAGCAGGAAGTGAAGGCTAAGGCAGAGTGGAAAACTGCAAGAATGTTGAAAATGTGCTCCTTCTCCTAGGCAGAGTGTTAGAAGCTAATTTGTTCAAGTTACTTATAGCAATTTTTATCCAACCATTGGCAGGGGCCCAGCTAACTGAGCAGAGACTTCAGCAGCTACAAAAAATGCAGTACTGGCTTTAAATTATTAGGTGAGGTAAGTCACTAGTAAACTGCTGTGACCACATCAATGACAAATACAAGCAATGTAAATCCTGAGGGAACAAAACTACCTTCAAGTTTCCACCTTAAATTATCGAAAATGTTTTCAATAACAACAAAAAAATTGCAAAAAAAAAAAAAAAACTAAGAAACAGGGATATATGGCCAAAACATATTTTGAGGAGAAAATAGATCCAAGTACTTAGGGAGACAGAGACAGGAGGATCACAACAAGTTCAAGTTCTGCCTGGGAAACTGAGTGGGACCCTATCTGAAAAAAGATGTGGGATTGGGGTCCAAGGCTGTAGCTCATTGCACCCTTGGGTTCAAACATGTAGTGCTGTTAAAAAAAAGTCAATAGAAACTTCCCCAAGAAGAGCAGATGATGGTCTTAGAAATCAAATTTTGAATATGATTGTAAGCAGAGGAATCATAATAATGAAGGAAAAGTTAGAAATAATGTCCATAAACAGAGAATATCAATAAGGGCCTATAAATTATATTCTTAAAGACCCAAATAGAAATTCTGCAGCAGAAAATACACTTAGATGCGCCATTCATCAGATACCAAAAGCATAAATGGCAACACAATGAGTAAGTCAACCGAATTTTAACGAATTAATAAGGTTTTGCTTCACAAGAAGAAAGCAAAAATGTGAAAATACAAATCACAGAATGAGAGAAAACATTTATAAATCATCTCTCTGAAAAGAGGCTTGCACCCAGGAAAAAACTATATCATATATATTACAATATTTATATCATTTGTAATATATATTATAAAGAAAAATAACACACTTTAAACAGGAAACTGCTTGTGTGTGTGTGTGTGTGTCTGTGTGTGTTTTTTTGGGGGGGTCATGGTCTCACTATGTAGTTAAGATTGACCTGGAACTCACTATGTAGCCCAGTATGGTCTCAAATTCACAGCCTTCCTCCTGCCTCAGCCTCCCAAGTGCTGGAATTATAGGCATGTGCCACCACAATGGCTAATGGGAAACTATTTGAATACGCATTTCTCCCTGAAGAATGTGTAGAAATAACCAATAAATCCATGAAAATATGCTCAACATTATCAACCATGGCAAAAATCCAAATCCAAATCTCAGTGAGACTACTTCACACTCCTTAAAGTGGCTTAAATTCAGAAAGATGATAGTTTGGCAAAGATAAAATCATGGGGAAATGCTTGTGGAATTGTGCACTTACCCTGGAAATCAGTTTTAGAGCTATTCAAAATGGTAAGCACAGAGTTAACCATGTGACTAAAGTGGGCTGTTTAATCTTGTTTGATAACTTGAATGGATTTAGAGACTCCTAAGGAGGTGATTGGACTGGGAAGACAGTATCTTCAGCAATGGTTTAATGATGAACTAGTAGATCAATGCATTACTAGGATGTGGGGCTGAATTGCAAGAAGTGGGCCATGAGGCTGGTGTTATCTTGGACACTGTATTTGTGCCTTTACCTCTTCCTCGTTCACTCTTTGCCAGCTCTCTGCTTCTTGGATGCTGTGTGCCCTTCCATCTTGGAGTCACCTGACCATGGACTGAAACATTTGGAACCATAATCCAAAATAAATATTTCTGTGGCTAAGGTATTTTTCTCAGCTGCTTGTTCACATTGATTGGCAAACAATCTCCCTGACAGATGCCGCAGTTCCATTCTTTAGTATGTGCCCAAGAGAACTGGAAATGTAAAAGTGACAAGGAAAATATGTAGTGGATATTTAAATTAAAATGTATTATAGTAATTACACTGTCAGCAAAACTCCTCCGAATACTTCCCTTCATTTCTAATACATTGATCCCATTGATTCTTGCTACTTTCCTAAGTAGTTCTGGAAGTCCTCTTTCACGTGTGTTTTAAGAGGTGTGATCAAAAGTACAATGAATGCGGCTGCCGAGTGCCATCCAAGAGAAAGGCAGGCTTATGAAAAGAGTACAAGAGAGTGAGTGCTAAAGGATATGAAATTTCTCTGATGTGACGCATGTATTTTGGAATTAGGTAGTGATTAGCATTGCACAACTCTGTGATTATACTCTGAACCGTTGAACTGTATAATTGAAAAAGGTAATGTTTATGGCATGTGAACTGTACCTGATCTGAGCTGCTACAGAAAAAAAAAAAAAAAAAAGAGAGTAAACCAGAGTGATGGTGACAAACGTGCCATATGTTGTGAATAAGTCCATTTAGATGAGGAATGAGAAAAACTGATTGAATTTAGCAACAGATGTCTTTGATGAACCAGGCTAAAGATAGTGAAAAGGTGTGGTAAATAAGCTTAATTCACTGAGCAATTATTTACAAATTGTAAATAATTGTTCCATACGTGCCATTGGGATGGGAAATGAATGAAGGGAACAAAGCCAGGTAGGAATGGGTTGATTTGTACATGGGAGATGTGAAGTGTGAAAAAGTGAGTAAAGATAACCCTAATAAAAACTGGACTCCAAAGAGTAAAATAAAAATATGCTAGCTACCGCAAGAAGGCATATATTTAGTTTAGTCTGCAATTAGCCTGTGAGGAGCTTTAACATAGGCCAACTAATCTTTATGTCGTATTTATAGGAAAGATACAGGGATAAGGGGTGAGACGGGGTTGACAATATGCAATGTGAAGGGTAGCGTAGAAATGACAAAGCTCTGGAGTTCACCAAAGCACTGTTGGAGGAATTGCCTTTACATTGGAAAAGATATAACAATTTGTCCTAATGGGAGGAAGAGGAAAGGTTAATGGGGATGCATCTTATCTTGAAGACTTGCAGGCCAACTTTGAAGCAATTCTGCTGTAGTAGATTTTGTTGAAAGGGTGGTTTACCTTCCATATTTAAATTGAGCCAGTGAAATAGATGAAGAGATGCAAGTGAGAAAGCTTGAAGTAGTTTGCAGAGCAAACCTGTGTATTTTTTCAGGCAGAGTGAAACACAATGATGGAAGATTCCACCACCCTACTCAGAACGATGTGCAGACTAAAACTCGTGATTTATTTCTAGAATCTGCCTTTTAATGTTTTCTGAACTTAAGGCAGACTACATTGATAAGAATTTTTAGTTTAATGAAATTAGTTAATTTATTTGAGGTAGAGTCCTGTTATGTTGGTCTAGAACTCCTGACTTGAGGTAACCTCACCACAGCCTCCAAGGTGGCTGGGATACATGTTCTTGACAAAACACCAGTAAAGAAGGCCTTTAAAGTGGGGACCCAAATCTGAACTGTGAAAGGGAGTAACATCTAGACCTGGCTCATGGGAACAAATTAGAGGGATCAAAGAAACAGAGTTGTTTCTCTCCTTCTTCCTTATGTTCTCCTTTCCATCACCTGTTTCTTTTCTTTCCTTATGAGCTGATTATTTAAAATTACTCCTCTTCTTGACAGATGAATTCATCAGTTTTTTTCCAGAACAGTTAAAGGGCTACCACTTGAGAGATGCTCGAAGCTGCTTTGAGATACTACATAGTTAGCGCAGGGTTAGGTTTTCACAGCGATGTTCTTGCTTCTTTACAACAACCGTCTACTAAAAATAAAATGAGGCAGAATCCACTAAACTCTGCCGGGACACATGTGGGTGACAGTCCATAACCTTTAAGAGCACGCTTCAACTATGACACTTCAGCTTTAAATTCAGGTTTCTCGGTTTCACTTTTTTCTATTTCCAGCTGATAGGTAATTTATGTACCGAAACACATACTTGATTCAAAGGGGAGAGTTGCACTTATTCAAAGAGATGGTATCAATCGCAGAAAAATCTTTAAAATCATAATCTATCAAACATTTTAAAGAAAATAATTTGATCAGTGAAATCACTTTTGGTTTTGTTTTGAATACATTTATTCATTACCCTCCACTTATTCCCAAGCATATTTTTTAAATTAGGAATCAAACATGAGCCATGCATCATGCTAATCATTATATGAAAGAGCCATTAATTTCAAGGGACTTAAAATTCAGGTGGGAATGTAACACATATTTGTATATATGCATATTTGAATATGTAACATATGTTATGTTGGAGGGAGTCAATTATTTATATTAACTATTTAATTAACTTTCATAGAATGACATAGTCTCCTAGAAAATTTACTTGAACATCTGTTCTTTGTGGTAATTGAGAAATCAACACATTTTTTTTCCTTAACATCATCATATGCACCCAATACTTAGATAAAAATTTCTGAAAACGTGATGATGGATTGTATAATATAGGTATACTATAATATAGGTTTAATATAGGTATTCTCAAATCTAGTGTCAATGCCGAACACGTTCTTAGTGATCTTAAATAAAATCTTGAATCAACACAAATCCTGAATCTTTGTAAATGTGCACATATCTATCAGCCTCTCAGTATCTATTCAATTTGAGTGTACAGACACATAAATTATTATTATTATTATTATTATTATTATTACTATTTTATTGGTACCAGGGCTCTAACTCAAGTCGCTGTGTTTGTGATGCAGGTGGCAGAACCACTGAGCTAAATCCTCAGCTCCACAAAAATCATTTGCTATCTAATATGTGTGTATGTATATATATACATATATATGTGTGTGTGTGTGTGTGTGTGTGTGTGTGTGTATGTATGATGTTACTTAAGTCATGGAAGCCTTGGGCATCAGTTTTCTCTTGTGTTAAATGGGAATAATACTGGGCTTACTTTACAAAAGTGTCCTAAGTGTCAACTAAGATGAGTTAAAGTCCTATGAGTCTCAGTAAAAGCCTAATAACTGAAAGAAGTCACAAGCCCTGTCATTTATTCAGAAAGAAATCCAGCATCAAATATTGTTACACAGCCCAACTGAGTTCTATGACCTTTCACAAGCTCTTATTTTGTAGGTAAAAGTGTTTAATGCTCAAAGGAGGTGTTGAATGCACATACATGTGCACATGCATGAACACACACACACACACACATATATATATATATATATATATGCATGCTTTTGAAAGGCCCTCAGATCAAATAGTCATAATATTTTGACGCTGATGTGAGTGAATATAAAAACCTAGGGCCACCTATGATGTCATAAGTGACAGGGTTTCACAATTTAAGGATAAATAAGATTCCATTATGTGTAAAAGCCACAATAACTTTATTGATTTATCCATTAATGGAAGCTAACTTTTATTCCATTTCTATATTATTATGAGTGGTGATACAGTGCACATATAGAGAAAGTAGCTCCTTGTCATACTGATTTCATTATTTCTGGATACTCATCTAGAAGTAAGATAGATGGATCCTATGCATATTTCATTTTAATTTTTTGAAGAATCTCCATACTGTTTTTCATAAAGTCTGTACTATTTTTTAACTTTCATTAATTTTATTGGTACATTTAATGCATACAATATAATGACATTCATTGTTGAAAATTTGTGTCTTTACATAATCAATCTTGGTTCTTATTTTTTCCCCATCCTCCTACCCTCCCTTCAATCCCTCCCTCCCACCATATCTAAAAAGACTTTGTTTCCACTATTTTTCATTCTCATATTGATTCCATTCCCTTCTTTTCTTTCCACTACCCCTCCCATTTCTCCTTCCTCTTTGTCCCTTTTCTTCTTATTTCACATTATCTATTATACCTTTCAGTCCTTATTTACACTTTCAGTTTCGTACACTAGAGAAACTATTCGGTATTTAGTCAAGTGTGTCCTATTTACATCACTTAAGAGTATTGCCTTAATGTGCATCCATTAAGCTATAAATGTCTCTAATTCATCATTTTTATGGCTGAGTAGTACTCCATTTTTATTAAAGAAAAAACACATTTTCTTTATCCAGTCTCCCGTTGATGGACAATTGGGCTGCTTCCAAGTTTTAGCAGTCACAAATTGTGCTGCTATGAACATGGGTGCACATATATCACTGTGGTATGATTCTTTTAATTCTTTAGGGAAGCTATCTAGCAGAGGAATAGCTGGATCAAATGGGACCTTCAATCCTAGTTCTTTGAGGTATCTCCATACTGCTTTCCACAATGGTTGTCCAAATTTACACTCCCACCAGAAGCGGGGCAGTGTTCCAGCATTTGTTATTGGTTGATTTCGTGATAGCAGCCATTCTTTCTGGGTTGAGGTGGAATTTCAGTATTGTTTTCATTTTAATTTCTCAAATTACCACTGATGTTGAACATTTTTCACAATTAAGGCTGTACTATTTTACATTCTCCTGCTTCTTTTCTTTCTCTTTCTTTTTTATTTTCTTTCTTTTTTTGTGGTATCTGAGTTTTAACTCAGGACTTGAGCTAAATCTCCCTGGCCCTTTTAAATTCCCATCAATAGTGTATAAGGGTTCTGCTTACGTGCACATCTTCTCCAGCATTTATTTTCACTTATCTTTTTATAACCATCCTTCTAATAGGCATGTGGTGATATTTCGTTGTATCGTGCCTTGCATTTCCCTGATGATTAGAGATGTGGAACACTTTTTTCATATTGCTGATGACTATTTATGTGCCTTCATTTGAGCATTCTCTGCTTAGGTCCTTTACCCATTTGAAACTTAGGTTGTTTTCTTGCCTTTGAGTCATTTTGAGCCCCTTATATATTTTGGATATTAACCCATTAACAGATGTCTAGTTTGCGAGTATTTTCTTCAGTTCCGTAGGTAATCTCTTCACTCTGTTGGTTATCTTTTCTGATTTGCAGCTGTTTAATTTGATGCAAAGTATATGAAATTTCACTTATAAATTTCCAGAATAATTTCTGGAAATCTAATGTACAGTGTAGTGACTATGGTTAATTTCTCTTAAGATGTGCTAAAAGGAAAGATCTTAAATGTTCACACCCCACACATTTATACATGTGTGACTATGTGAGATTGTGGACATTACAATTAGTTTGACAAAGGGAATTATTTCACAGCATATATCTATGTGAAAACATCTGCCAAACACCTTAAATACATGCAACTCTAATTGTCTAGTACACCTCTATAGAGCTGGAAAAAATTTTAAAACCAGAAGATAAATCAAATCACTGCTGAGTTCTATTGAATGCTCTTTAACAAAATTTATTGAATGTTTTAGTCAAACACTCCCTTAAAGTTTTAGTTTTAGACACCTTTAAAAGGGGGTTTCTCAGTTTTCACACTCCTAAAGTTGCGGTTGGATTATTCTCTGTTGGAGGGTGAAGAGAGATGTCATGGATTTCCAGTGTCTCACAGCAGCCCTGGATTTCAGGAGGGCTGAAAAAAAGCGCCTCCTCCTTGTGAAACAAAAGTGCATCAGATGTTGCCAAAAGTTTCCAAGCTGTGTGTGCAAACAAAATTACCTTCACGTGTGAACTACTGCTTTAAACAATAGGAACCAATACATTCATGGAGTAATTTTATGAGCTCTTTTAGCTAGACCTTACATTCCCACAACAAATAAGGCTTTGAGAAGTAAATGAGGGGCTGGGGATGTGGCTAAGTGGTGCCACGCCTGCCTGGCATGGGCAAGATCCTAAGTTAGACACCCCTGTCCCAATAAAGGAGAAAGTGAATGATTTACTGAGATCACAAAGTCAGTAATCGCGAGAAGTAAGATTTTAATTTCAGTATTCCAGTGTTTCAAGTTCATGCTAATTCTTATATTCAACTTTCCTTCTATGCATACAATCACAGGCAGAAAGTTGAAAAAGCTGTGGTGTCCTAAGAGATCCACTTCGTGGTTTCCCCCATATTCATGAAGGAATGTCTAAAGGAGAAAAGACATACCTTCTCTGCATCTCTTTTACTAATTCTCTCTTGATTAATGGGATTGTGAGAATCCCATCTGACTGCAGTGATCCTTGTTAACCCTTTGAACAGTGGTAGAGTGTTAAAAGCCACCGTGTTTGTTTGGTCTGGAAGTTCTCCTTCCTTTGGATGATGCCATTACCTTGGTGATTTGCTTCCTTTCTCAGCTGTAGCCGATTGAACATTATAGGCTCTTATTAGGATTTTTATTTCCCCTGTTACTCTGTTAGCTTTTTGTTGATGTGACCAAAATAAAATATTCACTACTAAAAGGACAGTGGATTTATTTGGCTGATGGTTTCAAATGATTTGTGGCTTGCGGCCAGCTGGCTCCAAGAGAGAAGCATCACAGCAGAGGTGCTCACTTCATGGCAACTGGGAAGGAAAGCTTAGGGGAAGGACACTCGAGAGACATGTATGACCCTGGTGTACCACGTCCAACTAGGTTCTCCTTCAAAAAATTCATTCACGTATGAACATGAGTGGGTTCATGTACCTTAATTGTCACAGTGACTCAAGTCTACATACTAACTGGGCCAAACTAGAAGATAGGATGACCAATTTACTTCTATTTGCTTGAACATTATTGATTTAACTCTGAAAGTCTCTGATCTGAAGACTTTCTCAGTCCAAATGTGGAGTTATATCTTCTATATATCCTTGAAGTAACTGACTGGTTTGCTCAGAAACATAAACCAAGGAAGGGGTGACCATTTATCTTTTGACACTGTGTGCATGTGTGTATGTGAGTGCAGGGGAGAAGGAGACAGAGGAAATGGGAGGGAAAAGGAGACGAGAGGAGAGGGTAGGAGAGGTGAGGAGTGAACTTTTAACACCAATTATATGATAATTCCAGTGATGAAAATGTCCAAATATATTGACAAAGCAATCAGTTGATATGACTTCTGTGAATAGATGAGAATCCTTTAATGTGAATTATAACTCAAAGTTGAAAACACACATATATTTTATTTTCATAATAAAACTATAATATCCCCAAAATCAGAATCAGCAACTCCAGTTTACATACAAGCAAAAGAGACATTTCAATAAGTTTCTGGAAGAGACACGACCATTTAATGACACATCTGGGATATGAACTGAGATCATTTTTACACTAGTCTCTTCTCTCTATCCTCTCTCCTCCACCTGCCCCACACTGCTATAACTGACATCTAGAAATTTCCATTATCCCAAAGAAACGCACAGCTTTTAGGGGTCCTTAAATTCTTCTTCTGAGGAAAAAAAATAATTTCATTCATTGGTTTTCTATTTAATTTAATTCATGCTCAATTTAATTAGTATTTATTGATGGCATTCAGAGGACTTGAAACTATCTCAATAAGGTTAAATTTTTCAAAAATTAATCTTCCTGGTATAAGATACTTTGAAGAATTTTTTTTCCTTTTGCTTTTGAAAGGCTCTCTTTGTCTCAGTATATATCAAAGTGCATTCAAGGGCAAATAGCCTTCTCTGATATTTTTGTAGAAGAGCACTTAATGAAGTATTAATCTTCACAGCTCTAATATTTCCAGAAAGATGGGAAATATGTTTAGAGTAGACCTTCTGAATGTACCACTCTTCTATTTTCAAGAAGCAAGAGTCTAACACCAGACCTTACTAATCATATTAGTGACTTCAGTGCTAATTTTAATTCCCTTTTTGTTAGCCATTTTTATTTGTCGAATTTCCAAGAAGCTTAAGAGTACAAGGAAACAATGGCATGGGATTCTAATTCCCTTGATTTCTAACCCAAATTTCTTTCATCTGTTTTTTTTATTTATTACTTTATTTATTCAACAAATAAATAGCTCTAATGACATGAGACATAGTGAATAAGGCACAGTCCTTGTTCTAGTAGATAAACAATCTGGTAGG
>NW_022900948.1:31810495-31821265 GCF_012274545.1 Fukomys damarensis | reverse complement strand
ATATATATATATACATACATATAGGCAAAGGAAACACAAAACGACAATGGTCTGTGTGGTGGGAATTGAAGCCACGTAGGAAATACTTCCAAGTCATGGAAGAAGCTTTCAAGGGAAACACACTATAGAGGTCACACCTTATGTACAGCCAGCTTATAAAAAAAAAAAAGAATTATTTGGGATAGGGTACTATGGTGACTGATTGTGAAATGTCAGCTTGACTCCAGTAAGAATTGCCTTTTAGATTAATAAAGCACAGTTCTGGGTGTGTCTACAGATAGCTGATGAACAGGCAAGCAATTAAGGGAGAAAGACCAACCCTGCATGTAGCTTGCACTAACCAATGGGTTTATGGCCTGGATGAAATAAAAAGGGAAGAGAAAGGAAGTGTTGCCCCTCTTTTAGAATAGCTTGAATCTTCACCATTGCTTTTGGACGATGGTCTTCAAGTTTTTCAGACTTCCAATGCAGAGTTTTCGGGCTTCCAAATCAAACCACTGGCAGTTCTGCAGGCCTTTGATATTTAATTGCTACTGGATCCTCAGAGTCTCCAGTATGCAGATGACCATTTTGGATTCTTCTGCCTTTCATGCTGCATACTTACCTTTTGAATCTCTTTGAATAATTACTCTTATATTTTATATTGATAATTTTCCTCTAGATAACCCTAACTAATGCAGATGAATTTAGGATGAGGCATGATGAATTTGAGGGAGCAGAACACGCTAAGCTGTAGAATCAAGAAAATTCATACCATTTAGTGGAGGTAGTAGAACCTATTGTGAGTGGAGAACAAATCATAAAAATAGAAGGCAGCAAGAGAATGAATTGACAATTGAGGCTGAAGAGATACACATATTGGAATGTGGAGGAGTTGTTTTACAGCATAACTGGGATGAGGAGTTCAAGTAAAAAATAGAACTATTGCAGGGTTGGTTTGGGGAATGATCCCACATTCTCCATGGTGTTAGTTGCATTGGCAAGAGAAAACATCATAGTGTCCAGTAAAGATGAGAGAGTAAATGCCCTGGGACGGGCAAGGGTGATGCTAGGAACAAATATAAGGGACAAATATAAGAGGTATGAAGGTTGTGTTTCCCTGGACCAAGGCAATGTTGGTAGATAAGAAGGTAGATGTAAAAGAACTTCAATTCTGGGGAAAAGTCAATTTTCTAAGAGGAAGCTAGAGGAAAATTGCCTTGCCATATATGGACCTCATACATTGGATGCTTTATAGAACTATGATATAGGGTAGATGTTTTGAGAGATAGATAAATGTTAAACCCAAACTTGGCAACATAATAGATGTGCAACCTGAGGTAAATTACTGTAATGCTGCATACCTCAATTTCCTCCTATGTAAGTTAGGATAATGATATAACAATCATGATTTTTTTCAATAAAGAACAGTGAAATAGAACAATATATAAAGCACTTAGCCCACCATACAGCACATAGAAACAACTCAAAAATAATAGTTATAATTAGCAGCATGTTTTTCCTTCCCTTGCTTTAACTTGGCTTTTGAGATGATGATTGAAAGCAAAGACAATGGTGGACATTTATTTCCATTGTGCAGTTAAGGTAACTGGAGAGAGATTGGCTTGACTCCCTAGTATCTCTTGTGGAATTGGGCTAAATATTTGGACATTTTAAATATTGTTTGAAGCCTTTAGAACCCATTGCTCCTTCTCCCAGTACAAGATGTGGAAGTGCCAATTTCTGTACAGATAAAGCTTTTTTTTTTTTTATGAAGGCTTTACTTGTATACAGAGAGATCCTAAATTGATCATTATCCCATTGCTATTTTCCTGGGAAAACAAGACCAAGAATACATCTTGTTATCTTTTCAGCTAGTTTTGATTTTGGCTAAAGATAGAGTGAAGCTCCTGAAGGATGTAAATGGCTCATGTCATCAGTAGAACCTCTCTTCTGGGTGGTGATCTGGGACATAATGAAATCATTCACAGGTAGGGTAGGCACTGGCAGAGGTAGGATTCTTTTGCACTAGATCTTTTGGCCCATCAAGAAGGATCCATGAGGATTAAGACTCTTTCATGAATTTCCTTTCATATTCTGAGATATAGAACAGGTTGGATGAGATCATGTCAGCCCTACGAAGGGTTTAATAGTTCATGTCACTCAAAAACCTGACTATTTTCAGATACAAAACAAGAGGTGCAAAGAAGAGATGGAACTTACTCAAGACTATCAATTTCATGATAAAATGAAACAAAGTGCTTCTTCACAGAATAAAAATGATTAATTGCATCTGATATTTCAACTTCCCTTAGCAGTGTATCTGACTCTGTCTTGTGAAATATTTCATTCTCCCTTGGATATATAAATATGTATGCATTTTTTTCTTACCACCAGTGTGGCAAGTAAGTTGACTCTCTGTGTTGCCCTGTCAGTTGTTTTAGCGACTTTGGATTTTGCTCTGTGTGGAAGACTTCTGAGTACAGGAACAACATGATATGATATGTTTATCAGGATCACTTTGGTTAGTGAGTTCAGACCAGACTTACAGTGAAAATTCAAAGGCAAAGAGACCAAACAGTAATCTGAATGAGAGAAGATGGAGACTTGCACCAGGTTTGCAAGAGTCTAGGTGGTGGGATGGAGCTGGATTCAGGTTGTAATCTCCAGGTAACATAGACCAATTGCCATATGATTGGGTACAAGATGTGAGAAAAAGAAGCTTTCTGTTTTAAGGAACAGGAAAGAAAATGATCACTTCTCTGCCTTTTGGCTAAGATCAGGGAACAAGAAAGATGAAAATGCCAAAAAATGAGATTCAAAGGCTTATCAAAAGAGCAAATTTGGTGGAAAAAAATTGGGGCATTTAATTTTGAAAATGACAAGTATGAGATATCTAAGAGCAGATATCAATCACACTGTTACATATGCTAAGGTAAAGTTCAATGAAATAGTCCAGAATAGAAGTAAAATAGGGCTTTGGGTGTGCAGGTTACATTGGAAGCAAGGAGAGGGAGTGGGATCATCAAGGGAGTAAATTTGAGTAAAGAAAAGAGAGAATCTATCAATTGAGCACTGGAATAGTGGAATATCAAGACTTCAGACTGATGAGCACAAGCCAGCTAAGGACACTAAAGAAAAATTGGCTATGGAAAGGCCAAGAAACCAAGAGAATGGATCTAATGTCTTCTATGTCAAGTGTAGAACGTGTTCCAAGGATGAAGATGATCAACCGTATTACATGTTACTCACTGTGAACCAAGATGAGACCTGAGAATATGTTGGGTTTAACCATGTGAGTTCCATTGATAACTTTGGTGAGAATAATTTTGATGAAGGGATGGGAGTGAAAGTTTGACTGAAAGGTGATTAGGAAAAAATGGGCAGGCAGTTTATTCACCAGTTACAGGGCTTTGTACAAATTACAGCAATCCACATTCTTCCTTCCTCATTTCCTCTTTTGTTTTTCTTCCTTCCTTCCTTCCTTCCTTCCTTCCTTCCTTCCTTCCTTCCTTCCTTCCTTTTTTGTTGCCTCCCTTCTTTGCTTCTTTCCTCAATCAGTAAAATGGGATAACAATACCTACTTTATCAGAATTTTATACTGTTATTACATAAAGAATGACTATGTGCCGGGTGTGGTGGTGCACGCTTGTAATCCCAGCACTCAGGAGTCTGAGGCAGGAGGATCACTATGAGTTCAAGACCAGCCTGGACTACATAGTGTGTTCCAGGTCAGTCTCAACTACATAGCGAGACCCTGTCTCAAAAAACCAAAACGAAAACAAAACAAAACCAAAAAATCAAAAAAACTATGTGACATGTCCTTGATAAATAAATCCTTCTCTCCCTTTCAAGATACTATGCCATGTGGCCTCAGTGGCTAAGATAGGAAAGTTGATTTAGATTAAATGCTCACTGCTGGGTATTCATTAGGTCTATAGTTCTAGTGGCCCAGGTTTGTAGCAAACATGAAAACATTCCTGTTAAGGGTACCAGGAGAACGCTGGAGGCCACCCCCAGCTTTTCAGGAAAGAAGCCTTTTGGCTCAGAACTCCATGTAGCTACTGACTGTAAATAAAAATTGCAATGATTTCTGCTTGGAATAGGGATGGGAGGTCTGAGAGTAAGTGCATTCTGTCCAGGGCAGTCTCCTGCGGAAATGATTTCCAGAGCAGAGTGCCAAAGTGCTTTCGTAAATGACTCTGGCTCACCCCGTTCCCTATCTCCTGTCTTGTATATGCAACATTTATAAAAATAAACATTTGCAGCAGGCACTTGGGAGGAGACTAAGGTGGAGTACCCAGCAAAGAAAACAGATAAACCAAGGGACTTAGAACACCCAAGCAGGTTACAGGTTTGCAGAAGACGTAACAGAGGGCTCAGCAGATGTTAGTGAGGTTAGCGGTGGATCAACACTGTGTGAATTTCAGAGCTTCGATTCTGGCCAATGTAGGATTATACTCTCATTCAGTATCTTGTGTCTCATCTCTCTTCTTCAGTGAAATGTGTGATCCTTGAGAAAAATGATCCTCCAGTGAGTTCTCACTTTTGGATCTAGATTATTTATTCAGAAATGACACATTGATTGCATAGCCAATTTACACCCAGGAACTCTAATCTTCTGCCATTTCAGGCATGCATTAGATGCCCCACAATAACAATCCCTCCATCCTGAAAAGTTAGTGCTGCATTTCCTCCATGTGGCTCAGCAGCAGTGTGACCTTCTCATAAGTGTCATTTCTAAACCCCTACCCTAGTCAGAGCGAGACATCTACTCTGGGGTGTTCTATGGCTTCTCAGACTTCCTTCACCTATAGCTCTGTAGCAGAGACTTACCAGATGTGGAACTTTGTTTTATTTAATTGTATGTCTCCCCTCATTGCCCGAACAATGCCTGGCCCATTGTGCAGTGTGTCCTTCGTAATCCATATCTTGGAACCTCGTACCCAGCATGATTAATCCATAATTATTCTGCCTCCATGGAATTAGTGCTGCCATAAAAATGTTTGAATGGCACTGACTTGCCCATTTTATCATGTAAGGACACAAATGCCACAGTCTAGGAGCAACAGCCCCTCATTGAACACTGAATTTGCTTATACCTTAGTCATAGATTTCACAGCTCCTGGAACTGCAAGCTTTATATGTTATTGGTTATGAATTACCAAGCATAGATCCTTTTGTCCTAACAACTTAAATGTACAGTCAGTAGATTTTCCCTTAATATGAATATATGATTAGAACTCATTTCCTGGTTGCTTCAGACAATTATCTTGTTTCTGTCTCTATGGCTAGACTATGAATATTTTGATGAAATTAGTGACCATCTAAAAAAATTATCCATTTTCTGGCACATAGAAATTACGTCATAAACATTAATGAGACAAACAAGTTCTTATTTTTTTATTAATCTCTTTTAAATTATTATATGCTTCATTAAATAGAATGTGATCTTATTATATAAAATGTGTATTACATAAAATGTAGGATACAGCGGAAAACACTTGAAAAGAGATTCATAGAAAGGGGGGATTTTATCTGCCGCCTTCTTTATTATCAGCACCAAATGCTTGCTGTTATATTGACCAATTCAAAAGTAGTTTTTGAGCACCTGCTTTGTGTGGGCACAATATAAGCCACTATAGAAAAAAGTGGAGGTAGGTAGGTAAAGGCTAGTGCCAAGATCAGGGTACCAAAGAAAATGCAGCAGGACATTGGAGAACCCAGACTGATGTCACTAATGAAAAGCTTTAAGAGGAAGGATCACTAAAGTTAAATTATGAGTTGAGTTAGACAAAATTATGTCAATCGGTTAGCAGCAAGGGTTGGAGAGGTGAGGAGGTGAATGTTACCCAGACAGAAGGAACTCATTACAGCATATAAATGAAAAGGTCAAAGATCACTTCAGAAAGTGATAGAAGCACAAAATGCCTGAAAGGTAGATCTCCAGTGGGCAAGGGTAGCAAGTGGACTGAGGACAGGTTAAGAGAAGGCAGGAGATATGTCAAGGAAATTGATACATCCTATAATTCAAGAGCAGTTCATATCTTGCTTGCTTTCTTTTTTTTCAGTTCCAACTGATTTCTTTCCCCCACATGACCATCATAAGCACATAGAATTGGTAATAAGATAGTAGTCCAAGAAAGTCTGGTAGGCTGATGACAAGATAAACTAAGTCAGTGGAGCATGTTTATGTGGTTTGTAGAACTGGACATAAATTTCAAATTTTACACTCTCATAAGGAAATCAAGGCACTGCAAATGGAAACTAGGCAATTTCGTACCAACTCAGATTAGCCAGTAGTGGCTGTTTGCAATCACTGTTTTTAGAGTATTCTCTGATTCCACCTTTGCTGTATAGGAAAGAGAACTAAGATTTATTCATGTTGCTTCAGGAGGGGGAAGGAGAAAGGGCAGGCAGTTTCACCTGCCATGTATCCGGCAATTCCTGCAAACACATTGGGCAATTCTGTTACACCCCACAGACAGCTATTTCTTGCTGAATATATTCTAGATGATTATGATTCTTCACTTACTCTTTTTATTTGTTGGAACATTTCTTCTTCATGACACATTCCAGAGATTTTACTAGAAATCCAAAGATCTCTAGTGTGGGCTAGACAGACTAGTGATTGTGCAATTCTCCAAGTTTAGAAATGGTTATAAGTAGGCCAATCCAGAAGGAACTCTTTCTACCAACTTTCACTCTCAAATTTATGAACTAATGTGAATCAGAGTGGTCCCATTACAAATATCTTAATGGTGGTTACCTCCTCAAGTTGATTATACATTGCCAGAGAAAGCATTTTTATTTAATCAAGACTTCGTTTTAATCAAGATATTTAATCATATCTGACTTAGAAATATATTTTCAGTAAATGTATATGAATTAATGGAAATAGAATTAACATTGTAAGAGTATGTGATAGTCAGCATGCACTATGGGTTATAGTTCACAGGTATGGACTTATTATATGTATTTTTTCTTTAAATCTCTGCACATCCTAGCACAGTAGAATGCTTTGCAAGGTGATGCAAAGTAATGCATGTTTCAGGATTCATGCCTTTCCAAGAGTAGTTGATGAATACCTTTTATGAAAATACTAGAATCAATCAGATAGAATTCTTGATTCCTATTCTGAGATCATGAATGGGAATTTTAATGTGCTGTTTGGCTAATTCTGAAGTACAGAAATTAGACAATCACATCCTAAACTAAGAGCTCCTGGAGAACCACAATGTGCTTATGCACCTTTAGTTCTCTGTCAGGCTAGTGTCTTGCCCAGCTCATAGGAGCAGTTTCACACTAGATGTGATGACTGTTAGTCTGATAATGTTTTAAATCAAGGACTTCAAGGAAACAGATTGTTTCAAGAGAGTGAAATTTTAACATCGTAGTAATTTTGAGGCAAACTCTTTTGCCTCAACCTTTGCGGAACTATGAGCTCCTGATTTTGCCTACTCTGTGAGGCTAAATTTACACTGTGCTCGTAGAGCCATAATAAAAATACTACCATTACTCTTCAAACTTTTCAATGAAATTGAAAGAGAAGCTATACTTCCAAATTCATTCCTGGAAGCAAGTATCACTCTGATTCCCAAACCAGAGAAAGATACAACCAAAAAGGAGAACTACAGACCAATCTCCTTAATGAATATAGATGCAAAAATCCTTAATAAGATACTAGCAAACAGAATACAGAGGATTATTAAGAAGATCATCCATCCTGACCAAGTCGGATTTATTCCAGAGATGCAAGGGTGGTTCAACATACGAAAGTCAGTGAATGTAATACATTATATTAACAAAGTCAAGGACAAAAACCATATGATCCTCTCAATAGATGCAGAAAAAGCATTTGATAAAATTCAACACCCATTCATGATAAAAACCCTGCAAAAAATTGGAATAGATGGTCTATACCTCAATTTAATAAAGGCTATTTATGAAAAACCATCAGCCAACATCATATTGAATGGCCAAAAACTGAAAACCTTCATGTTAAAATCAGGAACAAGACAAGGATGCCCACTATCACCACTTCTCTTCAATATAGTTCTGGAAACATTAGCCACAGCAATTAGACAAGAGAAAGAAATTAAAGCAATAAAGATAGGAAAGGAAGAAGTTAAACTATCATTATTTGCTGATGATATGATACTCTACATTGAAGATCCAAAAAACTCCACCAAAAAACTTCTAGACTTAATTGACAGATTCAGTAAAGTATCTGGATACAAGGTGAATACCCAAAAATCAATAGCCTTTCTATACACAAATAACAGACAGACAGAAAGAGAAATAAGGGAAAAAATTCCTTTTACAATAGCATCCAAAAAAATGAAGTATCTAGGAATCAATCTAACAAAAGAAACAAAAGATCTCTACACTGAAAACTACAGCACTCTGAAAAAAGAAATCGAAGAGGATATAAAAAAATGGAAAGATATCCCCTGCTCCTGGGTAGGAAGAATCAACATAGTGAAAATGGCCATACTACCGAAACTGCTATATACATTCAATGCAATGCCAATTGAAATTCCAACACTATATTTCACAGAACTAGAAAAAAGAATCCAAAAATTCATTTGGAACCACAAGAGACCTAGAATAGCAAAAGCCATTATAGGCAACAGTCACATGGCACCAGGTGTAACAATTCCCAATTTGAAACTATACTACAAAGCCACTGTGATAAAATCAGCATGGTACTGGCAAAGAAATAGGCCTGAGGATCAATGGAACAGACTGGAAGACACAAAAACAAATGCAGATGTACTCAGCTACCTCATCTTCGACAAAGGAGCTCACCATCCTCAGTGGAGGAAAGATAGCCTCTTTAATAAATGGTGTTGGAAAAACTGGATATCAACCTGTCACAGATTAAAATTAGACCCTTATCTTTCGCCATGCACTAAATTAAAATCCAAATGGATTAAAGATCTAAATATTAAAACAGAAACATTAAACTTGCTGGAAAGTAAGTTAGGCAGAACTCTGGAAGACATTGGTATAGGAAAAGACTTTATGAACAAATCCTCAGTAGCACGGGAACTAGCAGAAAGAATCAACAACTGGGATCTCATCTTACTAAAAAGCTTCTGTACTTCAAAAGAAACCATTAGCAGAACTAAGAGACAATCTACAATGTGGGAAAAAATTTTTACCAGCTGTACCTCAGACAAAGGACTATTATCAAGGATATATAAAGAACTCAAAACAATCAGTCCCCCCAAATATAAAGACCCGATCCAAAAATGGGCATCCGAAATGAACAGACATTTCTCATACAAAGAAGTGAAAGCAGCAAGAAAATATATGAAAAAATGTTCCACATCACTGGTCATTCGAGAGATGCAGATGAAAACAACACTGAGATTCCACCTCACCCCACAAAGAATGGCTGCTATCAAGAAATCACACAATAACAAATGTTGGCGGGGTTGTGGGGAGAAAGGAACCCTCCTCCATTGTTGGTGGGAGTGCAGACTAGTGCAACCACTATGGAAATCAATATGGAGATACCTCAAAGAGCTTGGACTGGAGGTTCCATTTGACCCAGCCATCCCTCTGTTGGGTATCTTTCCAAGAGAACTAAAAGAATCATATCACAGAGAAGTATGTGCACCCATGTTTATAGCGGCACAGTTTGTAATAGCTAAATCTTGGAAACAACCTATTTGCCCATCCGTTGGAAACTGGATAAAGAAGTTGTGGTTTTTCTATAAAATGGAATATTACTCAGCCATAAAGAGCGAGAGAATAGATTCATTCATAGGAAAATGGATACATATTGAAGATATACTCCTAAGTGAAATAAATAAGTCCCACATGTGTAAATACCAAATAGTTTCCCTGGTGTGAATATTCTGCAACAATATATAAGATTCTAATAAGATTACTGACATTTAGAAATGGGAGGAAAGGAGCTAAAGGTGTAGGGAAGGTGTGATACGTAGGGGAAGAACAAAAAGGGAAAAGAAAAAAATGTGAGAGAATGAAAAGATGAAAAAAGTGTTTGTTTAAAAAAAAAAATTCTCTGATCTGAGACAGACAAGACCACTTAGTACAATGACTTTGGATTCCCTGGGGACAGATTCTGGGTGCACAGATTAACACATCGGAAGATTATTCTGGAGGGCTTTGAAAAGGAATATGTGAAAAATGAATCAATGAATGTAACTGTACTGTATCCCTAAATGTACCAATAAACTCAATAAAAAAAAAAATTCTCTGATCTGAGACAGACAAGACCACTTAGTACAATGACTTTGGATTCCCTGGGGACAGATTCTGGGTGCACAGATTAACACATCGGAAGATTATTCTGGAGGGCTTTGAAAAGGAATACCTGTGAAAAATGAAGTGGCTGGGACTGAGCAGGGACGAGTGAGGTGTGATGCAGTCACAAAAGAAGCCTCGACCCATCCCATAGGAAGCTCTGGAGCTGAGATGGGCTTGCAGTGTTGTTCCACAGGAGACAAGGGGTCAACTGTGAGCCCCTCATGGGGACATAGACTGGTGTTAGAGGGGAGAGAAACCTTGGGCGATGAAGAAAACGGAGGACAGTTGTTACTGAGGAGCTGACCAATTCTATCTTTGGGGAGTTTGAGTCCTTGGTCCTGAAGGTGATACGAGCTTGGTAGACCACAGCCTCCAACACAAATTATTTAGTTCTACAGAATCAATACTTTAATGATGTTGTCGTGTGTTGCAAATAAACCATAAGATTTTTGGGTTAGAAATAAAGACCTGAATGATGCTTCTTCATTTTACCAGCCATATATATAT
>NW_022900948.1:31786910-31810466 GCF_012274545.1 Fukomys damarensis | reverse complement strand
ATATATATGTTGAATAAATCATTTCTTTATTTGGGGCCTCCGATTTCCAGTTATAAAATGGTATTTGCCAATATTTAGCTCTCAGGATATGATTTATACAAAGAACCTGAAGTCCTTCACCTTTTCCCCTTGAAGGTCATTGAACACCAGTTTAACATTTAATTCATTCATTACCCATGTTGTGGTTGGTTGCACTAATTACACTTTGTAAAACTGAAATGGCTTACACACATGTTGCATTCCCTGAGAATATTCTCAAAAATTGTTTTAAAAAATAATTATAAAGGCAGTATATTGAATATGTTTCACTAAAACAATGCAAGTAACTGAAGGAAATAACGTGAAATAATCATGCCTTTATAATATTTAAGCACCAAAACATTCTGTATGCCTGGGATTCACTGCTGAACAAACAGAAATCCTATAAAACACAATCGAAATAATGTATTAACGTAGAAAGTAATAACTATAGGAAAAAACAAGAAAGATTGAGGGGTAAGGCGGGTTGAATTTTGAAAGAGGATGCCTGGGTGATCCTCTCTGGAAAAATGACATGTGAATGAGAGTCAAAAAAGGTGAGAGTCAGCTTTAAAGAAAAGCACTGGAACTAGAGATGGTGGCCAGGGTAATGGTCTAAAGGCACAAATGCATCTGCCATGTCAGGCAGAGGCAAGGCCTCACACCTTCAGCCACGTAGAGAAAGCAAGGAAAGCATGGCCCCTTGACTGTCCTCACCTCTGCACAATCACACAGTTCAGAGCCTGCCCTCTCCAGGCCCCTTCCCAACCTTCTGCTCCTAGGAAACAGCCCACACTGTTTTGCATCCCGATTTACTTCCCAGCTCCCCACTACAAACAGCAAACTGCACATACCACGGAATTTTATCCCACCTATCCTTTTTCTATAGAAACCACAATAGTGGATTCAGTCTGGGAAAAAAACCACTAGGATAGAGTAAAACACACACATTCATGTGCAAGATCTAAGTTACAAACAAACTTGGAAATGACAGCCCAGAATTCTAAGTTTCAAACATAAGCCTGGAGCTGACAGCCCAAATGAGCTCCCAAGGGAGAGCTCAGGGCTGGGTCCTCATTTTGTTTCAGCCTGTCAGTGGGAGTCACTTAGAGAACCTGATCTCTTGTGTTTCCACAAATTGAATGTCTCATCCTGGAGTGGAATTTATGAAATGGAAAGAAAAAAAATAATGATTTGTGGTGTGAATAACAGCGCTGTCTTTCCGATTTAATTCTTCCTCTGTGATCTGGATTCCATTTGCATTATAACTTCTGGTAAGATAGATGCACTCAGGATAATTCTTCTGGTCCTAATTCATACTAATAACATAGCTCTAACGGTCCAGAAGGATTCAGTAGTGGATCTCAGAGTCTTATACAGAGAACCATGCATGTGTTTAACTGAATTTCTTGGCTTTAATTTCTTCTGTGATTACATTCCTGAGTATCTTTTAGGAATATTTTTTCCTCATGTCTCAGTTCAGCTACCAAATATGAATCTTTGAAATCTAGAATTTACAATCTAGATGTTTGCTGATCATGATTTGGTGCATTTAATAGCTGCAGCATTTCCTCTCAAAAGGCATGAATGAGATTATAATATTTCCGATGAATTACCCCAGACACAATTTTGATCTTTTAATATTTCCCCATATCTCCAAAGATATTTTAACTCTTTTATCAAATAATTATGATTTGGGTTAAGACAAAATCACACTGATTCCTTGTCTATAATAGCATCCTACACGTAGCTCATGAAGATAAAATTTGATACTTTGCTCTTCATTTGTTAGCAAGAACCAGACATCTAAACATTCTGTGCTGCAGTGAGCTCATCTGACTAAACCACTCTGTGAGATATCATGAGAATACATCTGGTCAATGAGCTTTACAGGAGAATTATGCAAGAGGCATTCACAAGTGATTACCAGTGTCTGATCCCTGCTGCAAAATTCTATGACAGCTAAAGAAGTCAGTTAAATCTCCTTGATCCATTTAACATCAAAGTTGCTCACAAGTACATTTCCTTATTCTGCTCCTGTAGCAGATATCCCTGTGAGGTGAAGTCCACTGAGGCACAAACCTGTGTACTGTGCCTGCCTTCCCTAGCAGAATCAGTTTAAATTAATGATTAAGAGCTCAGCCTCCCAGCCGAGAAAGATTTCAGACTCGTATTCCTTAGCTCTTTGCTCTTGAGCAAATTCCTTTTCTTCTCAGAACCCAGTTTGCAAAGAATAATAATGGCATTTATGTGTTCATTAGTTTTACTGAAATAATCTAAATAAATAATTGTTTTAGCACAGTGCCTACCACAAAGCAAGTGCTTAAAGATAATTGTTCTTGTCACCAATTATATAATCATGTCACATCACTACATTTTTAAAGTTAGGCATTGAAAATTCAGCCTGTCCAAAATGGCTCTCTGGTTCATTAAGGTTGCAATGATTAATATATGAGTACAATATTATTAAGATACTTGGTTGCAGATTGTATTTTAAAAAAAAGAGAGTCATTCCGATGCATTATTCCAATCTGAGTACAGAAAAGAGGTTGGGGAAGAGGGTTTTAAGGGAGTGACCCATCAGGTTTAACTGAGAATCCATTGTAATTAAGGTGCTGATCTAAGAATAGAAATGAGACATTTGGACTCTGATCAATATGTGCTTACAAGAGAGAATTCTTTCAAATGGAATAGAAAAGGGTTATCTGCCAGCAGTTGCTCCTCCATCAGCATGCAGTGTTCCCTGTAATCCCGCTAACAAAACTTAAACATAAACACCGGCAGAAGCCTCTCATCCCAAGTAAAAGTTGCTTTTTATCAGCTACTCTGAGTTCATCACAGTCTCGTTATAGCCTGTTACCTTTCCCCGCAAAAACTTTTTTAAAAGGTTGAGGTTAAGCCAGGTGTGGTGGCACACGCCTGTAATCCTGGCACTCAGGAGGCTGAGGCAGGAGGATTGCTGTGAGTTCGAGACCAGCCTGGGCTACATGGTGAGTTCCAGGTCAGTCTCAACTAAATAATGAAACCCTGTCTCAAAAACCCAAAAGAAAAACAAACAAACAAACAAAACAAAAAAGCTTGAGGTTAGGGGCCAGGGATTTGCTCAGTGGTTCCAATGCCTGCCTGGAAAGTGCAAGGGCCCGAGTTTAATCCCTGGTACCAAAAAACAAACAAACAAACAAACAAGAAAACAACAAAGCTTGAGGTTTGCACAGGCACTCTGTGACTCTATATAACCCCGTGAAATGAATGATCTTATTGACTTCTGTTTGGACTTCACACTGACATTTTCGTTATCTGTATGACCCTGAGAGGTCTCTTAACATGTCTTCCCCCAATCCAAGGTAATGATTAAATGTGATCATGGAATCTACCACCTCTTAAATGTCTACCGTATCACTGGCAAGGTGAAAAACACACACAAAAATCTATACAAGAAACCTAACCTTAGAAGGTGAAGAATTATTAAGGGAGTCTGTCATGGAAGGGCCTTGGGCAAGAGAAGAGGCCTGGGTTTTCTACATAGTAGGAGCAGGGTGAGTGAGCATATTGGGGCTGGATTGCAAAATACAACTGGGGCATTGAACATAGATGTCAGTGGATGACACTCGATACATGGAAGAATCAGAAAGTAAATGTTAAGTCTGGACACTGCCTACGACCTCCTTCCCCATACAGACTACTAGGTGTAAAACCCAAAGAAGAAAAAGGTGCAGATGTTGATGTATTTCAAAGAAATCTATTTCCTTCCATTCTCTAGCTAAGACTGTGCTTTAAATTACTCTCCTGAGTAGATGATCAAGTAACCAGAATGGGAATGAGAGAATTTACCTTTGGAGTCTTTCTGAGGTGAAGGAGTTTGAAGACCATCACCTAATGCCTCAGAAAACTCACAGGTTTTATCTTCTCAGGGTGTGGAAGTTGATTCAGTACAGGGATAGTCTTACTGTAGCCCATAACGCAAACTGCAAGAGTGAACGAGAACATCAAACAGAGCTTTCTCTAATTTCTCTTTACCATTTGGGGAAACTGAGGACCAGAAGGAGAAAACTTGAGTGAAATTATACAACTAGGATGTGATAAACCTCAGGAAATAAATCTTCAACCTGGAGGTTATTATCGTCACATCATCTTGTTGTTCGCCTCCACTGAGCATGCTACAGATGAAGAGAACAAAAAGAAGATTTAGACGCAAGAGGCTTCTCAGTAAACAGATGGGAAGACCGAGGCCCACTGTGAAAAACGGATGGACCGAGACAATAACCAATGCTTGGCTGCATTACAATTAGAATTGAAGTCCCCGTACTCAGTGTTATTTCTAAAGCCTCCTCTCACACAGTTGCGTGGAGACCACAGGCTGGAGAACCTGCAGCAAGGTGTCCACTCCATAAGGTTTTCTGCACATGGGCCAAGAGTCAGCATTGGAAAGCCTCACACTTGCTCCCTGTGCTTGGCAATGCCCCAGGTTGGCTCCATGAGCCTCCCAAGGGTAAACTCCCATGAAATATCTGACAGAAACGTAGTAGAAAGGAATGAGATCTTTTATTAAATCTGTTTCAGGCTTACTGCCTGCCGTCCTATCTTGGCCAGTTCAACTTCTTCCTCAGTTTCTTGGCTCTTAAACATAACGTACAGGTGCTGAGCTCAGGAGTCCAGAGAACCCCAGAATGCTGACCACAGGACGAACAATATCCCAGGTGTTCCTTTGACCTGGCACACAGATCAGCTGAGTATTGCTGGCCAGAGCTGCTGAGATTCAGCTTCTTGGCCAGGTAGTGGTGCAAGAACCACAACAAACAGGCAGCATCTGGAAATGTGTAATCAGACTTGGCACACTTGTGGGGAAGTGCAATGCAGTGTGTTAAATTATTTCTGCAACTGCGGTTCTGTCTTTAAAAGGGGAAAAATAATCACACACAATATTTCATATTTCAGTTTCAAAAGAGGAAGACTTGGTGTGTAATATCAAATACATATTTCAGGGCAAGGCACGTAGTTGGACTTGTAATTTATTTTCATGTGTATATTTATTTATGAATAGCTGAGTTCCAAAAGGGATTTTAAGCAAAGGATTTGCTTTTTTTTTTTTTTTCTTCTTTTCCAAGTTCAGTCAGGCCAAAAGATTTCATTGAGCGGCTTATCATTGTGCTGGAAATGTGGAGAACAGAAAAATGAAGTGTCATCATTGGCCTCGTGGTCTCAATGCCAGGAAACAAAGCTGGAATAATGATAACAATGATTTAGATTTGCACAGAATTGTGCTTCATTAAAGTATCGTCACACTCTACAGTGTAGTCAAACCTTGCCGGGTGATATTGTGAGAAAACATAATTTTATACAGTTTATGTATGATTAAATTTACTGGGAGAGGACAGTGACCTTCTCAGATCCACCTGGCTACAGGATCAAACTTGGAATCTAAGCACGTTTAGTTCTAAACTCAAGCCTTTGACCAGTAAAAGCATTAAGAGAAACGATAGACGAAAAGGCGGAATAGTTTAGGAAGCTTCTGTGAAAGAAGCACTACACAGAGAAGAGATACAGAATAAGTGAGAGTCTGGTTTGCCACTGAGAAAAATACAGGAATGCAGTGGAAGGCACCCCACCCCTCCACAGACTCTGATGCAATCTGTGCACAATTCACATCTGTGTGGTGCTCAATGCCTCCTGGAACTCAGGCACTTGCCTTGCTTCCTGCCTACTTTGGGTAGCACTGCAGATGGGTCACAAAGCTCTGTTCTCTCCCAGCTAGGAGTCTGGGTTTGGCCATGACCTCCTTCTGACCCAATGCACTTAGCCATCATAGCACCCATGGAGCCTCTGGCTTAAAGGTGGGCTACATGGTACAATTCAGAACTAATGTCCACCAGAAAAGCCTGTTGGTGGAAAAAAATATGAGAAAGAAGGCAGAAGATAAGTTCTTTTTTCTATTTTTATGTATTTCATTTAGTTTTAATTTATCCTAATACATGTTTGCAGTACATAACGATTATAATTATAATGGGGATTTCTTACGTGCATAGGACACATCTTATTTTTTCTCCCCCTCTCCTCCCTTCCCTTCCCACATTCTCCCTCTTTTGATCTTTTGTAAAAAGATCTATCTCATTTTTCTATTATCTAACTTTTACATTGTTTTTTATTTATATTTTGAGTTTTCATGAAAGAGAACACAAGTTATATTTAAGCTCGTGCATCTGATTTATTTTACTCAATACTAAAACCCAAGGTGCATTAATTTTCTTACAAATGACTGAAGTATATCCTACTTTATGACAGCATAGTACTCCCTTGTGTATAATACCACATTTTCTGTATCCATTCCTCTATTGATGAATATATGCACTGTTTCCAAGACTTAGTTTTGCTGACGTAGCTATAAACAACAGTATGCACCTATCTCTGTAATATTATTTTTCTCTCTACCTTTGACAGACTGTTCTGAAATGCAGCAGCTTTGCGTGATTTCTCTGGAAAGGATCTAAAGGACCAAGTACTCAGTTGTGTTTTTTTAGAACATCTCTGGCTTCTTTGATGCCACACTACCTTCTCCTGCCTTTCCTTTAAAGTACTTCTCTATTTATTTCTAGAACATCAAACTCTTCTTGCTTTTCTTGTTCTGTCCACTTACTCTTCCTCTTCTTTGGAACCACTTAATATTCAAGTGCTGACATCGCAGTGTTTAAATCCTTTTTTATCTAGGATCAGTATTTTTTCAAAAAAAGTTCCATTTCTAGTCAATCTGAGGCACATTTATCCAACCTAGACTTGTTCCGTGAAGTTCAAACTTGCTCATTTAATAATCTACTAACCAATATCTCTTCATGGGTATCCAGACAGCACCCAGAGCTCAACACAACTGAAGTCGAATTTTTCACTTTCTCTGTATACACGAAACAAACAAGCAAACACACTTGCTCCTAGCCACTCTTATCATCTCAGAAGACAATGGTTTCAACCTCCTCCTCATTGCTAGAGCCATCTTTAATTTCCTTTTGTCATCCCTTCCCCATTAATTCTTATCCACTGGCAAATTCAAAATCAGTCGATTTCTCCACCCTTCACAGTACTGATTTTGGTCCAAGGTGCCACTCTCTTCTGCTGAATTATCACAGTAGCTTCTTCCTGGTACCTTTTCTGCAACCCTCTTCCCACTCCTTTCACCTTAGCAGACAAAGTAGCATGTTTCAAAGGTAAATAAGATGACATCTGTCCTTAGTTTAAACACTTGTTAAATTTTAAACCTTGGAAAGGAGGTCAGCCCTAAAAGTGGCCTTGTAAGCCCCATGTGACCCACGACTTCAAAAACCTTTCCTTTCTAACTCTTAGACCCCATGCTATATGTCAACACCCTATGTATCCAGGTCCCCTAGATGCCTCTCACTTGTCATTGCTCCATGTACAGGGAAGAGGCACCTTAGTCATATGACCAACCCAGGTCCCTCAATCAGCTCCTCAGGTCACTTCTCAAGAAACTGTCTCAACAAGACAAATCCTAACCCATCTCTATTTAACATCCCCACCGAATCCCTTTCTCCTTTCCTTTCTCATAGTCCTCCTCCTTCTTTAGCGTAACACTTTCCCCATTCAACAGTAGTATATTTTACTAAAAATGTGCTTTAATATCCATCTCCCTTCTAATAGTAAGCACCATGCATGGTTGCTTCTCCACCCTCAAATCCCCAGCTCCAGAGGAAGGTGCTCAATAGATTTGCTGAAGGGCCAAAGCATCTGTCCAGTCTTCCAATTATTCATAAAATTTTGTTTTTGCTTTTAAATAGCAGACAGAAGAACCTGGACTTACAAGATAATAATATTGACCCTACCCCACCCCTTCAGATGCAAATCTTTAGGTATATGAATTTAGATATCTTTCCTAACTTCAACTTCCTTCTCTGTAAAATGGAGATAACATTCAGGCAATTACTAGGAAGATCCAGAGATAAAATCCAGTGATGTAAAGTGCTTTGCAAATGGTAAATTTCAGTTTACATCTAAGAGATTTGCATTTTGTTTATACTGACACCTCTCAATTCTTCCATCAGCTCCTCAGTGTCTCCATTAAGAGATGTTGACAAGGGCAGGGGATTTAGCTCAGTGGTTCAGCCACCTACCTCAGCAGCACAAGGTCCTGAGTTTGATGCCTAGTACCAAAACATAAATAAATAAATAAAAGAGAGAGAGAGAGAGAGAGAGAGAGATGTTGACAGGAATCAGTAGTGCAAGGCCATCCTGAACTTTATAGTGTGACTGTGCCTCAAAACTAAAAAAAAACAAAAAAAAAAAAAAGAGAAATCAGTTGCATTTTCTATACATTAGCAAAAACCTACTGAAAAAGATATTTTAGAAAAACCGATGGGCAAATGGGCTGTTTCCAAGTTTTAGCTATTACAAACTGTGCCGCTATAAACATGGGTGCACATACTTCTTTGTGATATGATTCTTTTAGTTCTCTTGGAAAGATATCCAGCAGAGGGATGGCTGGGTCAAATGGAACCTCCAGTCCAAGCTACTTGTGGTATCTCCATATTGATTTCCACAGTGGTTGCACCAGTCTGCAGTCCTACCAACAATGGAGAAGGGTTCCATTCTCCCCACAACCCCGCCAACATTTGTTATTGTGTGATTTCTTGATAGCAGCCATTCTTTGTGGGGTGAGGTGAAATCTCAGTGTTGTTATCATCTGCATCTCTCGAATGATCAGTGATGTGGAATATTTTTTCATATATTTACTTGCTGCTTTTAATTCTTTGTCTGATAAATGTCTGTTCATTTCCAGATGCCCATTTTTGAATCGGGTCTTTATATTTGGGGGGCTGATTGTTTTGAGTTCTTTATATATTCTTGATAATAGTCCTTTGCCTGAGGAACAGCTGGTAAAAATTTTTCCCACATTGTAGGCTGTCTCTTAGTTCTGCTGATGGTGGTTTTTCTATAAAATGGAATATTACTCAGCCATAAAGAATGAGAAAATAGATTCATTTATAGGAAAATGGATACATATTGAAGATATACTCATAAGTGAAATAAATAAGGCACACGTGTAAATAGCGAATAGTTTCTCTGGTGTGAATAATCTGCAATAATACAGAAGATCCCAATAAGATTACTGACATTGAGAAATGGGAAGAAAGGAGCTAAAGGTGGAGGGAAGGTGGGATGGGTAGGGGAAGGGTAATGAGGGAAAAGAAAAAAATGTGAGATAATGAAAAGACGGAAATAAAGTGTTTGTAGATGGGGAGGGGAGGAGGGGGTGAAGGGAAGGCAGGGACAAGGGGAAAAAATGAGAACCAAGACTTGTCATGTAGCGGTACAAGATCCCAACAATGAGTGTAACTGCACTATATCCCTAAAATGTACCAATAAACTCAATTAAAGCTGAAAAAAAGATATTTTACAATCTCACTTACAGCAGCATCAAACAATACTTATTTGTAGGAAAGTGACTGCACCTTCAGGTTGTAATACTAAATGAAATAAATCAGGTATGTAAGCTTAAATATCACATGTTTTTCACATAGGAGAAACCAAAACTATAAACAGACAAAATAAAAGATCCAAAAGAAACATGGAGATAAATTTTTCTGTAAAACAGAAAGGGTTCATGAAATGGAGAGAGGAGTGGAGCGGAAGGGATGAAAAGAGAATAAAGACATGTTCGTATACCAACTCTCTGTAATCGATTTGATCATTACATACAGTAAAAATGTAATGATAAAATAAAACAAAAGCCAACCTGAAAAAATTGTATTAATACATTTAACCAAAGACATAAAACACCTGTACACTGAAGATTCTAACATATTGATTAAATAATTGACACAAATAGATGAAAATACATTTGATTCTCATGGACTGAAATGATAAATATTATTAAAACATATATACTGTCCAAAGAAAACTACTGATTCAAATACAGTACGAATTCAATACAGTCCGTAGAAAAAATTCCACTGGCATTTTTTATAGAAATAGAAAAGGTCCTACAATTCATAGAGTACCACAAAATAACAAGACAATCTTGAGCAACAAGAAAAAAGCTGGAAAGGGGAAGTGGGAAGGATAAATGACAGGAAATAAGGGAAAAGAAAAAATATGATAGATGGAAGAAATGAAAACAAAGTCTTTGTAAATGGGGAAGGGTGAAGTGGGTGAAGGGAGGGCAGGGGAATGGGGGATTAAACAAGAACCAAGATAAGTCATGTAAAGATACAAGATCCCAACGATAAGTGTAACTGTATTGTTTACCTTGAATGTACCAATAAATTTAATGGAAAATAAAATCTGAAGACATCACATTTTCAGATTTTATCCCACATTATAAAGATACTGTAATCTAGTGTTTCTAATAAGGGGATAATCTGATAAATCTAATAAGGGATTGATATTCAAAATATATAAGTACGTCATGAAAGCAATATCAAAACAAATAAATGGATTGAAAAGTGGACAAAGAGCCTGGCACGGTGATGTATAATCTCTAATCCCAATACTCTAGTTGGTTGAAGCAGGAGATCATACGTTGGAACACAAACTGGCAAAATTAGAGAGATTCTATTTAAGAAAAATAGAGATGGGATGTAGCTCAGTGTAAAGACTCTGGGTTCAATACCTAGTACCACAAAAAGGGCCAAATACTGATAGGTATTTTTCAGAAAAAGATATACAAATGATCAACAGGCATACAAAAAGTGGTCCAAATCACTATTCATCATATAAATGAAAAGCAAAACCACAATATCACTTCTCATCTATTAGAATGACTGATCTCAAAAAGACAAAAATGCAAGTGTTGGTGAGACTGGAGAAGAGGGAACATTGCATACTATTTGTAGCATCCAATTAGCATGACCATCATGGAAATCAATTTGGAGAATACTCAATAAGTTAAAAGAAAAATTATTTTAGCATATAAACCAGAAATTCTACTCTGGGTATATATCCAAAGGAAATAAAATCAGTATGTCCAAGGTATATCTATACTCTTGTGTTCTCTGAAGCCTAATTCTCAATGGATACCATCAAAGTGTCTGTTAATGGATGAATGGAAAAAACAAGTGTTACAAATAAATAATAGAATATTATTTATCCATAAAATGTAAAAATCTTGCCTTATGAAAACACAGTTGAATGTGATGGACAGTACGTTAAGTGAAATAAACTAAAAACAGAAAGATAAATATTACATTATGTAATTTGCACTTAATTTGCAAAAGAATGCTCCCCCAAATAGAGAATAGAACAGTGATTGATAGACATTAGGGGTGAAGGAAGTGGGGAATACGTTAATCAAATTGTCCAAACTATAAGGTTTAACAAGATAAATCAAGCACCTAAGGCTAGACATCACATGATTTCCCTTATAAGAAAAAGAAATTCAAAGTATACATAATTGAAAGAACAAAATAAAAGGTAGATGACAGGAAATAGGAAAATAGACTTTGCGGAGATGGGAAGGGATCCAGGAATAGGAATAAAGAAGGGAGGGGAGGTGAAGGAGAAGTAAAAACAGGATGGGATGTGTATAAGTGCCATCCGCCGTGATGAATGCGTTCAGACATCACAATCTAATAATAAGAAGGGAAAAATTTACTTATGAGATGAATGAAATATGGGTATCTAAGTACACTACAGTAATTACAGTTAGCCATGGCCATGACTATAGTTAATAGTGTTGTATTTACTCTGTCCTCATCATACACACACATTCTAAAAGCCTATGTATGCCGGGGCTTTAGCTCAGTAGTGCTGTCGCCTGTCTAGCAAGCGCAAGGGCCTCAGTTCAATCAATTTTTTTTTTAAATAGAAAGTGAAAAAATAAAGGTCTATGTGAAGTGTGTCTGTGGTAACAACCTTAATGGTGGTGGTAATCGTGTCACAAGATGTGGATATATCAAATCATCATGTTGTACCCCTTCAATATGTAACATTTTGTCAACTATACCTCAGTAAAATAGTAATAAAGTCACAGTTTTTTAAAAAGACTGCAAAAAGAAAGGCTAAATGTGATGTAGGCTGCAGTTAGATGATTTCCTGGCTCCTTTTTCCAATGGCTCAGTGCTGGACTCGTCACAAGCAACCTTCAGTCTTCCAAGACAGCAGAGGGTCAGCGAGGCAGATGTGTGGAACTCATGATCAGGGCTCCTTCTTTTTTTGGTGGGTGAGGGGGTACCAGGGATCAAACTCAGTTTCTTGTGCTTTTGTAGTGGGCGGTGGAACCACTGAGCTACATCCCTGGCCGTAGGGCTCCCTCTTGAGTGAAAGCAGAGAGTGTGTGCTGACTCTTTCAGTGGTCTTTATTGCAAGGTTATCATCTATGTGGTGGACATGGCCTTTACTGCACTTTGTAAGATTTAGTTCAAGAATGTCCTCTAAAGGCCTCATATACATACTCTCAGGTGGATTTAGTCATCACTAGTGGAAACATCCACAGGTGAATTCAGCAGCTGACTGGGCTGTCGGGAGGTGGGGCCTGGGCAGAAGAGGTGGGCTCCCGGGAGAGGATATATCCAGCTCATCCTAAATATATCTGCTTCCTGCCTAAACCGACAAAAGCTACTCTCCTCCACCCAAGCCATTTCACTATGCCATTTCTGTGTGTAAAGCCTGCTGAACATGGACTGAAATTTCTGAAACTGTGAGCCAAAGTCAGCCTCTGCTCCTTTAAAGTTCCTGGGGGTCAGATATTTTTTTTTTCCCAGTGATGAGGAAAATGACTAAGACATACATCATTATTTTAAAGGCAACAAATAGTAATAACCCTTTTGAGTAAGATAAATCTTTCATTATGAAATAGTTTATGCATAAAAGATTGCCTGTAAAATATAAAGACTACTAAAATCAATGTCTTATGAACAATGTCTTATGTCTTACAAAATCAATTCTTATGAACAAGGATTATGAACAGCCAATTCACAGAAGAGAAAAACTCAGTGGCCTAAAAATTTATGAAAATATGTTCCATTTAACCAGAAATTAGGGAAAATTAAAAACAAAAATGGAAAATGAAATAAACAACTATAACATCAAAACAGTGACTGACCACTTTACTCCATCAGCTTGACAAGAATCAAAATTCTTTTGATAATTCAATAGATGTCAATGATCTTGAGTCTTCTATATTTTGGTCACTGTAACCAACTTCTGAGTCCCTGGTGTTGAAAGACGTCAAGGACACCGTGATTTTGTTTACATGAAGTTTTCCATTTATTTGTGAAGTCTTACTCATTACTTTGTAAATTATTCACTCAACAGTTAGCTCAACCTCGTCAAATTAAAGACTGTGCTGTTTCAGTCAACCCTTGTTTACCAAAGATCCCTCCCTCTGGCCCTGTGCTCAGTCCTGTGAATCACTCTGGCTATTCAAAGACTAGGGAAATCTATCCATGGTGTTACTAAGTATTCAGCTCTGAGGTGTGCATTCTGTGTATCAGGATTAAAAAAAAAATCATTCAACATCGATTTTGTTCACATCACTGCAAACATCCAGGTATCAAGAAAATTTAAAATAAAAATTTTTCTCTGAAGTAAGTGGAACTTTGAACTAAGTGACCTTTCAGACTGTTTCCAACTTTATGATCATCTGACTTTATGATCATCTGACTGCATTCTGAATGCACATTTATTATTTTAAATGTAGTAGACAAAGTGGAGTCAGAAGAGTGCCTGGGAGAATTGGCAGGGGAGGAAAGTGTGGGAAAAGGTGGTGGTGGTGTGGAGGCGCTCAAGTGGCCCCAGTTGTCTGGTAGAACCCTGCAAACAGCCTTGGGTCCCAGATGAAACCTACACAGGTTTAACGAGTAGCACATGTACCACAGAATAGTCATGCAGCATGCACTTTGCTAAAGCCAGTATCTTAGGCTTGCAGCCTCTGAAGAGGTCTCAAGAAGTACCCTTAGCTGGACGTGGATCTTTTTTCCAGAGACCCCTGGAATCTGCCATTCTGTCCCAAGATGTAACATTCTCTCAATGTCCTGTCTGCTAATATTACAATGAGCACCACCTGCACAACTATTCCATGGGACCACTGTGTCCTACTTAGAAGAGCCTTGTGGAACACATGTTTAGCTTGCCGCATATGTGGGGATTGTGTCAGAGCCTTGGAGAAAAGATCAGGCCCTTTGAAAATTGGATTATATTTGCAGCTGTTTCTCCAGCTCCTTAGACAGTTAGGTGAAGTGGGGCTTGGGGCAAGGGGAGATATGCCTGCAGCCAAGAAGACCAGAGTGAGAGTCATCAGAATTATTTAATCTTAAGGAAAAAATGAGAACAAGAAAAGTCATCAATTAATGCGATGATATATTTTATTTATAAATACTTCTTGGGCTCCTATTATGTGCTAGGGACAGGCTCTGAAAATGTTAATGAGACAAGATATACAGGTTACCCATTTTTACAAGTTTAGATACCACTGGGAAATAGGGAAAGTGAGAGTTAATATGATGGTTTACTTAAATGGCTTGGCACTGTTTCTGCAACATAGCAGTACCTACAAAATGGTAGCTACTAAGAATGCCCAGTGGCAGGTATCATAAGGGCAGAACACCATCTTGTGCTATACTTCTTTAATATCTGAATAAATATTTCTGCCCCTTAAGCGGATGCAGGATTTGAAGAAAGCACTTTTATCTTTCTGGTAGTCATAGACCTCTTCTGTACAACTGAAAAAGAAGAACCCTGCAGATCCAAGACATCCAAACACAGTCTCAGGGTAGAGTCACCCCCAGTCCGGGGAATTAAGTGCTAGTTCCTCAATTTCTCTTACAAGGACTTACAGGGAATAACTCCTCATATCTTCTAATTCATTCTCACTAGCCTCTTCCATGTTCAAGACAAAAGACTCTAAACATTAACCTCTGAATTCCCCATGTTTTTTTTCCCCCAGGCAAGCTCCAGGGGCTTTTTGCTCCTGTTTCATCCAGGCTTTTCTTGATACTTTTGTTTCAGCACCCTGATCTCCAGAAATTCAGCTAGCATCCTCCCACTGCCTACTTTGAACATCTAGGGGCCTCCTCTACTATGCTTTCCAAGCTTGCCTGTAACTCCAAACAAGCCCCGTCTAATCCTGATTCTCTGCTTTTGGGTATTCACTCTTTCTGAAACCAGAAGTAGTTTTATTTTCCTTCATGTTCTCAAAGTCTTCCCAGTTTGCTTCTCATATGAAAGAAGACTAATAAATATTTCCTGAACTAAATTGATCTGTTATGTCCTGTGTGCTAAAAGAATTTGCCAGCCATTATTTTATAACCTGTTCACAGGAATGTGCACAAGAGTTTTTAAACAGTATTTAAATTCTTAAGAGATCCTCATCTGCTATAAAGTGCTTCATACCTTACCCAGATTAAGAAACATATTTGGAAAATTTCAGAGTGTAGATGTCCAAAATTGTCTGTCATCCATGGTAAACAGAAATAGAATTATAAATAAATATCAATGCATCAAAGTAGAAACAAATGAGTCTTAAACATAGATTTTAATGCTTAATTTCGCTCCCTTCCTTCTCTTAGAAAGAATATAATACTACAGTACTGAATTTAGCAGCAGGAAAACCTGAGTTCAGCAACTATATCCATCTTTTACCTAGCTGTGAGAATACATGAAATGTTTCTATATCACCCACGCCTCAATTCTGTCATCCAAATAATGACCTAATTAGTTATAATACATGGAGTATCATTAATATTCTATGGAATTATATAAGTAAAGAATCCGACAGTGTCTTAGTTACTTTCTTGTTGCTGGGACAAAACACCTGATACCCACAAGTTGAAAGAGGAAAGGTTTATGTTGGCTCAGTTTGTAGAGGGTTCAGTCCATAGTTGGCTGGTTCAAGGCAGAGTGGCATTGCCCAAGAGCATGGCAGAGGAGAAAGAGCATGGCAGGCAGTCAGTGGTTCATTTATCTTTCCCTTTTTGTTCCATCCAGGTTGCTGTCGTATTGGCTGCAATCTCCCCCTCCAGGGTGGGTCTTCCCTCTTCAGTAAATCCATCATCCACACCCAGAACCAATAAGTGGACAAATCCAGTGTCATGCACCTATGTTCCAGGCACCCCCCAAGCACCACCTACGAGCACATGAAGCTTTGTGGGGATGCGTAGATGTAAGCCGTAACACAAAGTAACTATTCCAAATATACATATTGTTTCCTCACTTATAAAGTGAGGACCCTGGGAAAGAATCTACCTGAGGTTTTAGCTATTCCTATTCAAATGTTCTTTTCAGTTACTGCCAGTAGTTGACTTTCAGTATATGCCTGGTAAAGCAATGAAACTCAAAGCACCATAATTGTCTTTCTACCGACATCCAACATTGTTTCTTTTTTAATTTTTGTTTTTTATTAGCACGTTTGCAGTATATAATGACTACATTCCTCATGTGGAGTTGGTACATAACTCAATTTTATTTTTTCTTTTATTCATCCCCTTCCCCTTCCCTCTTGCCTCCCTCCCTCCACTTTTTGCAAAAGATTTATCTCCCTGTTTCCTATATTTTATTTTGATCCTTTATATGTATTTGGGGTTTCTAACATATGAGAAAGCATGTGATATTTAAGCTTGTGTGTATGGTCTATTTCACTTAGTATTATGGTCTTCAGGCACATGCATTTCCCTACAAATGATCCAGTTTATCCTTCTTTATGACAGAGTGGTATTCTAGCCACACTTCATCAGCCTGCCTGTTGATGAACACATAGGCCACTTTATGGCTAAAATGCATTTGACGTATTTAGGATCTAGTTTTTTAAAGAAGGAGAAGAGAGAAGAAGTTAAAGTAAAAGTAAGGAGAAAAGTTAATTTAAAATTTCTGTAGAAAAATGAAAACTTTAAACAGTACTTGAAGCAGCATAAAATGTGATACCCATGTTATTGAGGAAGGAAAGCGGTATGAAGTGGGAAATATCTTTTAGTTTTCATCCCAGAAGGGACCTAGTGGATTCTGTCTCTCCCTAAGTTCACCTTAAGAAGAAATGAGATAACAGTGCATTCACTCTGACTTCAAAAGTGCTTATCAACATCTCTTAGAGCCCAGTGCTTTTTGCTCATGAATTTCTTCACATTGGAGGTTGCCCATGGCCTGTGTTTCCTTGTGCAACTGGAGGCAGCCTAATTGCAAAGGTCTGAACCGGATTTCCTGCCCTAAGTTCAAAAGTGCGATCTTTTAAATAGGTCATGGAATTAAAAATGACCAAGCCTTGGCTTCAGGGAATTACCTTTTTTTTTAAATAAACAAAATATTTCTTTAGAAAGGCTTACACATCTGGGTTTTTCCATCTCATCACTGGCATGCCCATTTTTGTGGGCTTAGTAATGATGCTCCTTTTGAACCATAGTCTCAGCAAGGAGGCCTTTTGAGGAGAGAACCCAGTGCTCTTCAACTACAGAGATGGGAGAAGAAACTGAACGTGGCACATGCTACAGAAAGAGTTCGCCATATAGCGGAATAACCCGTGACAGGCAGTCACACTGCTTGCACACTTGTCTGACAACAGGAGAGTGTGCATGTGGCCCACGGAGGCCTTCACTCCCCTTGGTCATCGCATTGAATAAGCTCCTCAGCTATTTTCTTTGTTCATTTGATCTGTCGATTCAGTTGTTGTTTCTTTTTTTGGGGGGTGGGTTGAGACAGGGTCTCACTGTGTAGTTGAGACTGACCTGGAACTCACTGTGTAGCCCAGGCTGGCCTTGAACTCACCGATCCTCCTTAAGAAACTGAACGTGGCACATGCTACAGAAAGAGTTCGCCATATAGCGGAATAACCCGTGACAGGCAGTCACACTGCTTGCACACTTGTCTGACAACAGGAGAGTGTGCATGTGGCCCACGGAGGCCTTCACTCCCCTTGGTCATCGCATTGAATAAGCTCCTCAGCTATTTTCTTTGTTCATTTGATCTGTCGATTCAGTTGTTGTTTCTTTTTTTGGGGGGTGGGTTGAGACAGGGTCTCACTGTGTAGTTGAGACTGACCTGGAACTCACTGTGTAGCCCAGGCTGGCCTTGAACTCACAGCGATCCTCCTGCCTCATCCTCCCGAGTGCTGCGATTACAGGCCTGAGCCACCACAACCGTCAAGGCAGTTGTTTTTTTTATATGTTATGATGTTAAAAACTCTTAGGCATGTTTTCCCCTTTTCAGCTTTTTCCCTTGTCACTGATTATGGGAAGAATGAAGTTTCAATATAGAAATGTGAAAAATAACGAAAATACTAAACAGTGATCTTGCATCAGCATAATCCCAACTAGAAGTGTATGCACAACCATGCATTATAAATTTATTGGTCTATTTTGTCTTAGTCTTCAGTTGGTGCTTCTTATTTTTGTCTTTGCATAAGTTTATGTTCAGATTTTTTGTTTTTTTTCATTGCTTTTTCTTTTAACCTCAGGTGAGGCATATTATTGAGTCAATCTTTTTATTTTCATGGTAATTATTATTGATTTGTTTAAGACCCCATACTTCTTTTAAATCACCTTATATTATATTTTCCATTCATTTGCTAACCTTGTTCCTCTTTCCTTCCTTCCTCCAAGCACCTAGACTTGTGCATTTAGCGTTTCTTTCAGTATGTGATCATTTTGAAGAAAATGTTTTTGTTGTTTAATATATAACTACATTTTAAATTTATTAAATATGATTCTAACCTCCATTTGTTTCTTTTGTTTTATCAATTAATTTATTCCATAGATATTATGCATTTTCATTTAGTACTACAGTGGACCCTTGACTTACAGATTCAATTTGTTCCCGAGGGCTGGGTGTAACTCAAGTTTGTTACAAGGCTTGGGTTCCTCTTCACAGCCTTCAAATCTCTCTTCTGTAGACTGGCAGATATCAGTGTCCTTAGAGAGACCATAGCCCAGGATTTCTCATTTAACCCCACACTGGAAAGGATGTTGTAATGTTCCTTCCAGAACTCTGTAAGGGTTAAATGTAAAACCACCTGGAAGCACAAGAGGCTGGCAATGTTTACAAAATGGCAATAATGCTTGTTTTTGTGCAATATAGTTTTCAAAAGGATGTGTGTGAGGATATGTTATGCACACTTTTATTGCAAATCCACAGATGTAGAACTATTCAAGTCTATGAATGATTTTCTAAGAGGCAAACTGAATTGGTCATTTTGTTTTGGTTTATACATGAAAGGAGAGGCTGTCATTCCTGGAAGAGTTTCTGGTTTCACTACTGATGTCAAAGAGTTTCCTTCTGAATGTCAGCCTACACTTTGTGTCATCCTTGCAGAAGTGCTCGCTAGTTGAAAAATATCACATGAACTTAATGTTTTTCAGGGTGAGATTAAAATTACCAACCACATTAAAGTACATATTCTGAACTCAGGTTTGTTTGCATAGCTCCATGAGGAGATGGACACAAAGCACACATGTCTTCTCTTATACATAAAAAGGACTCTAAAGGTAGATCTCTGGCCACATCTTTTTGAATTATGATAGCTACCCTGCAGATTTCTTTTAGTAAAATAGTCACTCGGGCAGCACATTTCAGGGCCACAGAATGGATTGAAAAACTTGCTTACTCATGTGACATTGAACCTGCTTAATGAACTCAATCTTTCACTGCAGGGGAGAAGAACAAATGTGTTCAAGTTGATATGTAAAGTGGCTGCATTCAAAGTCAACCTGGAATGATGGTGGTGCTAAGTGAACATTAAGACTTTTGATACATTTTAAATATTAGCAAAAGTTTTGAAAAACACTGAGTCAAGACTCTTTTTTCTTGCATTGGATGCTTGATCGCATATCTCACATGAGCATTACTCCCCAACCACAACAGACCCCTGAACTAGGAAGGGTTGGATTTTCAACTCATTTGTGAATAAGCAAGGTGAAACAACTCTGTCTGTGATAGAAAAGTATCTTCAGATTGCAAATAACAGTTGCCTCAATAATATATTTGAGACATCTTGAAATCTCCATGTGTTCTGGATTAAAGTCAAGGGAGAATATTGAATATCCTGAGATTGCCACATGAAAGAACTGAAAAGTTTTTTCCCATTTCCAATTTTCTACCTTTGTGAAGCAGACTTTTCTCCAGCAAAAGCATCCAAACTAAGATTATGGGTTAGATGGGACATAAGCAACACACTTTGGTTGTTACTTCTTTCATTCACCCCTAAATGCTACTATTTAGTTCCGGGGATGAAAAAGTATCCAGGACTCTTACTGATTCTGCATGGTGTTAAGTTGTATAACTATTTCATTACATAACACAAAATAATGATGATGATGATGATGATGATGATGATGATGATGATGAAGATATAATAATAATAATAATAATAAAAGTAAGCAATTTATGTAACATTCTTGAATTGTCAGGAAAACACTCCTCTTCCCTTCTGTAGAAAAACTGACTTCTCTAAAACCAGTCACTAGTGCCAAGAATGCTTGGCCCTGCTGTTGTGTGGTCTTCTGGGTCAAAAGATAGTTGTTGAGTGTAAGTACACATGAATGAAAGAGTGGTTCCTTTCGATGGTGCTGTGATCCAATGGGCTGTGTGGTAACCTTCTGAGGAGATGCCTATGCCATAATCCCTAGCACCTGCTGAAAGAGTAACTATTACTTTATACTTCAAAAGTTGTCTACATTTATCACTTGGGGAGGAAGTTGTCTTGCATTATCCAGGTGTGCCCTAAATCCATTGACAGGTATCTCTAGAAGAGTCAGTTAGGCTGAGGTTCAACAGACACACAAAGAAACAAGATCAATGTGATAGCAGAGCAGTGAAGTGGCCACACACCAAAGAATGTCAGCAACCACTAAAAATTGAAAAGTCTTTCTTTGGAGGTTCTATAAGTTGTGGCCCTAGTGACACACTGATTTTGGATTTCTAGCTAGGATAACTGTGAAAGCATAACATTCTCTGCAGGCTATCCAGTTTGTGTCATAAACCAGGCACAGAAGACTCTAATACCCCTGTTAAGAAGTGGAGAGTCCTTTACATAAGCGTCATCCTCCCTGCCGTTTGTAGATTTATCATATACATTAATATATTTAAAAATATAAATTTCTGTGAGTTTATTTAGGTTAATGTTTCTAAAAGTTATTTAAAACTGGGATTCTTTCCTTGCTTCCTACTCTCATAGAGCTTATAGTCTAGCTGACTATGGTTTTGCAAAATACAGGGTGAAGAGTTTTGAGTTAATTTTTATTAATTCTAAAATTAGGTCAGAAATAGTTGCAAAATCATGATATATTTTGTATCATTCTTAAAATAATTGGTACATAGTTATAGCTGTTTAATCAGTTTATGAAATTTATGTTTTTGACTGCAAGTGGATTTTGTAAGATATGCATAGTTTGGGACAAACATTTTTATATTAAAGCAATTTAATTTTAACATGGCAATTCTATTAGTTATGCCACATTTCACAAGGGATAATAACATACTGTAGGGCAGATAGATAAGCATCTTCCTTATATACTGATCAAAAACCAAATACTTCCATTAGTGCAATGTGACTGCTAATCCTGATATGTCACTTTAATTGGATTAAGAAAAACCTAGCAGATTAGGAAAGCACATTCTTGGGTGTGTCTGGGTGGGTCATAGGGGCATGACCTTGGGTACTATGTATGGTCCCTGATTCATTCCTCCCTGGCCTTGTTCCCCTGCTCTACATCCTGGCCATCATGAAGAAAACAGATTTGCTCTATGCTACAGTTTGTATCTAGATGCATTCCCTAAACTCTCCTGCTCTCATAAGTGGATTCTTTGAAAAGTGATTGAAGTATGGGAAGGCTATAAGTCTGAAGACACTTTTCCCTAAAACTGTGATCTAGTGGCAAGTATCTCCCTTTCACTCTCTGCTTCCTGACAATTGATTCCTCCACTCTGAGTAGCTTTTCTTCCTGTATGCCTCTCCACCACGAAGGGCTACCTTTGAGACAGTGACTGTGAGTTAAAATAAATCTTTCTTCCTTTAATTGGTCATTGGTAGGTATTTCATCCCAGTGTTAAGAAACTGCACTGCTGTACCACACTCGTATGCCAAAATATTTCTGCCTTGGAGCCAGGGACTACGTACTGAATCTCTTGAACCCATTAGCTAAATTAATCTTTCATCCTTTAAGCAGTGGGTATTGGTTATTGTGCTGTAGTCATGAGAAAGCTGAATAAAACTTGTCACTTACTGAATTACATCAGACTATTACAGCCATAAACAGATTGTTAAAAATGTTTATAGCAGGAGAGCCAGTCCGTATTTGTGTATTCTTTTTGTTTTCTAGAAATTAGATACGCAATCTGCTCAGTAGTGCTATCTTCTGACCCGTGGTGAATCTAGAGTTATTTCTTTTGTTCATTATCAGTTATTTAGTCATTCCTTTAGCAAATATATATCAATGACCCATTCTCGGTCACATTTTGGATTAAAATGTGCTAGATTGTAGTGATTATTACTGACTAAAAAATGAAATTTATGCTCTATAAGGTTAAATAGATTTCCATTATAACAATACATTCCTCTAAATTGTACATGCATAGTTTTATAAATAAATACATACATATTTTTAAAAATAATCTTATAGATCCTTTGAGATGATTGTCTACTTGATATAGTGGGTATGAAGATGATTATGACACAGTCACTATACTCAAGGGATTTGCATTACAGTCAATAAGATATGCTCCCCAGTGCATGGAAGTTTGGAATAATAATATATCAGCCAAACTTTGAATTTGTTAAATTACCCAAGTTTTGACCTTGTATTCAATGAATCTTTCATTATTATTATTTTTTAATTGAGTTTATTGGTACAATCTAGGTATATAATACAGTTACATTCATCATTGGGATTCTGTACATTTACATAATAGGTCTTGATTCTCATTTTTTTCCCCTTGTCCCTGCCCTCCCTTCACCCCCCTCACCTCCCCATTTACAAACACTTTCTTTCCATTTTTTCAGTTTCTCATATTTTTTTCCTCTCCCTTATTACCTTTCCCCCACCCTTCCCACTTTCTCTACACCTTTAGCCCTTTACTTCCTATTTCACGTTATTAATTATCTCATTAGGATCCTGTGTATTATCATAGTTTTCTCACCAAAGAAGCTATTCGGTATTTCAGTTAAAGAAATCTCTGTATGAGCATTAAAAATAGGGAATCCTAAAATAAAACTAAAATGGAAAGTAAAAGAGAAAAGGCAAAGATGTAACATTAAAATTATCCTTAATTCTGGAGATAAAAATGGTCCCCGAACATATTTATATTGCTTCTTGCTCTTATAGTCTTATCTTATTCTTTTTTTCATTATTTAGACAATACTTCATTAGTTTCTGTAATCAAACCCATGTAGATATGACCTTACATATTTAGAATGATGTGTTACCCCTGTATACATGGAAAAAAATAAAAATAAAAATAAATTAACATTTCTAGACTAATATGGCTGTCCATTTCTGTACAATGCCAACTCAACACAGCAAATTGGGGTGACTTTTTCCAAAGTTGGCAGCACCATAAAAGTTTCCCAAAATTCAATATATATATATATATATATATATATGTATATATATATATATTTAT
>NW_022900948.1:31775117-31786114 GCF_012274545.1 Fukomys damarensis | reverse complement strand
TCTTATTTCCCCATCCATTTTGAAAGAGAGTTTTGCAGGATACATCAGTCTAGGTTGGAGGTTGTTTTCTTTTAGTACTTGAAATATTTCATTCCAGGCTCTCCTTGCCCCAAAGGTTTGTGTTGAAAAGTCTGCTGTGATTCTGATGGGCTTTCCTTTGTATGTGATTTGTTTCTTTTCTCTTACTGCTTGTAGTATTTTGTTCTTCTGTTGGGTTTCTGGGATATTGATTATTATATGTCTAGGTGTAGATTTTTTTTGATTGTAGCTAGTTGGGGTCCTATATGCCTCAGTTATCTGAATGTCAAATTCTTCCCCTCTGTTTGGGAAGTTTTCTGTCATTAATTATTTGAACAGCTTTTTAAAGTCATTTGTATTTTCTCCTGCTACTTCATGGATTCCTATCAGTCTTATGTCATTCTTCTTTGCATCATCTAGGAGTTGTTGGATCGATTTATCATGGTCTCTTACTGTTTTTAAGAGACCTCTCTTTTCATGGTCACTGACTGCAATCATATTTTCTATATCTGAGAGTCTATCTTCGCATTCTTTTATTCTGTTGCGTACACTTTCAATAGCGTGTTTAATCTCCTGGATATCTGTTTGAATCTGTTTTATGGATTCCATTTCTTTCCTATATTTGGAGTTTATTTTTTCCATTTCTTTCTTATGCTGGGCCTTCATGGCTTCTATCATGGACCTGAGCTCATTTATTTTTTTGTCAGTTTCTGCTCTAGAGTCTCGAATCACGACTTCCATTTTGCTCACTACCTCTATGGTTATCTGGGAAATTATTTCTGTTTTGAATTTTTCCAGAGCCTGATTGATCTGTTTTGTTACTTCCTGTGTTTTGAGTTCAGGGTGTCCTGGTGGTTCACTATCGGCCTTTTCATCCTGATTTGCCCTACTGTTTGCCATTGGTGAACTGGAAGTCTGTCCTTGTGTCTTGCTTAAGTGTTTTCTCATTTTTATTTTTGTAGTCAGACTGTCCTTGGTTTAATCTCTGGATTATTACCCAAATCTTCCTGATATACTTGTGCTCTAGCTTCTGTGTCTCTATGACCCACAGACATTCTCATCTTCGTAACATCAGAGAAAACAGCTCATCAAATCAACCTCAGTGCTTTACCCCAACTGATACAATCAGCAACATATTAAGATCAAGCACAACCTTGACACTGACCACCGGTAGTAGTCACTAGTCTATCACCCTTAAATCATTTGAATTAAATTGAAATCAAGAAGCAGTCCAGAACATGTCTGCAGTGAACAAAATTTCAATATAGTGTATTTACCATTTAATGGCTCAGACAGAGCGAGGATGCAAGACCCCTGATCTCAGTTAGCTGATGGCTGAACACCCTGACGCTGACTGACCTTGGGCTGCAAGGCCCAGATTGAGTTCCCCAACCTTCTGAATGGTTGAACTCCACAACGTTCTATTGCTGGTTTCCTACACCCTTTCTTTAAAGATGTTCAAAGTTGGGAACTCAGAAAAATACCCTTGATGACCACCTCTGCCTCTGCAGAGTGGGTCCAAAGACTGGCACAGTCAGGAGGTCTAAGAGTGCGGGGGGGGGTCTTATGGGGGTTCAGGAGCAAGCGCATGGCTACCTTCCTGGTGCTTGAGTGATGGCAGCTGGGTCGGGAGCAGGCGTGGTTCTCCTTCCCATGGTGGATTGGGCCCAGCCTCTTTCATTATTATTTTTTAAAATTATTTGATGTTGAATTATTAGAAGCCATAGGTGTGAGATGATGTTTTTCTCTTGTCAGAAAGAAGAGGGCACCTTCCATTCATGGAAAAATGACATTAGTTATAGACCCTTGCAGATATCACTGCATTCTGTTCACTCACCATTTTCAATTTTCTTACTGTCTAGAATGTAACCTTCTGTAGTCTTCTTGAGCAAATTCATAATCAGCCTTCTAAACAATGTTTCTGTTATTATAATCCCGAAGGAAATAATTTTAGCATCATAGAAATTGACTCTTCTATATGTATCTAAACTTTACAGTAGTTGAACTGACACTTATAAAATGTTACTGTTATTGTTAGCATAAATTTTATTTTATTAAAATATTGAAAACACCAGATGCAGTGATGCATTTCTTTAAGTCTGAAATTTAGGGAAGATGAAACTGTAAGGTAACAAGTTCAAGTCCTGCATGGGCAGCTAAGTAAAACTCTGTCTTAAAACAAAAGGTAACAGTTGAAAAAGGGACCGGGGATATTTCTCTGTGGTAGAATATGCCTAAGTTCAATTCCAGTTCCAAAAAATAAAAATAAAATAAAGTCAAGGATTAATTCTTTTATAACTTCCACCATAATCTCTGCTAGTTCTTAGTATGAAGCATGGCAAGTGAAAAATGTAAAATAAAAAAAAAGCAACTAAATAAAATATAAAAATAAAAAGTTAATACAGGAACAAACCAGATAATAGAACAGAATAAAACAAAAATAGAACAAAATAACTTGCAGATTTGTTGGGATCCTGCATTTTTTTTAATTTTTGAAAAATTACTAAAAATATCATTATTCAAATTACAATTATGAGCCAAAATAAAGTTTTCTTGCTTTTAAAAAATTACAGTTACTAAATGGAGATCAAATACTTAGTCTGTGAGCAATGCAGCAAAAATCAATGCACTCTTAGGAAATAATTGAAGACAATTAGAATCAAGGAACATGTTAGTAAATCAACACAGAGAAAAGCAACTTTCCTAAGGCTTTCTCTAGTTTGTGAATTAAACTCGTTCCAATATTGGTCATAGATCAGTGAGTCAAGCTCCTACCAACACCCCCAGGTTGCTATTGATAGGTTCATCTCTCTTAGTAACTTCACACAAATCTTGGAGTGAGAGTTTTCTTGTTGTTTCATGGATCCTCAGTAATGTACAGCAGGTCAACCTAGGGAAGGGAAATAGAAATATTAGAACTGCTCCAATACCACCCAATAATGATATGTAATTCAGTTCGTGTGGATTCCCACACTTTAGATTTATTGTTTTGTTTTATCCATATTCTATTTTTTCACTTATTTACTTACTCATTAATTTGCTTATTTATACTTACAACAGATATTCGTATTTGCCAGATAGTCTCTGTTGCTTTTACTCTATCCAATATGCAAAACAATCCAGGGGCAAAAAGAAAACGAGAAATACAATGCGGGAGCCAAGAATAAGGAAACCAACGATGATTGAAAGGGACAATGGGCCAGGGATTTAGCTCAGTGGTTCCGCTGCCTGCCTTGCAAGTGCAAGGTCCCGAGTTCAATCCCCCGTACCAAAAAAAAAAACAGAAAAGAAAGGGGAAATGACTGTAGACTGTAATGAAGAACTGTACAGTGTAGATTGGCGTCACGTAGGAAGGACGTCCATGTCTGCATGGGTAGAGGAGGACGACCTCCCAGATGAAGTGATGTGTACACTGAGACCTGAAGGAGAATGTGAGACAATGAGAAAATCAGAAATAAAGGAGAACATGACTTCTTAGAGGAAAGAAAAGAAGCACAGTGCGACTGAAGTGCATCCAAGAAGGACAGAAATGGACAGGACTGGATTGTTAAATAGGAGCGAAGACACAGAAGGCCCTGTGAACTGGATTAAAGAGTTTGAGAATTACATTTCTCTTTTTTTTTTCTTTGCAGGGTGCATAATAATGTATCAATGGCAGAATTATAATCTAACGCATATCGTATGTACAGTATATATTCATATCCACACATAGGAATGTTAAAAGATTATGAATGCAAGCATGTACGGTATGCAAAGGTTACCACAGTGATTATTTCGTTCTCAGTGAGAATTCCTGGATATATCCATTCATACTCTCTTGGCTGATGGCTAATTTTTCTGCAGAGGGTTCCTTGACTCTTTCCTTGGCTTTCCAAGCCTATGAAGGAAGACATCAATTTAAAATAAAATTGTGATCATGCTGTTTGCTTGATAGTCTCTTACTTTACCCCTGCCCTCAGTGTGAAACTGCAGCTGTGAGGTAGAGCGTGTGGAGATGGAAAGAGGAGCCGAGGATGGGGCGAATGGGCGGGAGGAGGGGTGAGAGGGAAGTAAAAAGGTTTCGGATGTAATGCGTAATCTGTAACAATTCTTGATGATTAATGTATTTATTATGTATCACAAATACATACCAGTAAAATGCATTAAAACACATTCTTAGTGATCTGAGACCCCCCTAAACTTCCCAACCAATATTCAGCTCTCATTATTGTTCCCATAAACCAAACATTCCAAATAAAACCATATTTCCCCCAGTTTCTTGACATGCCATAGGCTATACCAGCATTGCATGAATTCTTCCTCCTCTTTTCATATTTGCCTCCTTTCTTCACCTATTTTTTTTTGATAACTCAGTTCATATCATTTTTTCCTTCCACCTAAGATAATGTGAGCATTGTTGCTCCTCTGATAGATAACTCAAGGCCTCTGTTCTACTCACAACTCCAGTTTCATTATTGGTATGATCTTGGTTTAACACTTCACCTCTGCAACTCTATTTCCTTTTACACCTTCAAGATTAAGATACATTTGCCTCTTGGGTTTACTACAAGGGCTAAATATTCCACTAAATGAATTGTCTATTTTATCATTTTAGCTAATTATACCTTATTTTTCATGAGTTTTTAATTCTATTAATTGATCTCCTTTTCTATTCAACCTGTACAGCAGGCCTGTGACTTACTTTTGTTCCATCAGTGGTATAACAAATGGGTTAGAAATGCTATAGAAGTTTTATAAATCTCCTCTGAGTAAGATAAAAGGTTTACATTAGGAGTCAAAAGTAGTTAAGCAGATAATTTCTCTCTCTGGGTCTTTCTATTTTTATCTGAAATACAGGTTGATTTCTTAAGAAGATGATGGAATTTCCCTATATTTATATGATGCTATTAAACCTAGCAATCCATAGGGTAAACTTCTTTGGTGATTTTCAAATAATCTTTAAAGGATCTGTTTCCGCTCTACGGTCAGTTGCTAACCAAATATAAGAACTACTGGCAAATCTGGGAACCCCACTACTGATTGGAATGAACTTGACAAAAACTGACTGCTACTGCGCCTGGCTCAGCTGGTCCAACATTGTTTCTCCCATTTCAACAAAAATACAAGAAACACAAGTATGATTTAGTAGGACAAAGTCAGAGAAAGAGCAACTACTATCTTCAGTTTTCACCTGTCGGAGTGACCGGAAGTGGATATGACTGAATGAACAAGTCCCTTTCTTTCATTTACTGTGTGTCATATCTCCAGAAACCTGATCATTGTATTTCACACTAAAATCTTCCTTGAACTAAAGCTGTGGAGATCTTGAGAATTGCTGGCAAGAGGAGTGTTTTCCAGTGGTTAAAGAGCATAAGAAGAAGTCATCCTGCATGGAAAATTCTTAGAACTTGTGAATAATATTTTAACTTGTGCAGACCTGAGTTCTGCACGAATGAACTCTGTCCCTCAGTGGTTAGGAAACTCATGATCATCTCTACTCTTCAGTTTCTGCATCGGTAAAGTGAAGAAGATAATATCTACCTTGTATGATTACTGGAAGAATTAAATATAAAATTATATCAGTCAATTTAAAATTACTAGTAAATATAATTTATTGTTAACTGAGAGAATCAAACTTTGGTTTACATAGTTAGTATCTTTGCAAACCACATAACTCTGGGTTTTACTCATGGACTACAGAGTTCATGGTTAACAATGTGAATTTTACTTAAACATTTTTAGATCTTAGAGTTTGGGTACATTTTTGTGAATGGAAATTTTCCCTGTTTTGGAAGGAAGAGAAGGAGAGGGAATTGGATTGATGCTAATTTTGCCCCACTGTGTCTTCTTGGACTCCAGTTAGGGAGGGAAGCTTGTTGATTGAACACACAATACACACACACACACATGCACGCACACGTGCACACACACAGTCTCACACACACAATTTATATCCCTTGAATTTATATAACTCATGGTACTATTTTTCCTGAAGAGAGATTGCTCATTCATAGCCCAGGAATGTACATAATGGAATTTTATGGTGGGCTTACCCTAGGCACCCTTTTTGCATCTTGATTGTAACATAGTGGCACTCATATGAATCCTATATGTATATTTTGAGGCAAAAGCAAGGTCAAATTATGGGACTTTATAATTATGTGTAAAGATAATTACACATTATTACACATTATATTAATTACACATTAATGTTGGAGGCAGCCATGAAGTATAAGGACTCATTATGGGATTTATTAAGATCAGAAGTCCTGAATTCAAATTCAGACTCTGTCTCTCTGCTTAGGCTTTATTGCATGACACATGACCTTTTTATGTTTACTTTCAAAATTTCCGTTTCTTTGTGCATAGCCTGTGCTACAAATGCTCAATGCAGTTGTGGTCAGGGGAAGTAAGGTGATGGAGGTGACTTTGCTGTGTAACTGGAAGCATATTGTATAAATGGATTGCACAGGTCTGGTTTCTGTTTTAATCACAAGAAAAGTGAAGGAGACCCCAAAGCATCTGGGCAATTATTCCTCCCTCCACTGATACCCTAAAGAGCCAGAAATGGGGCCCAGTCACAGAGGTTGAGGTCATCACATTTTGTTTACAGCCATCTCCAGAGCCCTGCCTTCCAGAACCTGGTGCTCTCACTAGGGCAGTCAGTTGGCTACGAAGGAAAAACACCATAGCTGTGAGGTGAGGCTTCTACAAGGTGCATCCATCACTGCATCCCTTGCTGGGCTGGAATCAAAATCCACTTTTTTTCCTGATTTTCAGGTGGGCCAATACACACAATAAAGGAAAGGGCAGCTGAAACAAAGTGCTCTGAGTACATGGCCACCCCTTATATAAAAGAGGAAAGAAAGACACCAAAGGAAGGACAATATCAGTCTAGTTGGCCATCAGGAATGCACTTAATTTAATATTCATGTGAGCAACATTTATTGCAAATCAACACAGACATTCATTTCAATGGCATAATACAAATAGAGTAGGAACACCCAGAAACCTAGAAATGCCAATGACATGCTAAAACCCTCATCTGTTATTTGTGCTAATTTATATCTAATTCATGGAAAAACTAACTGAAATTTCTTGCCTTTTATTTCTATTTCTGTGTTTAACTGCCATTGATATTTTGTTTTGTAGAATTAGCTATTAAAAAAAAAAAAAAAAAAAGCCCTGGCCATGCCTTCTGTTTCTTCTAATTGCTCCTACTCATCACAGGGATATACATGATGGAACTGCATAGTGAGCTCATGTGGGTAACGTGCCACTCTGGTCATCTCATCAGAAAAGAAGAAACTGGAGCAGATGGAAAAATACTTGCTCACCATGATGTGAGATACATTTATAAAGGGCTCTGAGCTTGGAGAAGAGCAGGCTCAGCACTGAGGGGTGTGTGTGTGTGTGTGTGTGTGTGTGTGTGTGTGTGTGTGTGTGTGTAGGGGGTTTAGATTTAGAAAACCCAAGGCCAACATAACTGTCAACAATCCTCTTTATGGCTTAGAAGATGAAACCAGGAGAATAGTTACAGATAAAATATCCTGCAGAGACTGAACCTGAATCACAAATTAGATGGATGACTTCATTTAGCTCGCCTGTCTAAGATTGGTAGCATTTCTTCCTAGGCATTTTATTTTGCGAGTATTTTAAAATTTTGGACAAGAGTATCTTTCTATTTTTGAATGTCACTCTAAGAAATCTGGAGTTCTAAGGGAGATCATTTGTCTTACCTTAGCTTTATAATTTGAAACAAAAACAAAGCTTCACCTGGGAAAGTTTTTCTTTTCTTTCTTTTCTTTTTCATTTTTTTCTTCTGAGAGTCACTGACATTTTCTTATGGAAGAGGGTTTTCTTCTCTGAAATCACCATCTCAGAGCTTTCCAAAGAATGAACATTCCATATTCAACTGGGTGGAATTCCTCATTGGATAGCAGTGCTTTGCATATCGGACAGGCAATGTTCCACCGAGAAATCTGAACAGAAATGGGAGTTTCAACTGCTAATGAGCTTCATGGCAGGAGAGCAGATCCACAACTACAGGGTGTCTGGCTTTGAGAGAATGTTTTATGTAGAGTGACGGAGCCCCCAAGAGAAGGGCCTTGCTTAAGGTGCCTCAGAGAGCAACCAAGCAAGAATGAGAGGTGAGCCCGATGCAGCACAGCAGTAGAAAGATGACAGCAGGCTTGCTCTTCCTGGGGGCTGGCTTCTGACACTGAGCTTCAAAGTCCACTTTATTTCCCAAGAGTCAGAAAGAAAGCTGAATTCTTATTTCTGTGGAGGGACAAGAGGGACAAGTGAGAGAGAAAAGAATAAGGGGACAGTCTCTACAAATACGCGTGCTCTACCTCTGTGCTCTCCAAAAGTCAGTAATCTCCAACCATCAATATGTGAGTCAAAGGCAGATCTATGAGGTCAGGTCAGGGTCCTCAGGTCTCCTTTGTTACCCCATCAGGTCCAAATGAGGGCCGGGTCTCAAGCAAGTAGGGAGCGTGGCCCCCTGCGAGGGTCTCAATTTCTATTGTTAGTTCTATAACTGAGAAGTAAGGGGAAAGTAGTTTTTGCCTTCATTAACTTCTAGAATTTCATTCCGAAGCTGAATGAACTTAAGAGGGAATGTGGACACCTGAGAAATTATACACCAGTGCTCTAGAATAACTCCAAGATCTTCTCCAGGCAAGAGCAATAGACACAGTTGCTGTTTCCACAGTGTTTATATTATAATTTACTGTTCCCACTTTAGTAGTAGAGAAAATTATTCTTTAAAAATCAAACTGGTATGTTTCATTCTTCTTTAAATACAGGAACAGTTTCCATTACCTACGTAGCTAATAATGGGGAACATACTTTCCCTCTGATTGGTGACTGGGAAACTTACCTTCTAAGGACAACTTCCTCAGACAGTGTGTGCCTTACTCTGAGACTCAGTGCTACCATCTGTGAAATGATCAGATTGGCATAAATGTCCTCTTAACTCCCCCGTGCAGAGTCTAGCGACTCACCTGGGAACAAGAAAGCAGGTTTGTGGTATTTCACTTTAATCTGCGATGCCACCTTGTGGTTATCAACAAGGACGGCATCAAGGGTAGCTTATCAGTTCATGTCAGAAGACAGCGGGGTGGTGGGGGGAATGTGAGCTTATGCTTATCTTCCTCTTTGTCTGAATCCATCAAAGAGGATGCAGGAGTTTTCTTTCAGGACTACATCCTATAGCCCTTAGAAGGCTCCTCCTGTAAGAAACACCTTGAGTGAACTCTCCTGACATGATTTGGGCTTCCTGGAGCCTTGGAAAATGGGTCCAACCCATCATACCACACTCAGATTCCCTGCTGGATGATGACAGATGGGATGAGTCCTGGGCAAGACACTGGATGTGGAGACAGAAAAGAGATGAGCCAGCAGTTTTCCTAGCCAAACTGCTCTCACTTGGGCTAAGGGAAAAGTAAGTTACTGTTTCCAGGGTGCAGAGGTCTGAAGATTCTCAAGTTTCCAATTACTTTTCTTTCTTTCTACTTTTCCTTATTAATATATTTCAAAAGGCACTGAGTCTTGGAGAGACTCTATCACAGCTCCCTTTCCTCAGGCATGCCAGACTTCCCTAAACCTGGATGTCCTAGTTTCAAACATCATACTGCCAGTCAGATTTCACGGCATATCGCGTTCTCAATGCAGCGAACTCAGGTGTATTTGCACTCTGATGGCAAAAGGACTGGGCTTTCTGGCAGGTGAGAGAGTCAGTTTAAAATTATCTGGTCCTTCAAAAATCAGGAACTTGGAAAATACGTTTCTTTGGGATGGGAAGCTGTGTCTCATGAACAATAGCAATGGCCAAAGCACCAGATGGGGAATCCTCCATCTCTACTAGGCCCTGGGACAAACATTCAATATGCATTATTTTATTCAGCTTCCCCTAACAATATCACCAAATAACTAGTTCACCATTTTAGTTTGATAGTGGAAAAAGCCAGCACATATTAAAGAAAATATAATTTGCCCCCAGCTAGGTAATGGCATCACCAGTGTTTCAGTCTCTGTCTCTGGCTGCAGGATTCATGTTCTCAGGACACTCCAAAGAAGAAGAGATGGGACACAAAGACCTGTATTTTGATTTTCACATGGCTACCTGGAAAACTAGTACGTAGACTCGTAATCCACAGCCTCTGGCTTCATTAGATCGAGAAAGGAGATGACGTGGTATCAGGCAAAAGGGAAAAAGCCAGATTAGATCACACTGGGGATCTTCTGTTAATTTCAATTCTCTGTTGTAAAATAAGGGATTCAGCTCATCAACTGTTTTGCTTACTCTGAAACCTACCCAACATTTTGAATTTGAAAGATATGGCGTAGATAGGACCTCTTATTTCATCTCGGTGCCATCTCTACGTACTGTCCTGTATAGATCCGATGGCTTGCGAGCTTGTGCATGTTCAAGTCCCTGGCCCTTCACTTAAGTCAAATCTAAGGAGCAGTGTGTTGGTAATCGGAATGCAGGCTAGTGTTGATGCTGGCTTATTTTGTTATGACATCGATGTCCCAAATTCTGTTGTCTTCCTGAAAGCTTAGAAGCAATTCAGGCTCAGATTATAAAGGAAATATTCTACCTTAGGCTTCAGGAACCCTGAATTTTTCTCTACATTATATAATACAGAACAAGCTTCTGAGTCTCTGAGTTTCAGTGTCCTCATCCACAGGAAGATACGAGAATAACTTGGAAACTTCTGTGGCACCGGAAAATTGAATCTTCTGATTAGGTAAGCAGTAGTTTTCTACCCTAGCTGAATACTAGAGTTGTATTTTTAAATACCTAAGTCCCACATATAGACATTTAATTCATTTGGACATCTATATTTTTAAAAGCTCCCCAGGACATTCTAATGTGAAGCTAAAATTGAGAACCAGTGCGCAGTGCGCTAAAGGTTACATTCTAAAACAGATAACCTTTCTAAAAAAAAAAAAAAAAAAAAAAAAAAAAAAAGAAAAAAAAAAAGAAAAAA
>NW_022900948.1:31740152-31775095 GCF_012274545.1 Fukomys damarensis | reverse complement strand
AAAAAAAAAAAAAAAAAAAAAAAAAAAAAACAGAGAAAAAGAATAGGAATAAAGCAGGCCAAAAGTTACTTTTTAAAACTCTTATATTAAAAACCAAACCTGGGACTCTCTCACTTCAAACCGAGATTATACTGCCTGTGGCAAAGTATTTAGAGAACACAGTCCCTTTTGCCTTAGAATACTTAAAATACCTTGTAAACTCGACAGAGTAAACAATACAAAAATAGCAATGCTGTAGTTCCTGCTGAATTCTCCAGTTGTCCACAAAGGTATAGAGGAAGTTCTCCAATGAGTTTTATTGAATTTTTTAGGCCTATGACCTTATTTTCACTGTGCTCAGTAGTCTTCAACATGAGGAAAGAAGATGAAACTAGGTAGGGAGGATAAAGTAAAACCTTTTCCAATCCCATCAGTTAGCTGTTTCTCATATGCAATCAAAAAAAAAAAAAAAAAAAAAAAAAAAAAAAAAATCAAGCCGCACGTCTTAGATTTCCTAATCAGTTAAAAGGCTCAGATTATCACCATCCAAGAAAAGAGGAACAGCTCTAAAGTCGGTTTCTGCCGACACCTGCAGCTTTCAGCAACTTTGGTCTTCTGGCTCCAAATCCATGTTTCAAGTCACACCAGCCCATTTGCAAATGCTATCTGGCTTTACAAGAACTCTTTTATTCATCACATTTATTAAGTAATAGAAAGTGAGTTATAGTCATTAGAGATTATAAAAATTACTTCCATTCAGGTGTCCAAATGAGTCTCATTGGCTGGAATATGAAAAAGGAGCCCTGGCTGACTTCTCTCGGTGCCCAACAATTGTGCCAGAAAGTAGAGTGTAGTCAGAATCCTTTCTGGAAGATTGGCTCAGCACTTAAGCTAATTAAGCTGCATTCCTTCAGGTTTGTTTTCTGAGTGCTCGATATGTGCCTGGCACTGGGCTAGGGCAGGGTGACTTTGGGCTGGTACTTAATCAGTCTGAGATTCTTCTTCATCTTTGAGATGGGCGTGATGATGTTTATTTCATAGCACTGTAAGGGAAATAAGATGCATTTAACTTTGTCAGTTATAAGAAAATTTTGAAAGATTATTGTTCTTATTACCCTTTCTCTTCTAGAGTAACATTTAAGACAGGATGATTTTTATCCAGCGGATGAGTTGTGTATCTGATGCATCTTCATATCTCACTCCTATGGCACCTCAAATTACCCCTACCCCATTTTGATTGACAATTTATTGTGGTGTCTCCGACAGAAGAAATCACACTCTCTTTTTCTGAGCTGTTCCCTCAGGATCTTGATCTTCTCTCTGCAAATCCTTTTACTTTAATTCTTAATGTAACGTGAATGTGCCGTATGGTTTACTCATCTTCCTGAGGAAATAGTTTGTATTTCCATGGAATTATAGATCTCAGATTTTGATGACATTTTAGAGAAACCAGTTACCATATCCTAAAAGGGACTTTTAGATTTTAGATTTCCTAATCAGTTAAATCAGATATGGTGATTTTACCATATCTTAAAAGGGACTTGGCCTACTTATCTGGAGAAGGGACATCCCTGGAAGTAGCTGCATGTGTTTCAAGCTGTGGCATGGAGGAAAATCAGGCTTATTGTCTGAGACACAAGAAAAAAAAAATCAGTTACCAGATTTCAACAATTTGAAGTAATGCCGCTTTGGCCTGGACTTGTCTGGAAATTCACTGAGTCCCCTGACTCTGAGATACTCAAGTTAGAGTTGTATTAGATAACTTCGTGCTTCCTGTGTGGTGAACTGGATTGCTTCTGTTACTCTGAGTATTCAAAATACAGGTGTGTTGGGTATCATTGTTTAGATAGACTTTCTCTTTTCCCTAGGTTTTAATCCCCTTGAGCTTCCTTGCCTTCTAGATTCTACTTAGATTCCTACAGGTTAGAGGAACAGAAGAACCTGCAGTCAGAGGTTTACTCCATTGGGTGCTGGCCTGCAGGTTTGAAGTGGGCTCCCTGTGTTCTTTTCATAATGGTTTCGGGCCCCTCCAGAACATCTTCTTCCTCTGTTATCTGTGTTTCCAGGGTCCCTTAAGAGTAGCTTCCCCTCAGCATTTCAGTCCTAGATGTGATGGAGGCCCCTGCTCATAAGCCGCCTAGAAGACTGCGCCCAGACTTGGGAACTTCCCCACATCCTATCCTCAGCTTCATCAGTAGTTCTTGATTTATTCTCCACATATAGAAGTACCCATCTTCCTTTTTACTGAAACTGTGAGAGATTAGATAAACATAAAATGTGAAAACAGCACATAAGAAATAAAGAAGACCTCAAAATGTTTTCTCTCAATATTTTCCTTTGACCCCTAGATTATAGGTAAAAAGGTGGATATATGGGATCACACAGGAAGTTGGCGGTAGCACTAAGATAAGAGGCTACGTTTCTCAACGTGGAATAAGACACATAAATCGCTGCCTTCTTGGTTCTCTGAATACTAATGAGCTGAGCATGGGAAACACCTTTGGCCAGGTGACCAAGCCTAGTGCCTGCAGTGACAAAGCATGATGAGGACAGATCCTTTCAGATCACGTAAGGAGGATGACACTGACTGTCTGATAGTTTTTCTCTCCAAATTCCAAACATCCAGGTTTACTATGAGAAAAATCATTTGGAAAACTTAGTTTGAAGGTCACGCTACAAAATGCTTTAGTTGTTTTCCTTAAAACTTTTAAGGTCAGCAAAAACAAGGAATGTGAAATTGTCGTGGTTCAGTCATCTAGAAAGACTTGCCAGGTAAATGTAGTGGAGTGTCTTGCATGCTATTCAGAAACAGGAAGAGAGCGTTAAGGACAACTGTTGAAGTCTAAATAAAGAGTGCTGTTTAATTAATTGTAATGTGCTCGTGTTAGCTCCTTAGGTGTAATAAGTGATCACAGAAATGAAATGTTGATAATAAAGGAAATTGAGATGCTTTCAACATCTCATCCTTGCTTTTGATAGACTTTGATAGTTTGTATTAAAGTTTGTATATATCCAAACAGTTTGTGTATATGGTGTAGTATCTTCCAGTGACGGAGACTGTTATAGCTTGTGTTCAGATGTCCCCCTAAAAGCTTCATGCTTTATCTAGGTGGCTGACTCTAGAATGTGTGATTGATTAATGATCGGGCTAGGCCTGAGGGCACTAGGATTAAGGATGTGAGTGCTAACCCACATAAGTATTCTAAATAAGATTAAAGGGGCAGAAAGGTGCTGTTAAATCCACCTGGTACTTTTGCTACTGTGTGGTCACCGTGAACTGTTTCTCCCCTCGAAGTCCTGTGTGCCATGCCACCCAGCCTCGGAGCCAGCTCATTATGGACTGAAACCTCTATGAGCTGTAAGCCAAATAAACCCTCTCCTTTTTTAACTTTGGGAGCTGCGTATTTTGTTTTAGCAAGGAGAGAGAAGTTACTAACACAGAGACTTGCTGCAGTGAGCCTAACTTTCCCCTTCTAAAAATGGAAATATAAATCACAGTCTCTAAGGGTGCTTGTGAAGACTGGAAACACTTTATATAACAAAACTTTTTAAAAATTTTTTTCCATTCATTTTATTGGTATATTTAAAGCTAATAATACAGTCATATTTATCATTGGGATCTTGTACCTTTACATGATATATCTTGGTTCTTGTTTTTTCCCCACACCTCTGCCCTCCCTTCATGGCCATTCACCCGTCCCTATTTACAAAGACTTTGTTTCCATTTTTTCATACTGAGGCTATACTCTTAAGTGAGATAAATAGGACACACAAGTAAATACCAAATAGTTTCTCTGGTGTGAAAAACTAAAAGTGTAAATAAGGTACAAATGGTATAACTGGGAGTGTAAAATAGGAAGAAAATGGCTAAAGGGGAAGTGGGAAAGGGAGGGGAAAGGAAACAAGGTACATCTTTTTAAAAAAAATTGCATGGCATTACTAGCCATATAATGAATGGGAACTTCGAGATATTTAGCTAAGTTGTCATCAAAACCCAAGATGTCTTTTCCTCTTCATTCATTCTTTCATTCGTTTAATCCTTCAATCAGTAATTATTCAATGCACACTATGTTCTACAGACTATGATACATACGGATGATAAATGGTCAATGGCATAAACGCAATCTCTTTGTTGGAAATCACACTTTAGACTTCAATACAGCAAGCCCTTGTCAAATCATTTTGAAGGGCTGCGAAGAGAAATTACTGAAAACTATGCTATAGAAGTATGCTTCACCTGTGAGAGGACTCTTTTCAGAATAAGTGAAGATTAAAATAAGATCTGAATGATAAGAAGGACATGCCTAGGCCAAGAAGTAACCTCGAGAGAAGGATTTCTCTTTCTACAGAACCACTTAGACAAAGGCAAGGGATCCTTCTTCCCTACTTCTCAGGAATATCTCTCCATGAAGTCCTTTCCCTGTTTGATCAGTTATCTGGTTAGCAGGAAATTTCACCTTGAGGACAAGAGGCTTCAGTCATAAAAATAGAACTATAGAAGTGAGGAAATTCAAAATTTTCTAAAAGGATTATACCAAGCTGCTCTTCAAGATCTTTCTGTTTGCTTGTTTGTTTTGTACCAGGGACTGAACTTGGGACCTTGCACTTTGCCAAGCAAGTGGCAGCACCACTGAGCTAAATCCTTGGCCCAAGATCATTTTGATCTTAATAGTACAAAATGCAATGGCAAGAAAATTTCATAATGTACCTAGCATTTTAAGACTGCTTTTCTGCTTGGATCGAAAATGGACCCCCAAATTGATGTGTTTGACAAGTGTTTGGATTATAGGATGGTGTAGTTGACTTGCTGTTAGTCCCTCCTACTTGGAAGAGGACAGTCACTGGGGCATGACCTGGAAGGGTATATCTTTCTACTTGGCACCGTCCTTTGATCTCTTCTTCCTGGCTACTATGATGTGAGCACCTGTCCTTCACCATGACCTTTCTGCCTCAGGGCCAGCCAACTATGGTCTGAAAGCTCTAAAATTTCTGAGGGAAAATAAATCACTTCTTCTTTAAGTTGTGGGTGTCAACTATTATGTCTCCATGGCAATAAAAGTGACCAAAACACCATTAAACGATAAAGCATGGGCGGATGTAAAGAGACTGGAGTTCGGTAAAATGAATTGGAAGCTGCTGTGATACTGTGAACATGTAGCAAAAAGATCTCAACTGGTCTCTCAGTTAAGAAATATATTAAATGAAGATTTAACAGATCCTCTAGATTAGTTATTACAGTCTCGACTCCAAATCTGTAGACTTTGAATCTTGAAATGACAGCAGAAATACTAAAGGGCAAGAGAGTTAAAACCAGAGGTTTTATAAAACAGAGATGAGCTTTACTTGAGTCCTACATGATGGCAGAAAAATCATGTAGAAATGTCCCCTAGGTAGATGGATAATTGGAACAAATGATACAGGCCTTTCTGTGGCTGAATAGGGATTCCATAAATTAACAGTAAATTCCTCATTGGTTTCCACAGGAGAAAGAGTTCTTAAGCATGAAAATTGTACCCACTGTGCATTGTCTGGTGAAATTCAACAAGTCATTTTCTTCACCATTATAAAATGAAGCTAGCACTTACTATTTATTTATTTATAGCATGTAGAGAGATGACACTATGTGAAATGCTTAAGTGTATCCCTAGCACATAGAACTTTACAACTACAGTTGTAAAGACAGGAGGATATTTTCTATAGGACTACTCCATTTTCAAATTAGTTACAAAAGACATGCTGTTTAATTTTCATCATCTTTGAGGCATTAGACTGGGTGGAAAAATATGAGATTCCAATAATGGGTAAGTTGCTTAGCTTTGGAAAGAAGTAACTGAGACCTGTAAATTCAAACTCCTTCCCTTAAACCATTCTGCTTATCTGCTTCAAGGTTGCTGAGAATACTCAGGGTAAGAATCTTCAAATATAAAAGGGCCAAAGGTGTAGGGAAGGTGGGATGGGTAGGGGAAGGGTAATAAGGGAAAAGAAAAAATGTGAGAAAATGAAAAGATGGAAAGAAAGTGTTTGTAAATGGAGAGGGGAAGAGGGGGGTGAAAGGAGGGCAGGGACAAGGGGAAAAAATAAGAACCAAGACCTGTCATGTAGAGGTACAAGATCCCAACAATGAAAGTAACTGTACTGTATCCCTAAAATGTACCAATAAACTCAATTTTTTTTTAAAAAAAGTTCCTGAATGGGACTCCAGTAAGCCAGGTAATAATATAAGAAATCAATAAATAGGATTACATCAAATTCTTGAACTTACTAAAATTAAGGATACAGAAATTAAAACAAGGAAACTTAAATGTATTCTTACAAAGCTACCACATTCTCTGGGAGCAAGGCAATTCTTTAGTATTTATGTATATCAACTTAGTGCCCGTCAAACAATTTGTTATTTACAAAAAATATAAGCCCAAGTGTTATGGCTTGTGTGTAGATGCTGTTCTACAGCCTCATGTGGTCATAGATGGGGCTTTGTGAAAGTGGCCGTATCTAGAGTGTGTGATCATGAAATTAAGGATATGGTGATTGATTCATAATGAGACACTAGGATTAAGGCAGTCCCTGGATCAAGGGGCAGAAAAGGGGGCTGCTGTTGTCATTCTTTGCTACTTTGCTGACTGCTGCCTTCTGCCTGACATGCCACAGACTGTTTTTCCTCTATGACGCCCCTGTGCCATGCCTCCCTGATTTTGGAACCAGCCAGCTTTGGACTGTGACCCAAAATAAATCTTTCCTTCTTTAACTTTGAGTGTTGGGTATTTTGTCTCAACAAAGAGAAAAAAGTAACCAAGACACCAATTTTAATAACTTTTCCCCTCACAATTGGCATATAAGTGATGTATTCAACAGCTTTATTGAGGTACCCTAAAATTCCCTTCTTTCCACTTGTAAAAATCAATACTTATTAGTAACTTTGGAGAACTGTGTAACAGTCTCCACAATCTGCGTTTAGAACATTCCCATAATATCAAAATGATATATTGTTTCTGTTTTCAATCAGTCTGCACTCCCAACCCATTCACAGGGCAATTCCAAACACACTTTGCATCTCTAATGGTTTAGTTTTCCTCAAAATTTCATACAAAAGAAATACATAACATTTAGTCTTTTGTGTCTGGCTTTATTTATTTATTTATTTATTTATTTATTTATTTATTTATTTATTTTTGGAGACAGGGTCTCACTATGTAGTTGAGACTGACCTGGAACTCACTCTGTAGCCCAGGCTGGTCTTGAACTCCCAGCAATTCTCCTGCCTCAGCCTCCCGAGTGCTAGGATTATAGGCCTGCACCACCACGCCCGGCTGGCTTCTTTTACTATGTATGTTTTTGTAATTATTTACTTTGTAGTATATAGCAATGGTTTGTTTCATTTTATGGATGAATGATATTCTAATATAAGAATATATAATTCTGTGCTTATCACTAGGTGATAGACATTGGCAGTACTTCTATTTCAGGTATATCATTAATAGAGCTTTTTGTAGGTTTGTATGGAAATTTATGTGATAAATTTTTTATTTCTTTTGAAAATATAACTCAGAGAAAAATTTCTGAGTCATACAATAAGTACATATTTAACTTTTAAAGAAACTACCAAATGGTTACAATATTGCTGTACCTCCTTACTGTTCAATCAGTGTAGGAACCTTTCTATTTCTTCACATCCTCACCAACACTTGTTATTATGTGCTTTATTAAATCATAGGCATTCTGGTTTTTGTTTGTATTCTTCTAAAGGTGTATGATGTTGAGCATCTTTTTATATGTTTATTTTCCATCTGTTATTTTATTAATGAAATCTTTACTCAAATATTTTCCTAAATGTAGTTGAATCATTTTATCATCGATATTTATGAGTTTTTCAATATATTCTAGATAAAAGTTCTTTATCAAATGTAGGTTTTGCAAATATTTTCTCCAATTCTATGCCATATATTGTCTTAATTTTTCTCATTAAACATATTTTGAGTTTGATAAAGTCTTACTAAATATTTTAATGGATCATTATTTTGGTATTATATATAAGAAACTTCTAACCAACTTAAAGTCACTTTCTCCTAGGTTATCTTCATGCAGGTTAAACTTTTATTTTAAGATCTATTACCGACTTATGATTCAGTTTAGTGTGTACTATGAGATGAGTTTTTTAACTAGCCATGAAAGTCTATTTTTGAACCCTCTATGTTTTTTTCTCATTTACCACACTGTCTTAAGTACTGCATTTTATGTAGGTTGAAGTCAAAAAGAGTAAATTTTCATCTTGAGGGTTTTTTTTTAAATTTAAATTGAATTTTTAAAAATTATTTTTAATTTTAAAATTCTTTATTATTTCCATGTACACTTTAAGATTAGGTCAATTTATAAACAAATAAAACATCTACTGGGATTTTTGAAAGGAAGTGATTTGTATCCAGAGAGCAAACTCTGAGAGAATTGAATTATAAACAATATTACAAGGGCCAAGGATTTAGCTCAGTGATTCCTCTGCCTGCCTTGCAAGCCCAAGGATCCAAGTTTGATCCCCAGTACCAAAAAAAAGAAAAAAAATTGGGGCTGAGGATTTAGCTCAGTGGTTCTGCCACCTGCCTTGCAAGTGCAGGATACTGAGTTCAATCTCCAGAACTAAAAAAAAAAACCAAAAACAGTATTACATATTTTGATGTAGAAAATATGAAGTATTTCTTCATTTATTTGAACTTATGATTTTTCACAGAAATTTTAATAGTTTAATTGTACAATTTAGCACTTTATTGAACACTTGCTAAACTTGAAGTCCTAGAAATAATTTCTTATATTGTTAAATATTCTAGAGATCTGCTGTCCACATTTGTTTGATAATCTATTTGTAACAATGTAGGAAATGATTTCATATTACCTATTTTTTCGAAATAGTCAGTTAACACAACACTATTTAATGATTAATTAATCCTTTGCTTTTCAAACTAGACCATTTTTATCATAAAGCTATTCCTCCTACATAAATACATCTACTTTTGGACACCCAAATGTGTCACTTTTTATATTGTTAAAGTTCCTCTATCACAAGATTAAATATTTTAATCACCATGCTTCATATCAAGTATTAATTGCAAGACAAGGCATTCTTTCCTTTGTATTTTTATTCAAGATTTACTTGGCTAGTGTTAGTCTTAAAGTTATTCATATGTTCATTACAAAGAAACCGCCCAGTTACACACACACACAAAACACTGTGCCAAATAATGCACAGAAAAACAAAGGCTGAGTAAATACACACAGGAACACACATGGAGATTCATTCATGCACACATATACAAGAACTGATAGAAAGATATGGTGATATAGCAATGAGACACATTTTTGTTATTTTCGGAATACTCCCCTTCACTTTGAATATATATATTCCATCATTCTAGCCACTTTTTGAAGCAATTCTAGAAGTCTTCTTTCTTGATTATCTTTACAAGATGTGGTCAAAGATATGATGAATGCTCTTACTGAATGCCATCCGATGGAAAGGCAGGCTTCTAAAAATGTCATGGCTCGTCCTCATTCATGCTATTCCCTGGATTTGGCACCATGCAATTCTTGAGTCTTCTTTAAGGTGAAAATGATCACAAAAGGTAAGCCTTTTGAATCAATTCGGGACTTCAAAACACACATGGAAGAGGATTTCCAGAACTGCTTCAGAAAAGTACAAGAATGATAGGAAAAAATGTATTCAAAAGGAAAGGATTATGTTGAGGGAAGTTAATGGCAATGTGTTGTTTCGTGTAATAAATTTTAACTTAAATACACACCATGGTTTTGATCACCTCCTATAAGGTGTGACAGTTAAACTGTGTTGTCAATTTGATTGGTTTGAGATCTGCCCGGATGATCAGTCATATACAATCTGGATGTGTCTGGGTTGGTCGTGGAGGCTTAACTTTTGGTACAGTATCTGGCACTCTTTCTCACTCTACTTCCTGGCCTTCATGAACTAAGCATCTTTGTTCCACTCTAGTCCTACTTTGGACACAGCTGATTATGCACTGAAACCTCTAAAACCTAGACCAAAACAAGTCATTTCTCATTTAAATTGTGTGGGTAAATTATATGGTCTCAGTGAGGAAAAGCTAATACAGGAAGCTGGCATTGAGAATTATTAGGATTGTTGCTGTGACTACACCTGACCATACGGTTTAGAAGCCTTTGGAACTGGTTGGCAAGAAGAGTGGGGAAATGTTTTATGACTTAGACCAGAGAAAGTCTAGAATTTTGTAAGAAAATCCTAATGGCTGTTTCTGGTCAGAGTTCAAAAGACCAGACTGCTGGTAAGAAAGAAGACAGTAAAGGCCAGGCTCAGGCGGTTGCAGTTACGAATGAGGACATTATTGAAAATTGGAGTGCAAGACATGAATAATACACTCTGACAGAAAAAAAGTGTGTACATCTTGCCCATGCCTTAGACTTTATGTGTGGCTGAATTTAAAGGTGGCCAACTAATTGACCTGCTTGCAGAGATCTCTAGGCCGTCCAATATTCGGGCTCTGACATTAGTATTGCTGGCTATTTTTAATGAGACCTGTAGTGAAAATTGAGGGCAGAAAGGAGTAGAAAAATTGAAAATCTTAAATTTTGGCAAGAAAAAAAAGCACATATAAAATAATAAAGTTGGGGCCAAAGGAGATATGGTTGTTGAAGAAATTAGCACCACTGAAAATGAACCACTTACTTTAAACCAGGACAAAAAGGAAGATGTCTTAAGGTGTCTTAAGGTCATCTCACGAATCAGTAAGGCCTCACTCATATTACTCATAATGATACATACATGTAAATCTTTAATTTGAGAAGAGTGCCCCTGGGTACTGAAAAGGGAAGTTAGGGTTTTGTTTCCCTGAGATTCATTGCTCCATACTTAGCCATTTATACACCAGAGATTGCCAAAGCCACAGCCTGAGGGGGACTGACTGTTGTCCTAGCTGCATCATATCCTGACATCACCTGTGATGCTGGTTTTACCTTCCATGCAGAATGCAATAGCTATGGATGTAAGAAGATTTCCATACAGATTTCAGAGGAAAGGCTAGGAGATCATGAATTGTGTTCTGAGAGAAGGGCATGAGAATCTGTGGAAATTAAGCCAAATGTGCCGTGTAGACCCCAGGAAATCAGATATGCCAGAAATGTGGAATGTCTACAGGCAAACTTCAGGCTGTGTATGGTGCCAGCCAAAGAAGGAGGCCGCGTGGGCTTCTACCAGTAAGGCCTTAGGGGTGCAGGCACTCAAGCCATCTGGAGCTCACAAGTCATCATTGTGTGTGCTAGGAGCTATAGGACTTAATATTTGCCCTAAGGATCTTGTATTCCTTTGGTCCTAATCTTTTCTTTCTCTTTTCTCAGTGGTGCTCTATCCCTGTGCTCTGTTCCTGCCCATAATGCAGTAAGAAGCTTAGTTCCACTGTGATGCTCTTTTCTAGGAGCCAGAATAATATGGTCTGAACCATATGAGACCATGAACCTTAAGTCTCTCCTCCTTTGGGTAGTAGGTGTGAAGTATTTTTTTCCAACAATGGGAGAGATGACTAATACATATGATTCACATGTATCATTTATAATTTAGTTAAAATTTCATTGACTTTTAAAGATTAATTTGAGATCTTGTGTGGTAACAGGAAAAAATAAATTAAGGTTGACTTTGAACTCCTATCTTCCGGTCTCAGCCTCCTCAGAAGCTAGGACAATAGACACACTCCCCCATCCCTAACTTTAAAGTATTTTTTAATAGTTAAAATAATTTATAATCTTTTGAAAGTCTTACCTGGCAATCACTGTCTAAATTTAGTAATGCTATCATTTATTTCCAACATTTATATTTATTTATTTTTCCTTTTCTAATCCTATAGTTACTGGCTTTTGTAATCAAAATTGTTTTCATTATCTACTGAGAACTGCAGTACAACTAAACTTGAAATGAAATAAATAAGAGTTCAAATAAAACTTATGAATTGCTTATTTTTGAATCTTTCCAAGTAGTATTTTTTATCATAATCAACTATGGAAGTGAAACTGTGGAAAGTAAAATAGCAGTTAAAAGTGGACTGCTACACAAAAGAAGCACCACACACATACCTTCTGGTATGGTTAGACACACCGTATGGTTTCATTATAGCTTGTTTGCAAAAGTTTGGTGTCAGGTGGAGTGGAATGTGTACATGTTTGGATTTGGATGTGTTATTTTATTCAAACTTCTCTAATGGTTAGATGAAAAGTTTTTATCTTACTTTTCTTAAATCAGTTTAGCTCTATTCTGTGCTCCATTTTTATTTTCCTCATTGTTAAATTGTTTTCTTCATCATATTTTATCACTTTAATATTTATTTCATATATGTTTAATCTCCTTAAAGCTATACATTTCCCCTAGTATCACACAAGATTTAATATAGCTGTTGTTACTTAGACTTAACTTAGTTGTCATTATGTTTTTTTAATTGACAATTTAATTAATTTTGCTCACCAAAGTATAAGTCTTTGGATATATTTTTGCTAGTAAATTTTGGGTTTCTTGCACTGTGGTTATAGAATATGATCTATGGTAGAAGATCTTTAGAATTTGTGCTTTTTTTTTAAAGTGTAGTTTATGAAACATTTAAAAATATTCTAACGTATCACATATTTCTTTGTCTATCAGCATCAGAGTTTACCTAATTTAGTTAAGGAAAATTTAAATTTCTTACTGTAATTGTAAGTAGGTTGTTCTCTCTTTTTTGTTATTATTAAATATATTTTGAAGTTATGATGTTAACAGATTTTACTTTTAGAAATCCTGTCCTAATCATTTGGTTATTTAACACTGTTCATATACATTGTAATACTATATTTAATACCTAGCATATTTTCTGTTTCAAAGCTCTTTCTGGGTAAAACTGGTATTTTTATTCCAGTTTTTTGTTTGTTTTATGTGCCTTGAGGATTTCATTCTAAAATTTTTACAATCAAAATTTATATCCTGTTCTGATTTATTTAAATCTCATATAAAACATTTACTGATACTTTCAAACACAATCTGAAGATTTTGTCCTATATCAGGTAAAATGAATATGGTCACATTTTTGATGAAGGCAGATTTGTAGAGTTTATTTGTGTCATTCTACCTTAATAAGATTTCTTGCTTAATAAAGTTTTCCTACTTAAAAATTTCCTTTTGTTTTCTTTTTCTGAAATGATCTGAGATAATGAAATGATGTTTCTTTTCTTTTATTGTCTCTACTAGTTATGAATGTGTGTATATGTATGTTTGTATAATATTTCTGTTTTTGGGTGTTTATTTTGAAATGTTAGGATGTATATGTAACAACAAAGTCTAAGGTTTATTGATATCACTAAATTCCTGCCAAATAATTCAAAGAGTCTAAAATACTTAATCTTATTTACATCACTACCCTAATTACTCATGTTCATGGTTAGGAAAAACGTTCTTTCCACCTTTTTTCTGGTTCTTCAACTTAGTTTTATTGTGTTTTTTCTTGTACATTTAGACTCACTAACACCCCTACTAAGATCTTTTATCAGTGTTACTTCTTGCAAGTCTTATTCTTTCTTGGTACTCTTTGCTTCTTTCTAAAATATATTCTGCAGCAATATTTTTATGATTAACTACAGGCTTTTTTTGCTGAAATTTTATTTACTACACTTTCAATCTTGAATGACACTGGGGTATTAGAGAATCCCCATTTTAAAATTACTCTTTTGATATGTTAAATAGAATGATTCAGTCTGGTCTTTAACAGTGCTAACAAGAAGCCTAACAAACATTTAATCAGTTTTTCTCTTCACTACTGTGAAATAATGCTTTTAATTTTTTTTTTTACTATGTGTACAATTTAACCCTGCTGTGTTTAAAAAATGTTTATTTTGATTATTTTATTCAGGGCCTGCTGTATTTTTTTCACTGATGTCATACGTTTCATTACTCTTCAAAACTTCACATCTGTTTTGTCTTTAATTTTTATTTCTTTGTTAGGAAACATCCATCTTTTCCTTCTGGAAATTAATTAATTAGTTAAGTATTCCCTTCAACAAATACTTTTAGAGTAATCACAATATTCTGTCCCTTGTTTTGTGCAGTTAATATATACAGTATCCCAATATAAAATATTGAAACTTACCCTAGTTTGCTATGAGTTGCATTGTCTCTCTTTCTTTATGTCTGTTTGCATCTTTGTGCTTTGATCTAGGCAATTTTACCTTTTTAAGTCTTCTAATTCTTAACTTCTCTCTTCAACTCTGAGTAATCTACTATATAGTCCTGTCACTGTTTTTAAATGAAAGATTATAAAATTAATTTCCTTAACAGTATCTATTTTTTCAAATTCTATTTATTCATTTTTTAAGTTTCTTATCCTTTCACTTTAATTTTGTTGCCTTCTCTGTTCTCTTTAATCATTTAAAAAGTATGTAGTTGATAGGCTTTTTGTAGCATTCCCTAATTTCAATTTCTCAGGGTATTAATTTTATGCTTTGCTGATCTTGTTGATCTCCCACGTGGTGGATCATTTCCTGACGTAATTTGTAATTTTAGATTATGTGTTTATTTTCCATGGTGGTCTTTCCCCCGCACAACATCCCCTGCTGTCAATGGGAGGCATATATTCTCTGAATTTTGAAATTATCTCTACATTGTGGTTTGTTCACTAGTTTGTGCCAAAACCATAGAGTTCACAGTGGTCTTAGGGTATTTTTTAACATTATTTTCCTCACTTGTGATTTCTGTTGTACATAAATAACAAATTCTGAACTGATATGTACATGAGACACTAGGTTTTTCAGTTTCTCATTGCTAATGTATTTTTTTCCTTTATTCATCAACAGAAGATGAAATTTATTGCTACTTTTTCATACTTACAGATTTTTTCCTTTTTATGTTGATCGTGAAATTTTTGACGGCCTTACATTTATTTATTACACCTCATTTAGCTCCCAGTCTCCGACTGTCCTGACTCCCACTTTCTTGTCCCCACAGACTATTCAGTTTCCATCCTACTTGCTACTTCTTAGGTCACTATAGAATTAATTTGAAGGATGCATCTGGATTAAATCTATCTCTTATGTCTCATCTTTGAGGATCTGCATTTCTCTCTTTCTCATTTGTGTATTGTTATTTCATTACTGTTTTCGCAGAATTTGTATGTGTTCAGAATAAGAGAAAGCCTCTGAAGGCACAGCATGATATTGTTAGAGGTGTGAAGCGGTCAGGTCCAGAATGGGAAAGAACAAACAAGGCACATTTACTCTGCCCACCATTATGCCGAACCTCCTGTCTCTGAGCTGAGACCTTATAAATCCATTGTAGAACAGAATATTGACATGCTTAATTTTGTACTTAATTTTGCTCTGGCTTTCTTTCACTTTCTTTTCTGCCCATGCCATTTCATTCCTTCCAAAGTCTTTGTCAAATAAATGGTTCTTAAGTCTTTCCTTCGTACAGATGCAGTGCATACGATTACATCTTTAAGGCACTGGTCACATTTCTTCAGGTTACTGTGTAATAATGCTGCACTATTTACAATACAATAATGAGTCTGCTCCCCAGGTTCTGGGATGAGACTTAAATAATATAAAAGAACAAACTTCAATCAGTTTCATGAAGATCAAGCTTGGACTTATTTCTTGAGGAAGGGCTGGAGGGACGATATATATTTTCTTTCTCTTCCAAGATTCTAGAATTATGCTTTTTGGTTCTTGGATTCTTTCTCTATTTTTAAAACTAGCACTTTAGGACACTTATATTGCTTTTCTTTGCCTTATATCACCTTTTCTGTGACTATAGTCAAATCCCTCCCTATCCCCTTATATAAGTAAACTATAAATAAAAAAATTCAGGGACAAGGGGAAAATAAATGAGAACCAAGACCTGTCATGTAAAGGTACAAGATCCCAGTAATGAATGCAACTGTACTGTGTACCTAGAATATACCAATAAACTCAATTTAAAAAAATTCATACAGTGAAATTTCATCTAAGTCTATTAAGAATGGCTATCATCAAGGACACAAAAAACAGAGAATGATGGAGAGGTTGAGGCCAAAAATAATCCTCTTACATTGTTGTTTGTAACTAGTAAATCCACTATGGAAATCAGTGTGGAGATTCCTCAAAAAATTGAAAACAAAAGAATTTCTATTTGACCCAGATATGCTTCTCTGTCTCTTTCCCAAAGGTTCAGTAAACATACAGTGAAACATGCATGCCCATGTTCATAGCAGCACAGTTCACAATAGCTAAATTATAGAAAGAGCTTAGATGCCCACCAACATATAAGAAAATATGGTATCTATACTATATAGAGTATTACTCAACTATAAAGAAAAATTTGAATCATTTGTAGAAATGGATGGATCTTGAAACTGTAATGACTTTTTAAATAACAATTTGTTGAATTAAAATTTGCATAGAATATAGTTTACTAGAGTGTGTGATTCAGTAGATTTTAGCATATTGATGGAATTGTACAACTGTGAACATGATCATATTTAAATCACTTTTGATGTCCTCACATAAAACATTCTACCTACCAGCTTCCAATCCCTCCCTCCCAAATCTTGGCTACCACTAAGCTACTATCTTATAGATTTTCCTATTCTATTCTATTAATTAATTAAAATTCAAAGCAGATCTTTCTCATAGCAACAAGACCTTAACATATCCAAAGAAATGGAAATCCTGCAAAGTGAGCTCTCACACCACATTATAGTGAAACTAGAAAGCACCAAGATCAGAAACATACTTAGAATACAAAATATTAAGTGAAATAACTCAGATATAGAATTTTAAATATTACATTATTTCTCTTATATGAGAAACCCAAAATGCAAAGAATTTGAAGAGTAAAATAAAGGAGAGATTTTAGGAAACAGGAAGGCACACTTTTTGTAGATGGGGAAGGGGCTCAGAGGAAGAGGGTAGAGAGGAGTATGGGGAGAGAAAGGAGGAAAAGGGTTAAAATCGATGAAAATTTCCCTAAAGTTAATGTAATTAATCAGCAGATACTGATTTAAAATACTTGTGATTATTCTTAGAACCCACTCAGATCATACAAAATAATCTATTTCAAGACCTCAATCGAATTCTATTTGCACAGTCTTGGTTGCTATATAAATTATATTCATAGGCTCCAGTATGTAGGGTCATAGACACTTTGACAAGCATCACTACTCAGCCCACCACATATACATAAAACACATACCTATTGAAAATGTTTTTAATTTCCACTATTGTCATAAACCGATCGTTGGTGGATCTTTCAGAAAAGCCTACATTCGAAACAGCTGTATGTGAGTCCATTTACTAATATGCCGAAACTGTTGCTAAACACTTGGGCAAATCTAAGTTTTACAAAATGAACATAAATGTTGACAGCATTTGTTTTACTTTGTATTGATTCTTGTGGACTCCCTTAAAAAATATATCCCAATGAGATAATTGACAATGTGAAATAGGAAGAAAAGGGTTAAAGGTGTAGGGAAAGTGGGAAGGGTAGGGGAAAGGTAATAAGGGAAAAGAAAAAAAATGAGAAAATAAAAAAATGGAAATAAAGTGTAAACAGAGGGGGGAGGGAAGGGAGGGCAGGGACAAGGGGAAAAAATGAGAACCAAGACCTGTCATGTAAAGGTACAAGATCCCAACAATGAATGTAACTGTACTGTATACATAAAATGTACCAATAAACTCAATTTAAAAAAATAAAATAAAAAAGTTTTTATTTAAAAAAAAATCCAAATAAGTTTACATTTTTTTTTTCTCCCTCGTGAAGTGTTTCGGAAAGTGTGGTAGTTCAAACATTATGTGTGACCATCAACTCATTAAAGAAAAGGAGTTGGGTGAGACTAAAACGATCTCATGTAGCTCTTTCATTTTTGTTTGGTGAGCCTAGTCAGTATGATTTTATTATGATAAGCAGCTCTGTTAAGATCAGTGAACACATGTCGTTTGAAAGTTGTTAAGTAAATAAGCTTCTGTATTTGCTACAGTAAATTTAAGGTATATCTTTCAAGCGATGCATGCTGCCTAATTCCTGGGATCTTTTTAGATGAAGAAAGCATTATTTATGCTCAGTGTACTGAGAAATCCATCATTTACCTTGACCTTCTTACTTTCACATAGTGTCTCAATCACTGCTACCTCACCTCAAAAAAGCTGCTGAGAAACATAGAAGTTCAGGCATATAAGGTTTATTAGCTGGTTTATACCCAGAGAGAGACCAGAACACAGATAGCCATCTTGAAATCCCTAGTTTTTGCATGGTATCTTTTAAACAATTTTACTTGCCATACTGGTACAATACATACTACTTATTACATATTTAGTCTAACATAAATTAAAATTCAATTTGTTTTTGTTAAAGGGGCTGAGAAATATTATTAGATAGGTGGAAAAACAACAATGAACTAAATACATCTACTTAGTCATTCGTTTATTTATATTTTCAGGTGACGCAGCTCTCTTACGTTTTGGCTGAAGTATCACTTTCTCAGGCAGGCTCATCTTGTAAATTCTTTCATCAAACTTATATTTCTATGCAGCATGTGTGTACCTATAGACAAATCATATAAGTGACTTCAGTGAAAACTCCGTGAAAATAGTCATTTTTTGTTTAGTTTAATAACCTAGCACAAGATCATAGAACTGACCTGTATCCATAATATGTACCCAATTAGAATTTATTGAAAAAGAAATTAATTCATTCCAATTATTATCCCAATAAATGAGTGTCTTTAATATAAATAATAGTTATGAAAATTGTTTCTTAAATTTTAGAGTATTTTGCCCTTCAGGAAAATTTTTATGTAATTTATTCTCCTTGCACAAATTAGACAACTTAGGTTCATTAGAACATGGAAATGAAATGACTTTACCCTGATTTCTCAAAAGTAGGAAGTTGATATCCTTTTTTGGATATAAACATAAAAGGCCCCTCTTACCTTAATTCAACTTATTCAATGAGTAAAATATGCACAGCCATGGAAGTGGCTTTTGTACATTAAGAAGGTTCATGCTTTCAGGGAGATTTAAGAGATTTAAATTGCGGGGAAGGAGCTAATTCAGACAGGTAATGCAACATGAGTATTTCTATTAATATTTCCATGAAAAACTGGGTACTCACAAAGTCCCAGGTCCACCCTCCTCTTCAACAATCCAGCATTCTTTTCCTATAAGTCTGATTATTTTTAGAGTTTCTTGAAAGAGACAGGAGATAATGCAGGTAGCCCTCATCTGCACACTACTTGTTTAGATGAAATGAGACTGTTAGACATTAATTCTTATTTTTCAGGAAGAACAAAATGAAATGTTCCATTTTCCAACAGTGTCCACATTGATGAATCTCCACTCATACTGCGGTTAAATCGAGAGCAAAGCATTTGGCCATATTTCCCTAATTGTTTGCAAATTTAGCCTCCTTTCATTTGTTGCACATTTACGCCACAATCCGCATTCAGCCGAGGTTAATGCTTTGCAGAGTAACGTCAGCACTGCAGGCATTCTTGCAGAGCCACTGGTTTTGTTGGGGGCATCACAGAGACCTACCTCCTCCACTTTGCTTCATTCCAAGCAGTGATCACAACTGCAGTGATTATAAGTGATGAACAGAGCTGACACTTACCGAATGCCCAAGGATTCAATGAACACATTTACATTCTACAAAAAACAAGCAAGCAAAGAAGTAAAGCAGGTGTCACACTACTGAAGAAAGTGTGGCTCACAGAGGCTAAATAATTTGTCCATGTCAAGAAGCTACTAGGCATTGAACCAAGACTGGAGATCAAATTTCAAAACATTTATGATACATCTTAATGCTAATCTGTTTTGTTATGGTCTTTGTCTTCTCCAAGTCCATGTGTGTCTTTAAAGAAGGGAAGATGATCTTGAGATTTCATGTGCAGTATTTGCTGAAAAGTATATTTTCAAAATAAATATGCAATAAATATAGCATTGAAAACTCTCAGAAGGAGTTCAAATTTCAGCAGTTTATACATTTATTAAGAATGTAGATTATTTCTGTGCATTTTCTACAATGTACAGCAGCATCTTCATATAAACATCGTTCACATAAACAAACAAAATCCAATAAACAAAAAGTGTTTTTATTCTAACCCAGATACACAGTGCTAAGGAAAAGGTAACCAGCTGGAACTTGATGTTTATGTTAGTATTCTAGAAACCTGCCAAGAATACTCTTGCTTTCAGAGAATTCATGGCTGAGATCATTTGAAAGCCGGTAAAGAAGAAGAGAGAAATTTGTAGTAAAGTTCCCACTCTCAAATCCAGTAAATGGAAGTCCATGCATGGAATTAGAGGGATATATAAAGGATGTTTGAGGGCTTATTTCTTTTAAAAACATGCCAATTCTTATGGCTGGATTATGGAATTACTGAGTTTAACCAAGAGCATCAGTAAAATAAAACCAGACCTTAGGAAAAGCCATTATGAAGCAGCCACCCATTCTGCAGTACCAATACTACCAAATGTTACAAAGAACCCCCCTCCAAATTTCACCCTAAAAAAACGGATGCAATAAAAGACAATGCAGATGAATGATGTCAATGAATGTATTACTTTCCTACTTTGAAACACAATATTGGAAACATGCAACTTAAAGGTGGAAAGATTTAGTTTGGCTCATGCTTTCAGGATTCAGTCCATTCTTGGTTGGCTCCAAGGCCTAAAATGTATAGCGAGAGAGCATAGTGAAGTAAAGCAGCTCACCTCATGGCAGCCAGGAAACAGGCAGAGAGAACAGGGAGGATCTGGTGCCAAGAATACACCCTTCCAGGTCACACCCCAGTGGCCCAGCTCTAACCAGCTCCGACTTCCCACTAACAAGTGTAGTTCCCCTATAATCACCTTCAATATATGAGAACTTGGGGGGATAGTTTAGATCTAAACCTTAACAGTGAAAAATGTTAAAATAAAAATGTAGTAAGTTGACATGGCATCCTAGGGTGAAAAAAATGTTGCTTTAGCTAGGCTGGTCTTAGAAAAATCCTCTCTCCCTGTATGATGGTTATAGTCTTGCATATGAGAAGAGGCTCTCCAGAAAACCAACTAGGAAAAGAATGTTCCCATTTAGGGCTTGATAGCTGCAGATCTAGATGTGGGTACAAATGGGACATAACTGAGAAACAGAAATAAGTCATTTCCAATAAGGTGAGATAATGATGGTGAGCAAATCATTTCTCCTAATATAGTTGTGCCTATCATTGAAGTGTATATAAATAACATATGTACTGGGAAATTTCTTGTGCTTGGGGCATTTCTTCAATAATATAAATTGTGCACACCAGCCAATTTTTGGAAGCAGCCTCTATGCCCACCAACAGAAAAAGGAGTAAAAACAATTGTGTTTTATATACAGTGGAGTACTACTGTGCCATACGGAAGGGTACATGTAAATAATCTGCGAGAAAATGGACGTGCCTTGAGACTGTAATGTTAAGTGAAATAAATCAGGTACACAAGCTTAAATATAGCACTATTTCTTTTCATATGAGAAACCCAAAACACGAATAAATCCAAGATCAAAATAAATGATAATAGGAAATAGGGGCATCGACCTTATGCAAAGGAGAAGGAGAGTAAGAGATGGAAGGAGGAAGAAAAGAGAGGAGAGAAAGGGAATGAAGAAAATCACGATGTGTCAGGTAGATGTGCTGGTTCCCGAGGATGAACATAATCATCATGTACAACAAATATAAACCAATATGAATCAATCAAAATAAGAATTTTTAAAAATTTTAAAACTCTGCGATAGGTAGAGAAACGAGAGACAGCAAAATGGCACCAAACTCTTAAAATAAAATAACAAAGGATGAGAAATTACAACATCCATTCCTTTGTGGCATGCTTCCTTTCTTTGCTATCCAATATTCTACTCTAACTGTAACACCTTTTCAGAGTTGACAGACACTTGGAACATTTCCAACCTTTCAAAATTATTTTCTTACACACAGTGCTGTGAAGAACTCATGAATGTATCTTTGTGATACATTGCTTGTTTCTGTTAGTATATACTAGCAGTAGAATTGATGAATCATAGGTTATTCATAATTTAACTGTAGGAGATTTTGCCAAAGAATGTTCCAAAGTGGTTGCACCAAATCCCTTAACTTTTAGAGATGGAAAAAGTGAGGTTTGGGGAGTAAGAATTTTCCAAAGAACAGGGAGCTGAGCTTCTACTGGAACCTAGGTCGCCAACTTTCCAAAGCATGTGCTCTTTCCATCTTAGTAGCCCACTCCCAGTACACTGTTCTAAACCTTTCATTTAAGAACTTGCTTACACCTTTGTATCATTGGCCTTCTACCCAAAATATATTAAGTGTGCTGTTGCTCTGGAAATCCAGTATAAAATCCTCTAAGTAGAATTAATGTAGAAACAACAAAACAAAACAGGGAATGCATTCATCTGAAAGCTGATGGGAAAAACAGACAGCTACCACTGTGGACCTTCAGGGTTCCTTTGAGTCAGCTGGGAATCCCTAGTGAGTCTTATTGCAAAGCTGAGTCATTGGCTTTTGGCCACACATGAGTACATTGTATTTAAGAAGAGAAGCAACATTTTCCAAAAGTCTTGTCTTTATCCTAGATTTTTTATTTCTGAATATCATGATTTCTAAAACCATCTCAACATAAAAGAAGCGGCCAATTACACCAACTAACAGAACATGCCTAATTTCTATTTACGTGCATAAATACAATAAAGGCATGTTTCAAAGTTTTAGAGAAAAGAACAGAACACAGTGAATAATCCCTTTCAGTGTTTTGTTAATTGTAAAACATATATGACTTGTAAAGTTGGTGAGAGTATGTTTACATACTTCCGTCTAGAAATTGCTCCGGGGGTTATTCACAATTTACAAAATCCAATAAAGCACCTTAATTTTATGGAGATAATCTTTCTTAGAATTCTCACTCCTTTTTAAATTTTTCCCTCTATGGCAAAAATTCCATGTATTATTTTCCTTTTATTTTAATCATGATGTCATAATCAATAAGTTGTCAAGTTTTCCCTTTCTCTGTGAAGTCCTGACCTTCTGCAGGGCCCTTTTGTACCTAGGACATTCTACATACCGGGGATCGAACTGGGGTCCTTGCAAGCTAAATCCCCAGCCCAATCCACTGTATGTCAAAGCCCTAGACTCAGCAAGGGTACCTTCAGAGTGGAATTATATTGAAGGAGAGCATTGTCTAATAGAGAGCTATCTTCCTCTGTGATTACTCTTTAGAAATGCTTCCCACATGGCCTAGCTTGGAGATGATGTTAAGAGGATTCTTTGAGCTTTCCACAAGAACAAGGGCTAATTGATCAATATTATCTGCTAGGGGCTCACAGTGGATAGAAATAATGCATTTGCACAAATGTCTAGCTAAATTCTTGTAAAGGTGATTCAAATGGTCACAACAGAAGGAGACAGAAGAGCCATGAGTGAGCAGTACTGCAACCAAGGGTCAGCCTGCATGTGTTTGAGAGTCCTCAGCATGTGAGGCTGCTGGATAATATTTGCAAGACTTCAGATGTAGGCCCATCATTCTCATTCCTATTGCCTAACTCTCAAGCAAAGGGAAACATTATGATAGATACCTAGATGAGTAGCACATTGTCAGTTTGAAATGTGCCAGATTAAAGAGAAAGAGATCTGGGCATTTGTCTGTGATACCCGGGCCTTGCTTGAATCAGCTTCTGTTTTGCTAAAAGAGAACAGAATGGTGAAAAATCTCCACATGTGCATGGGAAATCTTCGCTGCTCCATCTACACAGGCTGTTGAATAATTGGGATGAGGTCTCTTTCTAATATACCTTGACAGCAAGCCGAACTCCCTCTCCTGAGAGACCCGTGGAGTCCTTGCGGGCCCCTTCTGAGTGAGGAGGCTGGCTCTGCTCAGCAGATGGGCCCAGATGGCAGTCAGCGCCTGGTGAGTCATCTGCAGCACACGTTAGTCACCCAGGTGCATTTGCACTGGACTCTGTGGCTGGGAACCCGCCCCAGACTCTGAGCTTGTTTATTTCCATGGACCATGGATGTCTCAGAGCCTGTTGTGAAATAAGAAATTTATAAATTGTTATGTTCTACGGCTGACAGCTTTCTCCCTTCTTCTCTTGATGGTCAGCAGCTTCTTGGTTCCTTGTTCCATCTACACAGAAGGAATTTGATTGAATAATGACCAGGTGTCCTGCCCTGAATTGGGAGCTTAACATTGATTATCTCATTTTAAATTTAACCCTGTTTTAGAGATGTGAGAACAGAGACCAAATCCACATATGAGGAGTGGCAAATTTCCTTAGTTAGAAAATGTGGAGCAAAGATTCAAACCCAGTACTGTCTTTTCAAAAGCCATGTTTTATAATACACAGCTTGCATTCTGGAAAAGATTTCCTAGTCATAAGTTATTTTATTTTGGTCCATTTTTTGTTCTTATAATAAACTTCTGAAACTGGAAGGTAACATGAAGTTACATGGGAAGGCTGCGGAAAATGCAACAACAGAAAATACATTTGTTTTCATCATGTCCCTTTTTTGTGTGTGTGGAAAGAAACTGCATGGATTTATGTGTGTAACTTTGAGCTTCCAATTTTGTCAACCTGAACTAAAATCATCTTGCTTCCAATGAGAAGACTACTTTAGAATGTGTTTTGATTGCAGAGGTAGATTTGAATTATGGTAGTGAACAGGAGCAATAATATGCTTAGTTGACAGTTCCCAGGAAAACACATGATGAAAGCAATACGAACTTATAATACCACCATTGTAACATAATTTAAAAACACGTGAGGTCACATTTTCAATTATTTACAAGAAATATTTGATGAACTCCTGAGATGAAGTTTTGTGAGGTGAAGTCCAATGGCAGCTTTTAATGAATTCTAGAAGCCATGGTTCTTAGTATCCTGAATATTTCCTCTGGTCTGATAAAATCACAATTTTCCCATCTGCTATCAGAGAGAGAGAGAGAGAGAGAGAGAGAGAGAGAGAGAGAGAGAGAGAGAGAAGAAAGGAGGGAAAGGAAAAGGAGGGGAGGAAGGGATATTAGAGACAGGCCATAAATAATTGAACAGGTTCTAAATTTAGAACATAGAGAGAAACTTTGTGGCAGAAATTCCTGCTAAAGAGTCTGCTAAAGAGAAAGGTCCCTGCATCAAGCTCTAAAGAAGGGAGCTCTGAGGCAAAGCACTGGCAACATTTGCACTCTGAAAAAATTGCCATTACAAATATCAGCTTCAAGCCAGACATGGTGGCGGCACAGGCCTGTGATCCCAGCACTTGGGAAGCTGAGGCAGGAGGTTCACCCAGAATTCAAGGCCAGCCCTGGTTACATAGTGAGTTTGAAGCCAGCCTGAACTAAATAAGAAGACTGTCTCAAAAGAACAACAATAACAAAACATCAGCTTCATAATGTCAAATTGTATTTGTCTTTCATGTTGATTAATGTGTTTATTTTCAAAAATATTTTGGCTATTTTATTACCTGTGCGTTTCCATATGAATTTCAGAAGCACTATGGTAATTTTTACAGAATTCCCTAGTAGAGTTTTATTGTGATTGCATTGTATTTACAGCTCAATTTTGAAAGAATTAACACCCTAACAATATTAAGATAACTAATTAAGAGTCACACTCTGCATTTGTTCAAGTCTGTCTGTGCAGCTAACTTCTCTCTGTTGTTCCACGCTGAAAACTCAAGCTATCTTGGGCTGCTGAGACCTTCATTCCCATCTCCCTGATGTTTTGGCTTGGACTGTCTACTACTTTCCTACTGCTAGGACTGGAAATTCTATCAAGGTAATAAGCTGTGGTGATTGTAGGGCTCTGTTGTCAAGCAATTGTTTTTAGATTTTTAGAGATGAATACTTTCCATTAGCCAATGTCTTTAGAACTATGAGTTCATCTACATTCATCTTTGGCTAGTTGTTCCAGTAGGATGAAATAAACATAACCCCAACTACTCATTCGTTGTGGGAAATCAAACAGTTAATTAACTTTTAATGAGATTTAATGACAGGACGATGAATTTTATTTTTCTATACATGTCTACTATTTCCAAATGTTGTCCATTCCTTGTTATAAAAATTCCTTCTGTTTTTACTACTTGTTGGTTTGAAAAATTTCTAAGAACATTGCTTTTAGAGGTGGTTTAGAGACAAGTTCAATTTTCCTCTTGCCTATAAATTTCTTCATTTTGCTGTAAAGCTTAAATAGATTTAGCTGTTTATAAATATTTAGATGGACTTCATCTTTTCTTTTTCCAGCTTTAGTTGAGTTTATTGGTACATTTTAGGGATACAGTACAGTTATATTCATTGTTGGGATCTTGTACCTCTACATAACAAGTCTTGATTCTCATGTTTTCATTTAGTACTATAATAATGCTGCTTTATTGTTTATTGATTTCCATTTTTCCTAATGTATGATCAGAGTTATTCCTGTCTTTGATTTTTTTACATAATGTACTTTTAAAATATCTGATCTTAATATTTTCATTACTAATTTAATAAATTTGATTTCTTTTATAGCATTCTTCATAGTTCTTTTGCTTGGGATGTGATTTGCTTTTGTCTACATGAGTGTTAGACTTTCATAAATAGTTTATATTTTTAGTCACTATTTCCTTGAATACTTCATTTTTTATTTCTCTTTTCTCCTTTTGGTACTCTAGTTATGCATATATTTAGTAACTTTTAATTTTCTCATGTCTCAGTAATTACTTGATTATGGGAATGTTTGCAATTTTTTGCCTTTAAAATAAGATTGCTGCACTTGTGATTAGTAAGCGTCATACAGGGAGATACTCTGATGCTGAATGACCTATTTCTCATCATCTCTAATGATAATATCCAGCGATGCACGCAGTAATGCAGTAATTATTACAATGGTGTGTCAAATGGCAATTTTTCTCTTCATATCATTTCTTTTAGATTTGTCAAGCATAATTTTCTGTATTAGAGAAATATTCTTTTCAAATGACCATGTCCTGAACACCAGAATGCATGTATATGTATATGTTTGGTATGTGTATAGATTATAACGTATATAAGTAACTTATGTAACATATTATAATAAATGTATTCAGTGTATGCATGTAAGAAGCTGCATGCCAATGGGGAGATGAGATTGCAGATGGAAATATGGGGCCAAGTCAGTTGATCTAAAAATAAATTATTCTGAAATATCTGGATGGTACAATGAAATGACGAGGTCTCTTCGAGAGAGGAAGAAGAGTGAGGCCAGAGTGATGTAAAGATTCCAAGGCCGTCACTGCTACGGATGGCAACAGGATCCATGCACTTGGAAGTCAGGGAGCTTATAGAAGTTGGAGCAGGCAAGAGAATGGGATACGCCTTCACTGGAGCCTTCAGAAAAGCATTCATTCGTCCCTGCACCTTGGCTTCAGACCAGTGAAACCCACTGCCCATTTCTGACATTCAGAATTGTGACATTTTAGATTTTAGAATATGTACTTAAATCCACTAAATTTTTGATAATTCGCTACACTAAATACAGTAAATTAATGCACTATACCTTAGAGAAGTATGTTCCTTTCCCCCTATTTATTGACTCATTCGCTCATTTACCTATACATTTGTTATATCGGAGTGAATTATAGGCATTTATTTTATTTTATGACTTACAATTCAATTGTATCTATTTTGTTGCTCAATTCACCCCAGATTTGGCAAAGGGGAATTTCTACAAATTGACTCCAACAGACTTTTGACATGTCTTTATTATTTAATGAGCACTTTTTTACCCTTCATCAATCATATTTTATATATTTGGTTGCTTCTCATAATCACTGGTGAACTTGGCACTGCCAACATAATCTCATCCACAAAAAGCAAAATATTCAAATCTTAATAACTCTTACATATTTAAAAGCCTGATTAAAGGTCTTCACCATGTATGACTAACGTTTGGAATTTACATAAAAAGTAACCATATCAATTCTAATTTGAATTGTCCAATTATGCCAAAATTTGGTTTCATAATGCCTTCATGTCAGTGTTTCTTTGTTCTAAAAGGAAATTAGAGTACAAGTACCTAATGCTGATAAAAATCTATGATTGTCAAGCATTGAGCTTCCAAAACTTTAGTAAATTAGTGGTTACTACCCATACAACGGAAAGTACTTTTGCTTTGTTAATTAATACCTACTCTCTTTTCTGGGGACAAAAGTGGGATTTATCAGTGTGTCTGATTATGAAGGGGGCAGTAGAGACTAAAAACTCTCTCTTATGCAGGACCCAAGATACTACATTTAGGGTGTATGAGACGCACAGCTACCTAAGGTCAGCTGGCCCTCAACCATCATGTCTTCAAATTCAGCTATATTAACCTTTAAAGCTTTGCCTTTTTTTTTTTTTTTTGGTTTTTTTGAGCCAGGTTCTCACTGTATAGTTGAGACTGACCTGGAACTCACTATGTAGCCCAGGCTGGTCTCGTACTCACAGCGATCCTCCTGCCTCAGCCTCTTGAGTGCTGGGAGTACAGGTGTGCATCACCACGCCCGGCTCATAAAGCTTTGATTTTTTTTTTTTTTTTTTTTGCAGTGGAGCTCTTCTTTTGGTCAAGGAAATTAAAGTTGGCCCTACATATGGTCTTAGTCACATGCTCCTCCTTGTGCAACTTGGTGTGGATGACCATGACGACCTGACTTATGTGATCATACCAACCTATGTACCTGTGTGGAGCCAAGACTGAGAAAATCATGAAGTCAGAGACATAAGCATCCATTTCAAAAGGAGTGTTTTAAGAACCCATAGGGAAGCCCATATAAGAAACAAGCTTCATATATCACCAGTAATTCTGCTGCAACCCTAGCCTTTAAAAGATGAGGCTAAACATTTATTAGCATTTTACTCATAACTTAAAGAACCCTACAAATTGAAAGAAAATTCAGGCCGTTCATTTCTATGGTGATAATATAGATAAAAGGGGATACAAACTTTGATTTTCAAGTGGTCTGTCAACAATTATAAGTGTATTTATTATGCAGAACAGAACTATAGTTAATATTTCACTGGCTTTATTAATATTCATGTACTTTTATAACAATTTGTAGATTAGTTTATGGTCATTCTTCAAATATTTAAATATTCTTTGAATAATTAACAAAATAAGTAGGCTTTGAGGCACACCAAAATGCCCACTCAAGAATAGTACTTGGCAATTCTTTAGGTATGTAAATAAGAGAAGATATCATTGACCTAGGGGAAAATATTCCAAGACAAATCAATACTTCCTTGCTTAAAAAAGAAAGAAAAAGCAGATAAATTAGCTAGCAGAGAAAGAAACTGAACAAGCAAATAGCCTAGTTCAGCCATTTGACTAAAAATGAATGGCTCTAGGATGGAAATCCAGAAGGGCTAATTGCATCTCCTGTATTTTTTCACTCTGTGGAAGCTGGAGATAGTGTCACGAACATCATAATATCTATAAGAAGACAGCATTGGAAATAGGTCTTAAAGTCCGTTTTCGTTTGCTGAGCCTGAGAAGAACAGGATTAAAGGAACAGCAAAAGCAGTAGCATAACATTCCACACACACACAAGAGGCAATCTGGAGCAAAAGCACAGAAATAGAAACTTTGGACAGTTAATTCAATCTGACAAGAGTAATGTAAGAAGAGGGATGATGGAAAATTGGAGCCCAGCTTGGAGCTAGATCATGACAAGTCTTGGATGACATCCTTTGGGTGGGGGGCATTGCCATTTGCCTTCCCAATACTTATTGCTCGGGCCCACAGTGTCTCATTTTGTTTGGCTGGAAGTCCGATAAATTTAGGCTATAGTAGTCATTCCTGCTTAAAGAAATTCAGCCACCCTCCTGCAGTGTTCAATTCAAACTAAGGCAGCTCCTGGTTTCTGTTAGCCTTGGAGATACCTTTTTGCTTAAGACAGAGGCATTGGGAAAAATGAAAAGAAAGCTAGACATTTTCTTGTCTCTCTGCTTCTATACAATATGCCCTGCAAACAGAATACTTAGAAGAGTTGGGTTTTTCATTTGGGTTTTTTTTGGGGGGTGGGGGTATTTTATTTTTGAGGGTAGTTGTACATTTCACAACAATAATGGAAGTAAGCTAGAGAATAAAGCTAATATGGGGGGTGGAGATTAGCAAAAAACAGTGCAACATGCTCCTCAAATTGTGCTGAAATCTAAATCACTAATGGAATTTTCAGATACATAAAACAATATAGTCACATTAAATTTAAACTGATGTGAGCATGCTAGTGTTCCTTATCATCATAAGTATCCTGACAGTTTTATTATTGAGAAAATAGGATATCAGTAAATGTTTGCAAACATAAGTATATATTTAATGTGGTACTATAGGAAGATCATTTTGCTTTCTCAGTGGAACACATATAGGAGGAATAGACAAGTTTGGAAGCAGAGGAAGAGAGTACTGGGGATAATAGCACACTCATCTACAGGGACATCAAGCGGACCTTTAGGTGTGACATTATTGATCTAGAAATGACAAGACGGACAAATTAACAGTGCTGGAAAGAGAAACACTAACAGTGTTAAACTGAAGGTTACCTTCAATGTTGATAGGTGAGAACTGTTAACTCATATTTTATGCTTTGCTTAATCCGCCCCCCATACACATTAGAATGCGCTATTATGTATTTCTAAATGAGCTATAAATAGGAATTTTTATTTAAAAAGGTTATGGTATGGAAATAAAAACACTTAGGACTCTCTTATTTAAACTGTAGATTGTCCCGTTTCTGGGTCCAAAGCATGGTAGAGTTATCAATTGCAGGAAAGAAAAGTGGTAAGAAAAGGAAAGATATAGAGTTAGCAAGATTAGAAAGAGGATCAAAGTTTAGATGGGTTCCAGAAAATTGTTGATTGCAAATAGACTGACTAAAGGAAATAAGATAAAAATACATTAACAACAGTGATGTACATAAAATAAAGGTAGTAGTTTGTACTACCGGGAATATTTAAGTAGTTACCACAGGCTAGCTAGTATGTAAACAATTTAAATGTACTACTGCATTCAATCATCCTTAGAAAAGGACTGAAGACATTGAAGCAAGAACAAGTATGTCTGACAATACTACTGTACAAGCAAAGTGAGAAAAATAAAAATACCAGCCAGGTCCTCCCCTCGTAAGTTGAATCTCTAACCATCTGATACTGCAACTCCAGCCTGTAACAGTTTTCCTCCCTAATGCTAGTCTACTCCCATTCATTCTTCTTTTTATTCACTTTGAACACAATTTCTCTTGGTACAATGTCCACGACTTCCTGAACTCAAAAATCCCTCGCTCCAAAGATTTCCCCCATGATAGTATTAATCGCTAAATTGTTCATTTTTAATGACAGACCACAGACTCTGTGAAGTCAGAGACGGATTTAACTTCTTGATACACAATCAATATTCAATAACTGTGTTGAATGAATGAATGCAATCACAAGAAGCAAATTGAGGGGAAAAACTGCTATATGAAACTAGGAATATGGGGCGGGGTGGGGCTTGTTTTCAGAAGTAAGATTTGAAAAACAGCAAGACTGTTTGGCTTTTTTTCCCCAGTGGCCTGAAGTCTGGCTGAGGAGGGAGGGTTTCTGCATTGGGTAGCAAGACATGTTTATTTATGTATATGATTCCCAAGTCTTCTTTCAAGCTAGATATAGCATGGAAATTCCACCTTCAAATGATCTCCAAAGGCATGGTTGATGACCGATGTTAAGAACTTTGTTGGTAAAAGAGAAGAATGAAAATAAGGCAAAAAGTGGTCAAGGAGAGAATAAGCCAGACAACCCAATCTCCTTCTGCAGGCACTCAAGTAATTAAAATAAAAACAATTACTCATATACATAGAGCAGGTCAGCACATTTTTTTCAAAGAACAAGGGAAATGCACAATTCCTAAGAGGCAATGATATAAATATTTCAACTGATAGTACATCCAGTACCAAGAAGGTAAAATAAACTAGATTTAAACAAACAATTTGACACAGAACTGCAAAAGGCATTGTGAAATTCTGCAAATTTGCAGATCTAATTTCCTTGGAATATACTTCAGCTTAGCAAAACCTTGACAATTATTCATGTTGGAGGACCAGGCAGAAATGCAGACAAGGGGAAAACAAACATTCAATCATCAGGTTTCAGAATGCCACAGTGTCCAGAAAATGCCTATGTTTGCCTCTTTTTCACTGAAGCCAAGAACTGGACTCTAATCCTTATCCTTCCCATATATGTGGTGTGACCGACAAATATGGGGAATATTTAAATTTTTTAAAGTTATAATAAGAAACACATTGTCATTAAACTCCCTCAGAATATTCTCTCTGGCTTTGAACATGCTTATAATTCCTGCCACTTTCTGAAGTAGTTCTGGAAATCCTCTTTCTTGAGTGTCTTTAGTTTTGCTATTGTGGCTCCTCTGTGTCCTGAATGCTCACCTTTCATGGTAATTTTAACTTTGGGGAAGAACCAAAAGTCACACAATCCTAGATTCTGGGAATAGAGTAAATTAAGACACACCATAATATTCTTAGGAGCCTGAATATATTGTAGTTGGCAGTTGGCATTGGCATTTTTGATCACACTGATTTTATTTGTTGAGAAATTACAATGTTCTATATGCAAACACTGTTGCTTTGCTTCTTTAATATAACCCTTCATTATGAAGTTACATTCTTATGTATCTATTGGGCAAATACTTGAAGTTTGACTGATCTTCAGTCATGGCTTGTTACCCTTTGTGTTCTCCCATCACCTTTGAGACAAACTTCAAAGTTCTGATCCTTGCATGCAAAACTCACATGATCTTCCATCCCGGTTCCCGGTATTTCTCAGGTCTCATCCTAAAGCAATGATTCTGAGCTGGTTGGATTGTTGGACATCTCCAGGACTATCATACAGCCTGATTTTCATCTATCATACCTGCTCTGATACCTCATCCACTTTAGTCTCTTTCCACCTACTCAGTTTCTGCCTAGCCCTTTCCTGTGAGCTCATGAATTCCCTTCTTTGTAAAACCTTTCTCACTGACACAGGAAAACCTTGGGACTCTTTTGAATATATCCAAACACAAGTTTTTGAGCCCTTCACCAACCACTAGGTCTTCCATTATTTCTTTTTTATTTACAAATCAATTTCTTTTCCAAGGCTACTGTTCCAAAATAAAAAAATAAATTGTTATTGTTGTTGTTTTCTGAGTTTCATGGCTCAGTGCCCTTAATAAAAATCAGTAGTCAGGCAATAGTTGTTGGGCCAGAGGCTTCAAATCCCACTTAATTTTACACATAATGCTAAATTTGTTTAGCTTTTATTGATTCATTTACCAAATGCTCACTGAATTTCTATCATGCACTGGTTTCAATACAGTACTAGGTATTAAGAACACAATAGTGATTATATAAAGTCCCTATTCTTATGAAGTATAGTGAGTGGAGGGAGCCAGAAATTATGTTTTGATCCCGACAATGAGGATATGGCTACCAATTAAGCCATAAAGGAAGAGATCATATTGCACTATAGTGACTGGTCCATTAGCATATTCTAGCCTGGGACATTATTATTGGTTAAACACTAGTGATTTAGAGATGGAAAGAAGAATATTATTCCAGATAGAGTATCAGTAGTATTCCGAAATCTAGAAATGAGGGAGCAGGGTTCATTAGAATGAGCACCGTGCATGGAGAAGAAAGGCCTAGGTCAATGATTCTTATCGAGGGGCAAGTTTACTCCCCACTATACATATAGCAATCTTAGAGACACTTTTCATGGTCACATTTGTGTAGTGGGAGCTATCTAGTGAAAAGAGACCAGAAATGTGACTAAATTTCTGACACTGCTCAATAAAATCCCGAAAAGAATGATCTAGCCCAATATGTTTGTAGTGTCAATGTCGAGACCCTTGGTCGAGTGGAATTTAGTAGTAGGTGAAGGTTCAATAGCATTCAAAATGTTAAAATGAAGATTTTAGTAGTTCTGAGATCTGCTGTTTTAACCTGGGAAATGCCTCTAAATTCTGCCTCTTGTATTGCTTCTTGGTCACTGGGTACAATGATTTACCTTACACTCTGTTCTAGCAGGTCACCTTGATCACCCCATGAATCTTTGTGATCTGGATTCAGACTGTTTTCTGGAGTCCATGTTACTGATGACTCAGGTTTCAGCTCTCCTCTGATTTACAGGTTGCTCTCAGATCCCTGCACATCTCCTGTACCAGCCTTAGCTTGTCAAGAATTGAAAACTGGATGAAAAGCTAGTATAGTCCTCAGAGTCAAATTGTAATAGATACTATGTATCTGAAGATATACATTATATTGCCATTTATATCGTTTGCAAATACATAGAATGTTATGTTTTTTTCTGTAACCCATTAAGATCCTGAGAAATGAGAACATCCAGGATTATGTGATAGGTACAGATAACATTCTGGAGGTCTTCCTATCTGGAAATAGGAGTATATTTCTGGATTGTTTTTTAATCATATTTGTCTAGTAAAGATTTCTGTGGAAGATTTTAGTAGACATATGTTCAACCACAGTGAGATTCATGGACGGGACTTTTGTCCCATTGTTTTAGAGATATACCCACTTTCTTTCATTTGGCTGCACCTCCAAAGTATTGATTACCACTAATATAATATAATTGGGATCTATCAATGCATTAACCCAGCAATGAAATTGTAGCACTTACTACCCAATCACCTTCCAAAAGCTCTAACTCTGAACATATGAGACATTGGGGGATATCTAAGTCTAAACTATAATATATTGTATATACTCATAGCAAGGGTCGTCACTGCTCTAAAATTCCATACTGGGCCCAGTTCTCCCAGAGGATATAGAAGGGAGAACCATTTAGCCAAATGCTCTGAAGAATCCACCAAGCCTGTAGCTTTTGTTAGTAATTCTTTTTTTTTTTTTTTTTTTTTTTTTTTTTTTTTCGGGGTTAAAACTCGGGCCCTTCCTTTTTGGGGG
>NW_022900948.1:31706613-31739970 GCF_012274545.1 Fukomys damarensis | reverse complement strand
TTAAGTGGTTTTTTTTTTTTTTTTTTTTTTTTTTTTTTTTTTTTTTTTTTTTTTTTGATACCAGGGATCAAACTCAGGCCCTTGCACTTGTGAGGAAGGTGGTGAAACTACTGAGCTAAATCCCTGGCCCAATTTTTATAAATTGACTTTAAATCGATTTTTGTCTATATTCACTTTCCAGTCATCTATATGGTACTATTTTACATAAAATTTGCAGATTGAAAAGGTCAAGGAATGAGCACATACTAGAAAAGTGAAATATGATAATGAAGAAAATGGCAAAATACAACTGAAAAATAATTAAGTGCAAAATCCATTCAAAGACTGGATCCTGTGCTTATTTGGCATGTATCTTATAGAATATTAATTTAATTCTGTTGGCTTTCAATATCTATAATTCTGGTTAATTTACAGGTATATGAATTCAAATTATACATGAACTTTTTACATACTTTTATAAATGTCAATGGACATGCCTATCTCTAGGAAAGACATATAAGCAAAAATTTAAAAAAGTAAGGTCACCATGGAAACAGTTGCCTGCCAATAATTAAGTTAAACAGGATTAGCTAAGTTATAAGATCTCTTAAATATCTACTATATTTTGCAGTTACATTGATCTATTGGCAGAAAAAATATAGTAGTTTAGATTTAAGCAATACACAATGAAGGAAAGACTTGGAGATTATGTGATGTAGTTGTTCTGAGATATTATACAATTCAAACAACAAAAAAAAAGAACAGGGCTAAAGGTGTAGGGGAAGTAGGAAGGGTAGGAGAAAGGAAATAAGGGAATAGAAAAAATATGCGAAAATGAAAAACTGGAAATAAAGATTTTGTAAATAGGGAAGGGGAGGTGAAGGGAGGGTAGGGGTATGGGGAAAAAGTGAGAACCAAGACCTGTCATGTAAACGTACAAGATCCCAGTGATGAATGTAACTGTACTGTATAACTAAAATGTACCAATAAACTCAATGAGGGGAAAAAAGTTATCTTTGGTACCTAACATAGTCTATACTTTCATTCCTATCAACTTGCATCATACAAGCTATACTTATATCATTTCTATTCCACTTCCTGGATAACAATTCGGATGTAAAATCAGTAATAGGATGAACAATAAATCAAAACTGACTTTTTACAATAATGCCCCATTACACCTGAGATGTTCTTAATTTTTGGAACAACTTTAAAGACCAAAGGGAATTATTGTGTTTATTTTCTGCCACTGCAACAAATATATGAGATAATTTAAGGAGGAAAGGTTTATTTTGGTTCGTATTTCAGATGTTTCATTCTGTGTTCACTTGGTCCTATTACCTGTGGGCCTATGGCAGGTCAGCACATAGTGACAGAATCCACAAGGTAGAGCCAGTCACTCACCTAGTTGTAGCAGGGAATCAAAGGTCGGGACCAAGGTTCCACAGCTCACACTCAGGGCATAATCCCAGGGATCTAACTTCTGCCCACTAGGACCCACCTCTTAAAGGTTTTACTGCCTCCTGCCTTACACTTGGCAACCAAGTGTGTATGAGACACTTATCTAAACCAAAGTAGCAGTAAGTTAATAAACTGTTTCTTCTTTATAGAATTAAAGCATTTTCAAAATAGAGACACACTTGCTGCAAGATATGGAGAATGCCACACTGAAGTGTTTGATTTCTTCCCTTGAAACACCTGTAAGTCCAACGGATCAAAAGCACCCTCTGTATCTTTCCCCATCATAGCTAGTAATGTTTCTCAGAAAGGACACAAGTAGCATCCTTTACAATGAATTTAGAGAAATAACTAATTAGTGAAAAGAGGCCACCTCAGTACTTGTTTCTAAGACAAATCCTTGAGAAAATCTACCTATTTCTTACACGAGTTGAAACATATTCCACTTCTCTGAACTTTAGTAGTTTTCATTTTTTTTTTAACTTATGGGAAGTAACAGTAGCCATGCCCTAGAGTGTTTAGGGAACAGTGCAAGGCTTTCCACACATTTGTTCCCAACACTATGTATAAAACCTTCACATACAAAGTGTAGAGCAAGCATTCTTTTCTGCCTCCTTCTGTCATCTCAACTTAGTTACCTTTATAACTAATAACATCTCAGATAATCTCTGTCCTGTACCCTGAAAGTGTGAGCACCCATGCAATTTTAAAATTCCATCCTCAAACCGTTTTGTCTTCCTATACTTTCAACTTTGCTCTTCTTGTAAGGAATTGCTTCTTTTCCCCAGCCACTGCAACTCCCCTCTCTCATGTTTTGTTAGTACTTCCAGCTGTTTTTCCTCATTTCCTACTTGGCTTCCACCTTCTCCATTGGACCTGATGGTGTCTCCAACTCCTTGGTCGTAGAATTTTGCAGGTCATTAGCTGTACTCTCCAAAGGGTTTTCCCACCTAATCTGGATTTGAGACCCCCTCAGTTAACTTATCTACGACAGTCCCAAGAAGCTCCCAGTGGGCTTAAACCAGAATATAGGGAACAGAACAAAAACACTTGGTTCTTGGCTCTTCCAGGATTAAATCGAGTGATCATCCAACCAAATCGCTCTCTAGCCACATAATTGGAAACACTGAGAGTAAATTTCTCCCTAGATATCAATCCATATATGTTTAAGGGTTTATCAATATTAAACCCATATTTATAACAGTGAAACTCAAAATGTATGAGAAATAGTGAACAAAAGGTACTCTGTACATTCCTAAGGAGGTAAGAAAAAGCAGTTCTCTTCAAAATACCAGAACACAAAATATTTTTTATACTTTACTTGAACCTGATCACTTTCTACATCTTGACTCATTTTATTTTAATTTTCCCGTTGTTCATTTATTTTCTCATTAAAAATTAAGAGGTTTCTATTTAACCACTTTATGTTATGTACATGTACCAGGTTCTCATGATGAATGTAATATTATATACAGCAAATATGTACTAATAAAAATGTTTTAAATGTAAAATACAGTTTCTATCTCTAAGGAGAAGTGACTTAGTGGGTAAAACAGATGCACGCCACTAAATACCAGCATAGCACACTAAATAAAAGAGAGGTGTTAACTTCATTTGATCATTACACATTGTAAAAGTGCCTTGAGTTATAATACTGCACTGCATAAATATGTGAAAGTATTATGTTTAAGTCAAAAATGAATAGGCAATATTTACACCATATTACAATGGCATGAAGGAGGAAATGCTATTTCTTAAAACAGATTGTTAGGAAGGGATTCTGATGTAGGAGTTTTGATCTGTTTATTGAAAATTCAGCAGTCGAATAATGGGGGAAAAGGTGTCAGATGAGTCATCTGAGATATCATCATGAAGATATGCGTTCATATTTTAGTCTTCACATTTTCTCTTGTAAGAAAGAGGCAAGTATTTTAAAGCATCAAATAATGAAGTCATTTAGTTTGGTCAGTATATTAGTCACTGTTCCTTATTATAATAAAATGTCTGAGGTATGCTAACTTTATAAAGACAAAGTTTATTTAGCTCACAGTTTTGAAGGCAGGAATTGGTGAAGGTCTTCGTGCTGGCAGATTCTGAAGTGGCACAAGATACATCATGGGGCAGGAGAGAGGCAACACATAGATGTGCCTGCATTTTCTGGTCTCTTACCCTCTTTTCATAAAATCATTAGTACTCACTCATGAGGGCTGCTCCCGATCAACTTACGGAATCTTAATTAAATCCTGAAGGCCCCACCATTGATCTGTAATGTTTAATTAAGCTTCCACCTCTTAATGCCTCACAATAGAGATTAAAATTAATGTATAAACCACTGAAGGTTACAGTCAATGTGTGTCCAAACCATAACAATCACTGCAATAAGGAGCAAGAGACACAGATTGATGGCAAAAGTATAGGAGGTGACAAAACTGCAAAGGGGCAATTAAAAAATAATAGCTCAGGCTGGGGATAGTAAGGGAAATGGCAGTAGAGTAAAAAGAAAAAAGAATGCAGAAGAAAAACTAAAAGAAAATAGAATAAAAATGATACGATTAAAAGCATAATATAGTTGATATAACATATTGTATATCCTATACATTTAAGACAATATGATCTCTATATATATGCATAAAAATCAGCATCTTTTCATATATAGAAAGGTAATGAAAAATAAAAGTATGAACTCTAAATTTTTGATTGACGTTTTGGTGTGGTTTTGTAGACACAAACGTGGCTTAAAAATGTCATCTTACACTGATTTTTATCCTCTGAAAATACTTCCCAACAAATAAGGTAATCTCTTTGAGCAATAAATCTTTCTTCCCTATACAATGTCTCATCCAGTACTCACTACATGAACAGAGATATGCCATATGATCACTTACAATAACTCCCTGCAAAGTCATGTGTGGAAGTGTGCAAAAGGGTCATCTGTGCACTGGAAGGATGGAGAATCCGAGGACTCAGTCAGAGCTCTCAGGACTGGGACACACTATTGAGCCCGGTGAAAACTTGTACCAGGAAGCGGAAGGGTCTGCACTGGAAGGCTGGGGAGTCCGTGCTGGAAGCCAGGGGATGTAAGTCCAAGGTGATAGCGAACTCTGGAGCTCCTCTGAAGAAATAGAGGTGAGTCTTCCTTCATCTTTCCTTCTTTATCCTATCCAGGCTACAAGCCTGTTGGTTGTTGACACTCACACCCAGGACGGGTTTGTATTCCTCAGTGAGTCCATCATTCGAGCACACACAGAACTGTTCCAAAACGATCAGCTGAGCATTGCTCACTCAAATTGTTGACACGACAGTTACCGCACTAAATCGTGTTTGGTCAGAAGTGATCCCTCGCCCTCTACCCAAAAAAGAAACATTCTTTCCAGGCTATTTTCATGTCTAAGTCGTCACTTCTTCACCACACCTTAGTCTCAGAATGAAGTCCACGTTCCCTAAAATATTTTACACTGCATGATGTGGTCTTTGCCCGCCTTCCAGATACTTTGTCCCCTGTTCTCCCATTTCCAGTTCCTTTTCCCTGCACATCTGGATCCAACCACAGGGAGATTCCCTTTCATTAAACCTCTCTGTCTTTGCAAATGCTGCTTCTTTGGCTGGGAAACACACACATACATACACACACTTTTATTCTGCCAACAGATTTAGAGTCAAAGTACATTTGAAATATCAAGTCTTTTACGGATGGATATTAAAGAATGACTAGGTGTTTTGTTATTAAGAAATTTACTTTGAACTTGAGAGTATTGTCCTTAAGATTAATCAATTTGGCAATCACTTGTACAAATATATAAAGCAAAACATAATTATAATCAATCATGAAGGAGTGAGACTCTAAATCCTTCTTATGTTGCACACCAACTAGAGGCTAAAGAAATACCAGAATTTACACATTACACCTATATTAAGGCCATGATTAAGACCACTTTGTTTGAGACAGGTGCAGGATCTCTAGGAGGCCTGACAGTGTGTCAAAGTCTTCAGATAGTTTGAGATCTGACCTTCAGGAAAAAAAAAAAAGCAGAATTTTACTTCAAGACCGGCCTGATTAGGGAATCTAGAAGTTGCTGTATAAGTTTCCCCTTATTAACTGAAATATGGTTCTGACTTGTTTTTTTGTTTTGTTTTGTTTGGTACCTGGGATTGAACTCGGGTCCTTGCACTTGCAAGGCAGGCCACCGAACCAATGAGCTAAATCCCCGGTCCTGGTTCTGACTGGTATCAATAGGTGCAGAATGGATTTGGCAATGCAATTGTTAGTGGAGATCTGGAAGAGACAAAAAATAATAATTCAAGGGCTCTGAAAATTATTCATGAGTGTGCTGCCAGTCTCTGTCTTAGGCTCAAGCTCAAGCAAGCTCCCCTGAATATTACAGAGGGGTGTGTGTGTGTGTATGTGTGTGTGTGTGTGTGTGTGTGTGTGTGCATGTGTACATGTCTATGTTTTAATTAAATGAGTGAAAAGATATCTGGATACCACCAGGAGACTCTACAGGGGTTACCTCCCATAAAGTATTAGACTCAGAGATATTAACTAAAAACATACTAAGATCTGCCCTTTTGTTCTTCAAGCCAGGACCCTATTTCATCAATGTGAAGAGTAACCTTGCATCAATGAATGCACAATCCTTTTTTCTTTCTTTCAGACTCTCCAAGAGATTGACCTATAAACCAAGCAACTTGGTGTTAGTGTTTGTTGGGATACAGAACTGTCAAGGGATTGCAATATTTCCGGGTAGGACAGAGAATCTCAAACATGTGGCCTTCACATCATCCACTCACTATCTCTTAGGACAGGTGATTAAAAAGTCCCCATCTCACACCTAATGAGTTATTGGATAATCTTTAAGAAATAGTCCACAGCAAAGAGACTTGAGAAGCTGTCTGTAGAGAATGTTTTCAGTGGGAGGCACATTGGCCAATATTCTGTCTTCTCTGAGCAGATGTTAAGTGGGTAAGTTGCTTGATAGGCTTCCATTGGAAATCATGTTTGCTTTTTCCTTGCACACCCTTGCTCTGGCCTGGGAATCTTGCTCCCCTGCTTTTGTGGTTTTTGTCGTTTGCTTGTTTGCTTTGTTTAGAGGCTTTGAACACATGTGCACTCATTTAATCTCCTCTTACTAGTATTTTAGTGGTTATGTTAAATTGACTTGCACAATTAACAAAATTCTCAGTTAATCAAAATCTCTATTCCCATGACAAGCAGCACATGGACTTTAAAATGCTTTTACTTCTCACTCTTTCTAAATAATGTACCATTGTTGTCTAGCATTTAAGTTATATCTTCTGATGCTTTTATTTTGTAATCTCAAATTAGACACCATTGGTTGTTGTTCAGCCCATGTTTCTTTGCATATATCCAAATGTGTACTCCTTCTTTGTATCGTGGACTTTATTTTTGGGATATTTCCCCATCATTACATCCTTTAGAAATATCTTTTATGAGAATCTATTCATATTTAATTCAATTTTTATGTGTATCATATGTCTTTATTTCAACTTCATTCTTTAAAGATACTTTTGTTTGGTTATATAGACGTACTAATTTTTTCCAACACTTTGAAAACATTTTTCCCATCTTCAGTTACTCAAGCTCTACTTGTTTGCTATTTATTCTGTCATTGTAGTTTGTGTGCTATCATTTATATTTTCACATGCCATTTAATCATTAAAAGCTTTTAAACGAGGTAGTTGGCAGCGCTGGTAAAAATTTAAGATTTAGAGAATTAGAAAATCAGGTTTTGTACTGCCATTTGTCAAATATGTTACTTTGACATGGTTTCATAATGTCTATGATTTTGTTTACTGTCTTTGTAAACTAGATTTGTTAACACCTCTTTGAAAATATTGTGAGAATTAAATAAGGTGAGCTAGCACAAATATCAGGGCTCTTGATACTTCCTCAAATTGTATTTATTATTAATATAGAACTTTCATATTGCATTAGAATTATTTTACTGGGTTTCTTCACGAATAAGTATTCAAGGAAACCACAGATAGTTTAACAATATAAAGCAATTTCAATGCTGAAGTTCCTGGAGATTCCAGATCTGAGAAACCAGGCAAGAGTGGTTCCATGTATGTTCGAAGCTGTCTAAAACCTGGCTTTTTTTTTCTTTCTTTTTTTGACTGAAGACATCTGTCAGCTGTTGGCTAACCTTTGGCATGGAAAATTACCCAGGAGTATTCTCAAAAACATAACATGAATACATTACGTAGTGTTATAAATATTAGATAAAATAAACAGGCTGCTATTTTTCTGAGGCCTTTTTTTAGTGCTTGCATTAATCATAACATGCCTTTATCGTTTTTAAATTTAGCAAATATAACACCCCTTGGCTTTGGGTGATAATGATGCAATGGGAATGATTAATGCTACAATTATAGCTTAAATGTCTACAAATTCTTCTCCTCTAAAGTGTTTCAAAACTGTGGCTTGTTATCATCTACATATATTTTGTCTATCACATAATTTAAAGAGCTATCTATTTAGAAACTAGCTGCTTATAGCCATTCTTTAATGGCAACCGAAATCAAAGCAGCCAACTGGACCCAAATGGAACCAGAAGCCAGAATTTTGGAGACTTTCTATAAGGATCTGTGGAATCCCAGCCTTATTGTCAAGTCTCAGGAAGGACTATTCTCTCTATTCATGTGTACCATGCATATTAGGACCCTTTGAAATGTATCATTCAAATCTCTTCTTTTAAAGTGGGAAATGGAGACTCAGTAAAGGAAGGGTTTTTTCAAACCATAGCACATATCAATATTGGAGCTAGGAAGTGGAACACAGAGCTTCTTATAATCTTCCTCTCTGGTGTTTTAGACACTTATGGTTCTCCAAAGACAGCAATCATCTTGCTGACTTACGATGTTTGAAAGTTGATGCAAGGAATTAATGTTATTATTCAGCACACATTGCACATGCAGTCTGCATCAAAAACATTATGCACACAGAAATCAGAGATACCACAAACAAAGACTTTGCCCTCAATGACTGCATTAAAAATAGCTAAAATTCATTGAGCAAATTCACTATATTATTGAGAAGCATTCTAAGTGTTTTACAGGTGCACATATACACAAAGAACATGTGTATATATAAATATAAGCACACATATCCATTTAGTATATATATTAATGTATAAACTATGTGTATATATGAATATATTGTTGTATGTACGTATACATAGATATGCTGTAATACATAGATATATAAATCTGAAATTTACATTTAAATTACATTTAAAATTCACATACATATATATCCATTTAATGCTTATAACTACCTTCAAAATGTAATGCAAATACTGAGTGTTCAATAAATATTTTTAAAGTTAAATAATAGTGTATCATTCTAATTAAAACTTTTAAAATTTTGTGACAAATATTAACACTTTTATAGAGTTTCATGTCTGGGTAACAAAGAATACACAGAGACCCTAGGTACCCTTTACCTGGTTTTCCTTAAAGAAAGAAACTTACACTAGCACAACTCGGAAATATATATTACTGCTGTCTACATACACTGACAAAAATTCTACGTTTGCACCCATGTACTTATTTGAGAATGTGTGTGATTGTGATCTTATGGAATCAGTTCACTGCCTTTTCCCAAATTTCCATAAAAGTTAGCCGAAGAGCCTGTAAGACCTCAGGTTGTAGCAGAAGAGAGTGAAAGAACGTTACATAACAGTACTACATAATAAGTGCCATTGTAAACATTTCATGAACAAACTTAAGGTCAGAGGAATGAGCCACTATGTCTGACTGGGAAGAAAGGCTGGTGCTTACCATCTGCCCTCAAGTTTAGTATTCAGATAAAGACCAAAATCAGCCCACATCACAGCTGTTCTTCTCCCTATGTCTATCCAACTTCTGCACTTTTCTCCTTTCTTATTACACTACATCTTTTCTTCAAAAAATCAAGGTTAGGAGTAACCTGAAAAGTTAAATTCAGGAATCTCTCTCACTTTTCTCTCTCTGATAACTTTATTAAAACATTAACCTATATGAACTTCTGTTTTCCCTCCCTAGCAATGAAAGACTCTGGAAATACTCCTCTCACCGATCCATTTCTCTCTGCCAGTTGTTAGCTCTGAGGAGGCATGAAGAACTCCCTTAGGCAAATCCTACTGGACTATGAAATGAATTCATTGATAATGGCCTCCTTGTCAACCTCATTGGGGTGTAATAAAGATCAGATGAGATAAAAGTTTACTGCATTATTGTATATGAAGTTTAAATTCAGCACTATTTTTATATTTTATTTCATAAATAAAATTATATATTTATTGTACAGTGTGGGATACTTCAATATATGTATAATCACACACACATATACATCTTGAAATGGTTTAATAAAGCTATTTAGCATTGCATTACTTCACCTAATTAGCATTCATGGGTGGTGAGGACACTTAAAAGATACTATTTTATCAATTTTTGAGCAGCATCATGTTATTCATTATATATATTAAATAATTTCAAATTTACAGAAAAGTTGCAAGAATAATTTGAAGAACTTCTGTGCATTTTTCATAAGGTATATTGCTTTGTAGGCCTGCTATAACAAAAGTGTTGCAAACAGGCCAGGTATTTGGCTCAGTAGTTCCGCCACCTGCCTTGCAAGCTCAAGGTCACGAGTTCGATCCCTGGTGCGCGCGCGCACACACACACACACACACACACACACACACACACAAAGTGTTATAAACTGAATAATTTAAGGAACAGAACTGAATTATTTATATTTCTGGAGAGCCTGGATTTTAATTTGAAGTCTGAAATCAAGATGTGGGCAGAGTTAATTCCTTCTGGGGACTGTCAGGGTGGGATCATTCCCAGACATCTGTCTTTGGCTTGCAAATAGCCATCTTCTCCTGTCGCATAGAATTCTGCTATACTTGTCTCTGCGTCCAAACTCCTGTCCTTTGGAGGACACCAGTCATAATGGATTAGGGCCCTCCCTAATGATTTCACTTTAATGGGATTACGTCTGAAGAGATTCTGTCTCCAAAGAAGATAGCACTCCAAGTTACTGGATATTAGGGTTTTAATTTATGAAGCTTTAGGGGGAACCATATTTCAAACTGGTACATATGGATTCACCACATATACTCTCTCCTCTCTGCCCATTGTGAGCCATCTTTTTTTCTTTTTTAACTACTTGTGAGCAGCTGCAGATATGATGTCTCCACGGCTCTTTTTGTTTCCAGTGTGTTTCCCACAGCCAAGGGCATTATCTTTCATCATTTACACGTGGGGCTCCAAAACAGAGACTCCACCCTTGACACAGCAATAGCATCTGACTTTCATGTTCCATTCAAAGCTCAAAAGGTGTTTTATGGATGTTCTTGCAAAGGATCTTACTAAAGAATGTATATTGCTCTCAGTTTTATTTTTATGTCTCATCAATCTCTTTCAATTGAAAGTATTATCTTAGTGTTTCTACAGCCTTTGTGTTCCTACCAATTTTTCAGACTATTATCCATTCATTTTTATTGACATGCCTTCAACCAGACACTGTGTGATGTTTTCATTCCACATGACCCAGACCAGGCCATTTGATAGTTATACTACAGAGATTACACTGTGCTCATCTTGGGGTGTCTTTTCAAGAAACCCATGATGTTGACTGCCCCCCCACAGATCTTGTCAACGCTGATGACCTAGTCATAGGGTACTACTGGATCTCTCCAAAGTGCACTAATTATTTCTCCTTTGTAATTCATGATTAGATACTCAGAGTTTACCCCAAAGTCTTATTTTTGTCAGAATTCCACCCAGTTCATGATTTCTGTCTAAATCAACCACTGCTATAATGATTGAAAATTAGTGCTTTTTCTACCATTCCTTCTGCATTTATTAGTGTAAGAAAGAAGTTTCTCTTCATTTCATTCACTGGAATGTTTGTTTACTTGTTTGTTTAAATCACTGTGAACTCAGTGAATTCCAGTTAAAGCAAAGTACTGTTATATGCTATTATCACTATTTTCATGCTCAGATCATTCCATTTTGCTCATTGAAAGCAACTTCAAGCCACCTTGCATGTCTTTTTGATATTTTTTATCATTCATTCAGCATTTATTTACTTTTTGACAAAGCAAATATTCTATGATCATTCTATACTTTTATCTTTTCCTGACTGGAATCAGGCATTTCTCTAAAGACTTGTCTTTCCTCTAATTAAAGGAAGCCTTTAGAAGCCAAGATTGGGGGCTTGGTCCCTGGTACATGGACTTACAGTCTTCAAAGGTGGGGAAAATATGTGCCCATTTGTTCACACGTGCATACGTGTATGTGCATACTTTTATAACTATACATAAATATATCTGTTGATGACTATCCCTATGGCTGTGTTTTAATCTCCACAGACGTTTATCACTCATACCATTTATGGGGAAGTTTATGTCCCTTCACTCAAATGTGGATAAACTGTGATTCATGTGTAACCCTGAACAATGGTAGAAATACTGCTTTAAGATTATGTCATCCAGTTTAAGAGAAGTCATGCAGCTTCTACCTTGTTCAGAACCACTCACAGGAGTCCTGAGCTATCAGTCCAGGATCAGATGCCCTAAGGGTTTCAGGTGGTTACAACTGCTTACTATCAAGTCTCCCAGGCATCAGGTCTTCCCCACTGAGGGTCAGACACCATGAAGCAGCATTAGTCTGTGCTAGTCGTTCTCACTGGTTCCCTGATCTGCAGAAAGGATAAACAGAAAACATGTGTAACCAAGCTTTGGGATGATTTAACAGATAGCATTAAAAAACTAGAACAATCTCCCACTCCAAACCATATCTCAGTGTCTTTTCTAGAGTTCTTATTTTTTATGTTTGTAAATCATCTTCTCAAAAGTGAAAAAAAAAACTAGTTTTCCTTATTTTCCAAGTATTTGCTCATTTGCTCAATCTTTTGTCTTATATTCTTACTCAAGTAACCGCCCAGTCATACTGAATTTGTCTTCTGTCCTCTTTTTACCTTCCTGCCCACTGGGCTCCACACTGCCATGGTCTGCTTTGTCCACTTTTCACACATGTGAGCATCTCTATTGCAATCAGGTGTAACAACAATTCTGTGCCCTTACTCCAAACTCCAACTTCCTTCGCTATAGGTTATGTTAATGCCTCCGTGTAAGACAAGGAAAAGAAGAGGGAAGGGAAAGGCTGTTGTTATTTTTATTTTATATGGCGGTAAGAAATCTTGAGGTCCAAACTTGGACAACAGCTGGAAACCAAAGATATATTGATATTTTTATGTTTTCCATCCTGATGCAATAAAGGACCTTTAATGGCAAAGCTTACTATAAACGAGCTTTACTATGCATTTGCTAAACTGGATCTCCCATTTGGCCTTAGTTTCTTGCCTATCCTAAGGTTTGCTTTTATTTTACTCACATTCTGCCCCATTAGAGCTGGCTTTCACTGTCTTGAGGAGTTTTCAGTTTGCTTAGTTTGTTTCAGACTGAAAACAAAAAAGGTTATAGGTGAGCACAGTTCACCCTTCCTGGATAATATTCAGAAGTACCTGGACAAGACTGGAGATTACACAACAGTGGCTGGAGTGAGAGCCAGAGGAATTCTTTTTATTACACACAAAATAATCCTGTTTTTGCAACCTTAGGAGCAGCTCCTGTTATGCATATGCACTTTGAAAAAGGAAAGTTTTGTTTACAAATAAGCAGCCTCGCTTTTTAATGCAATAGAACTGAATTACAAACCTGGTTTCTATTTAAGAGTTCTGCAGTATTGGTCCAATTATTTCCTTGCCCCAACCTCAGATTCCTTTTCAACAAAATAAGGATAGTATTTCCTACTTTACAAAAGAGACATCTAGGAAAAAAAATGTAGAAATGTTCTTAGGACTTCCAGAGAGTTTCTTTCCAAAAATGTATATTCACTCAAATCATTGTTTTCCCTGGATCCCTTTGAGTTGCAAGCACTCTCAGTTTGTCTTTATGTGTACTTTCTATTAGGTGACAAGCCTATTCCTGCTTCTCCTGAGGCCAACATACCAGCACTTATCTGTGTGTAAACTCTTCCTAATGGAGTCCCTCAGGTTTCTGTATATGTACAGGCAAAAGAGTAGACTACCCGGAAGTTTCAAGTATGATTTTCAGTTAGAAACATCTAGCAAACATTTTATAAATATAGACTTCTAGAGTATGTATAGAAATATTATTCTATATTATAAATATAGACTGAGTCAACTAGATACAATACATACAGGTGGATCCTACTTAACTATTGTGACTGAAATTAGTAATAGCATTTATCAGATAGCTAATGCAGGTGTCATGGATTAGATCTAGAGTGTCTGCTAAATGTCTTCAGAGGTGGGTGATTTGGATGGTGATTAGATTGTTGGGCATTGTACTCATCAGTGGATTAATCTATTGATGAGTTCAGGTGCTGCTAGGAGGTGGTCCCTGATTAGAAGTTGGGTCACTTGGGGCATGACCTGGAAGTGTGTACTCTTATCCCAGACCTTTCCCCTTTGCTCTCTGTTTCCTGGCTGCCATGAAGTGAGCAGCTTTCCTCAGAAAGGCCTTTCCACTATGATGTTCCTGCCTTGGAGGAATCTGACTATGGACTGAATCTCCCAAAATGGTAAACCAAATTAAACCTCTCTTCCTTTAAATTGTGGGTATCGGACATCATTTCTAAAAGAAGAGAAAGCTAACAAAAACAAAATTGTTAATAGAGAAGTGGAGTTATTTCTCTGACTGTGCCTGACTGTGTGGTCTGCAGGAGGAGGTTGGGAAAGCTAGAAGAATCAGCTCAAAAAAGGAAGGAGGTTGTAAGCACAGACTGACGAATAATTTCAATTGGAGCTCAGAAGACTGTAATGCTGGTAAGAATGTGGGCAGGAGAGACCAGGTTCAGAAGGTTTCAGCTGGAAGTGAGGATCCTGTTGGAAATTTGACTTGAGGTTTGCATATTATGTTTTGGAGAAAAAGTGCCTACGTCTTGCTCATGTCCTGAGACTTTGCTAGAGAATGAAATTAAGGATAGTGGGCTGACTTATCTATTAGAAGTAATTCAATTGCATCTCAACATTCAGGCTGAGGCATGGGTACTGCTGGATGCTTTCAGCCAGATTTACAGTGAGAATCAGGAGCAAAAATAGATGCTAAAGATGTAAATAGTTTAAAGTTTCACCAGAAAGGAAGTACCTCTGAAATAGGGGTCAAGGAAAGCTGGGTTGCTAAAGAGATTAGCACTAAAAAGAAGGTAAGTACTTTGCAACAGGACAATAAGAAAGATTATTTGATGACATTTCATTATCCTTTTCATTCATTATAGCCTAGATAGCTGTTTTCATGAGTTCAGCCATCCAGCTCAGAAGCTGCTGCAGCTAAGGTCCAAGGGACCCTAGCTACTATTTGAGCTGGTGGCTGACCGTGACATCGTTCAGGTAGTAATGGTCAGGCAGGAATGCAGAATTAAAATGTGAGATCAAGGAAGCTTGCCTCCAGATTTCAGAGGAAAGCCTGAGAGGACAGGCAAAGATCTCTAGAGAGGATGATCTTTGAAGCTGTGACAGTGAAGCTGAAATCACAGGAGAGATGGTAAGAAGTCAAAGAAGCCAGAATCATAGAGTGTCTGCAACAGAAGGCTGTAAGCAGCAATCAGAAATCCAATGAGTTCATGTAAACTGCAAACGGGAAGGCCATAGGGAGGGGTTGCCTGATCTCTTTGGAGCTCACAATTCACCACAACCTGCAGAGTGTTGAACTTTGAGCTTCAGTATTTAATGTTTGACCTACTGGATTTTAGTCTTCCTTTGGTCAGATTTCTATTTCCCTCTTCTTCCATTTTGAAATGGGAATATTTACCCTCTGCTATTTTATGTTAAAAGTGTTTCACTAACTTTGTTCTGTTTTACAGAGGCTCACAGCTAAGAGTTTGCATGGAATCTCAGAGAAGACTCTGGATTTGGACATTTTTAGCAGTGCTGAAATTGTTGAGAATTTGGTGACTCTTAGAGATTGACTAAATGCATTTTGCACAATGTGATGAATATTAGCCTTTTGGAAGTTAAAGGAAGAATGCTATGGTTCAGATCTAGAATGTCTGCCAAAAGTGTGGTGTTCAAAGGTGAGGATTTTCCAGTGATTGGCTCAGAAGGGTGCTATATTTATTAGTGGATGCATGCATTGATAAGTTTATGCGCCATTGCTATTAGGAGGTGAGACTTGTTTGGAGTAATGATCCCCGGGGACATGATCTGGAAGAGTATGTTTTTGTCCCCAAGTCCTCCTCTAACTCTCTGCTTCCTGACTGTCGTGGGTTGAACGATTTTCCTCTACCACAACCTTCACCATGTCATTTCTGCTTTAGAGCTATCAAGCCTAGACTGAACCCTATAAAAATGCGCACTAAAATAAACCTCTTCTCTATTAACTTGTGGGTGTCAGATATTGTATCTGTGTGGTGACAAAGTTGACTAATATACTGCCATCCTCCATGAGATGATCTAGAAAATGGTCTTAGAGAATCAGCATAGTTGGTTAATAAAGGACTCTGCTTTTGGGGGATAGACGGATGTAGGTTCCAATGTCTCCACCTCTACACATTTAACTAGGTGATCTGGGGTCAATAATTAATCATCTTTCAACATTTTCTGTAACATAAAGTTAAAAATTATGATTCATGTATTAACTTATGGGTTGTCTGGAAATATTCCACCATCCACCAACCCCCTCATTCCTAACTTGCAGAAAATACATCAAATTCTTTCAAGCTCCCCAGAGTGACCTATTCTGTCCAACATTTACATGATTCCCTAGTGGATACTTGCCCTTGTGATCTGATATTCTTCTCACCACCCTTTCTTCTCACTGGAGTGCTCCAGGTATCATATAATAAAAGCAATATTACTCACCTGCTCCCTGAGTAAGTTTGGTAGATTTTACTGAAAATTTGGGGTATGATGGCTTCTCCAGAGGACTGGGCACATCTCGATCATCACAAGACTTCCTTCTTCTCAGTTTCTCTCTTTTCCTTTTCTCCCAGTCACTGTTTCCATCCTCCAAAGTCTTAGCCATCTAAAAATCAGAGCACTGGATCTTTCTTCAGGTTTCCAAGCTAAACATTCATGTCTAAGGGCTTCGAAGTTTTCAAAAACATGAAGATATCCTCCCAGACAGGTTTCACCCTCCCTTAAACACCATTGTGGTGAATTGAAGTGCAAGCAGATAAACTTTGTTTGTTGTCTGACTTTGCTTTTGTCTCAGGGACAAACATACAGCAATCGGCAGTGTTTTGCAATCTGAGGCTTTCACGTGCAACACAGCTACACAGAGGTGACCCAGCTTCTCTCTTCTTCTGGAGCTGCTCCACCCTCAAAGACAGTTCAGTTTCTTGTAGAGCAAACCGGCTAGTTTCTACAATTTCCTTCACATCCAATGTAGCATGTAAATATAAGCATAAATTGAGAATGACATCTAAGTGCTAGGTATTCAAATATGATAGTGGAACAATGACTGTTATCCTTAAATGAATGCTGACAAGTATTTTCTGTCCCGTGTCTTTAATTCCAACAAATATCTCTACTTTTTGTCCAGAGCAGGAAACTGAATGATACCAAGACAAAGTGGCTGTGTCAGGAGTTGAATTCAGTGCATGTCACCATAAAAATCTGAGCTCCTTCTACTGTATCATGTTTCATTAAAAATCATTGACACAAAATTCTAACCTATACCACACTTCCAAATACATTATCTAGCCTGAAAGAGGTTTCAGTGAAACACATATGGATCTGGTAATAAATAATTAAGATTCACTAATGATGGTTTCTTGATGGCTAAATTTAATTGAACTTCATCTGTAACAGTACAGCATATACTTGTTCAAATCATAGGCAATTTGGAAAGAGGAAAATGATGATTCAGTGTTTCCCAATGTCTGAATGACTAACATGTAATAGAACCAATTAATTTTCAGAAGAAAATGGCAAAACAAACAGTACCTTGGACAAAATCTAGATGATTCACCTTTTGAGGAGACTTTTTTTTTTCTTTGGTACCGGGGATTGAACTTGGGTCCTCGCACTTGCAAGGCAGGCCACTGAACTGCTGAGCTAAATCCCCGGCCCTTGAAGAGACTTTTTGATACATGGAGAAAGATATAAATATTTGTGACAATTTCTATCTGAATAATTCTTAGCATAAAACAATAAATAGTAGCATTGTGCTTAAATTTCTCACTTGTAAATCCAATTTGCAAAAAGAAGCAGAGAAGAATAGAAACTGGTACAATCCATAGAAAATATATGTCAGAAAAGAAAGCGTGACATCTATTTTTTTCTTTTTTGGAATTTAATTATTTAATGCAACCACTAATCTAATGTCATCAATAAAATTTAAACAGTGGTACCACAAAACCAGGGTTATATTCAATGGGCATGCATTAATAATATACACAGTTTAACATCATACAAGAAAAGAATTGAATATAAAAGTATTCTTTACATTTTGGTAGTTTTCAAATTTCATGGCACAAATTACCAAAAACAAAAAACAAAACAAAACAAAAAAACCCTGTAAAAGCAGATTTCAAATATTTTCAATAAAATGGTAAAAAATTGAATAAGCCTTAAGTTTTTCATACTTGGCTTAAGATTTAAAACATCAAGCTGGCCACAATCTGTCAAAATTGACAGATAAATATTTACAAAGAATAGGCAGACTTTAGTTACAATGGTACGGCAGGTGTAGCTCCCTATCAAAACCCTTTGGGGTTAATTTCTCAATGCAAACAGGTTTTTGTAAATACTGTAGTAATATAAACTTGAAGACATATTAATCAGGACAGGGATGAAAATTAACATATAAGTTCATTTTATTTCTAACCTGTCAGCATAAACTCTTCTGGCTTCCAAACAGTCAATAGTGTCCCTCAGAAAACTAAGAGTAGAGGACTTTTCCCTATTGTTTGACTACAAAAAATTTTGTTTGTCTACAAAATTATTTTTCATATGTGTCAAAGCAGGGCTCAAACTCCATTAACTTCTTTTCACAGAGTGTAATTAGCAGAGCACCAAATTTATGAACTGATACGGCATCTTCAAATCCTAAACACACTTTTCACACAAACAAACTGTTTCCCCATTGTTAGTTGTATGTGCCATGTTAATTGCTGAAACTTACATGACTACTACCAATAAGAAATGAATTAGGAAGCTTTGAACATATCTTGTATTTTTCATCAAGGCTAAAGTGCAAAATATCTCTGTGTTTCTGATATTTTAATAGGAAAGGAACATTAAGCACGTAGGATAGAGGACATGAAGATAGTAGAATACAAAAAAAGAACTCTTAAATATATAATTGAGGACTACATATTACTACCAGTTTTTTCTTCTTCAGTGAAATCTGTTAAGGAAACATGTTCTCATAGAACTTAAAATTTTGTTTGATTCTCTTTCCCATGACCAGACAAGAAATTCTAAACTTACAGGGAAGAAAATGGGGAAAAAAATAATATTGAATGACAATGGACACTAAGTTCATAAAGAACTTCTTTTTAAATGTGATGTTATGGAAGAAAATACCATGAAAATTATAATCCTATGAGAATTGTTTGTAAGCACAGTAAATTTGAGCCTTGGTCTTCATGAAGATACTGCAGTTTATATAGAAAACTATAAATATATAAGACTCCAGTGGGGGGAGTTGGAATACATACTACTGTATTTATCATTCCATAGGCCTACAAAACTTTTGATGGGAGGGAAAACTGATAGCCAATTGAATCTTAAGAATACATAACTGTGAAAAATTCCTGGGTCAAAGAGTGCTCCAAATGGAACTATACTTTTGAAAGCATACAACTTAGATATATTTTTTAAAGGAAATAAAAAGTACTGAATAACTGCAGTCCCTTCCAAAAAGTAACTCTTACATTAAGGGGAAGTAATTCTAATAGTGTAAATGAGTCTGGCTCAGAAAGGAAACTGAACAACACATCCAAGATCTGCCCATAAAAGTAATGATGGTACATCTTTAATATTAAAGAGTTAGGTTATAAAAAAAAGTTCAGTCCAGAATTAGTTTCTAAAAGCTCATTTTTGCTCCTTGGTTCCATGGATTTGCTCACTTTCCAGTATTTCTCCCTGACCAATTCCAACAAAAAAGAGCCATTTACTACAGTGAACTGGCCACTGCTATATAAATGGTACAATGCTTCTCACTGGCTATATCAAGGTTCATCTGGTTCGATTCTCCTTTGCTTTGCAGTTCTTCTAAAATTAACCTCACAGCCAGATACTCTGATAGGTGAGCAACAGTGGCATTAACTGAAGTCTTTATGTACCTTGTCTGTGCACTGTCATCTTTTCCCATAAGTGTGGGATGAGGCCTGAATACTAACTCAATTTCACTCTCACCATCCATTACTGGATCATTTGCTACTGTTGCATTGTTATTATCAAATTCAAGCCCAGAATCATAAGATGTTTTGGTCCGTTTGTTCCTAGGGCCAGCCCCCTGATTGCCATGTGTGGATGAATTACTACAGTGCTAACTGCGACCATTATCTTCTGCTCCACTACCATTTTCAATCTGTTGTTTCTTGACTCACTGTAATCTGTTCACGGCCTGGATCTTCAGACCTTCTTCAGTGCTTTGGCCGAGTGCCTGCTGATTATTGTGCTTGTTGATCCTGGCTAATACTCTCTCTTGATGAGCTTTGTACTCATCACGACTTGGATAAATTTTGCTGATGAGTGAATCAAAGTTTGGGTCTGGTCTTAGTAATCTTTTGGAAACTAGTTTTTTTCCGACAGGTAGGACATTCTTTGTGACCACTTCTTAGGGCTGTGATAATACAATCTGCACAAACACGGTGCAAACACTCCTTTGTAATCATTGAGTTTTTCAAACTATCCAAACAAATTGGGCACATTAATTCGCTGTGAAGACTTTTAGGTGAAACCACAATTTCCAAGCCATCTGTTATTGCCTCCCGAGGAGTTCGTTGTAATTCATACAAGCTTAGTTCCCATGTCTGGCTTAATGGCTGAGTTCCATTTGTCTGCACAACCTGGGACATTGCTGAACTTAAGCACCCTGGCAGCCCGGTCTAACACAAAGTTCATCCTCAGAGTAAACTGCAAGACCCCAGGACTGACTTTTATATATTAATTTATAGTATATAAAATGCACATTTATTGGCACATTTTCCTTATAAAAATTCTTATGAGAAAATTCTATTATAATCATTTAATTGATGAGAAAATTTAGGCTCAGAAAGCTACAGCAGGTTGCTCAAAGTAATAGTCAACAAAGGAAAAAGCCGGGAATTATGCTGGCATTTTCTGTCTCTGAAGTATATGCTTTTGCTTTTAACAAATTTAGGAGAAAAGGAAATGAGCAATTATAAAGATTGGATCTAATGTATAAAGTTTCTATTCAGTCAAACCCCAATTTAATCAATAATACAAAAGTATCAATAGAAATATTAGATCAACCATTCATTAAACTGCTTATCCCAAAATAGCAAGGAAGTGGCAGTGGGTATGTGGGAGGGAACAAGACAAAGTCGCAAGCTGCAGGCAGCTGGCAAACCAGCAGGGAAGGTAGCAAGGAGTTACGTACTGGCCCAGCTCATTTTTAGATCCATTAGAAAGAGTAGGTAATTAATGTTTAGTTCCAAGTTGATACCAGTTTTCCATTGTTTTTTTTTTTTTTTCAGAAAATTCCAGAATGAAAATGGCTGTAACCCCAAACTGTCCTTCAGGAAAGTCTGAGAACAAGATAGACTACCTTGAACTACAGCACAGAAAGCTTTATTTTTTAAAAAATTCTTTCAGCTTCAATTGAGTTTATTGGTACATTTTAGGGATACAGTACAGTTACATTCATTGTTGGGAATTTGTACCTCTACATGACAGGTCTTGGTTCTCATTTTTTCCCCTTGTCCCTGCCCTCCCTTCACCCCCTCCTCCCCTCCCCATCTACAAACACTTCATTTCCATCTTTTCATTATCTCACATTTTTTCTTTTCCCTTATTACCCTTCCCCTACCCATCCCACCTTCCCTACACCTTTAGCTCCTTTCTTCCCATTTCTAAATGTCAGTAAAGAAAGCTTTATTTTTCTTCTCACTCACTGATTATGGTCTTATGTCTCACAGCGGCATCTTTTCTTCAACCACAAAGTAACTTTACCAACCTATGAAGCTTTCACACAGAGTTTTGCACTTTACTGATGGACCTATTTATTTTTTAATCAAAGAAAATGAAATTTGATGGAGATCTCCTCCAAAAATTTCCAGATGCATATGGAAATCCATTTCCCGTGTCCAAAAATGTTAGGTTCTCTCTCACTCTCTGTGTCCCTGTCTCTCTCTCTATGTCTCCCTCTCTCTCTCTTTGTTCCTTCCTTCCTTCCTTCCCCTTCCTTCCCCTTTCTTTTTCTTTCTTTTTCTTTCTTTCTTTCTTTCTTTCTTTCTTTCTTTCTTTCTTTCTTTCTTTCTTTCTTTCTTTCCGCAAGATCTTACTATGTTGTCCTTTATAGCCCTAACCTCTAGAGCTAAGAACATCACTCTGCCCCAGCTTCACTAGTAGTTGAGACTATCAGTGTGTATTTGGCTCCATTTCCAAAAGTGTTCAAATATTTTGGCACAGATAAGACTTCTGGCTTTCAAGTTTTTTCTTTCAGCATTTCATCTTATGTGCTTCTACATAATGAAATACTTCTTAGCATTTGATGCATAGGAAATAATATGTGTGAGCTTCATGTGTGCGATAAGGCATAATAAAACCAACTGAGCTAAGCACCCAATTCATAAACAACATAATGCTTGATTCACATCTGTGTGCTCTGCCTCTTTTCTTCCCACTGCCTTATTGCTCGTTAAAGTCATATATAAAATTGCTTTTGTTAAATAAAGAAAAGTCAAATAGTGACATAAGATTTTAGCTGTCTTTTGCCCCCTCTTACCACTGATTCTTGGTTCCATGAAGCACACAATTTAAACACTTTGGAAATATTTTTGGGCATTCACTTCCACTTATCTAAATTATGTATATTTGATTTAATTTTAAAGATTACTTATTGACTTTACTCATTATTTCTCCTTATAGCATTATGTTCATGTTTTGTGGAGATAATTATTTCCATGTCTGATGGAAATTTGGCTGCTGTCTTGAAACATACCCATGGTTCATTCTTTGGACCGGAACAAAAGGATATAAAGTTTTCAGGGAGGTTCTATCATACTGTTAAAATTTAAATCAAGATGTAGTGTTTTATCATTGGGCAATGTAAATATTTTCAAATCTGTACCATAAAATAGAGCATCATTATTTTTTCTCCTCTTACTAATTTTTCTCTCCTTAGAAAATTGCCTGATTAATGCATTTGTGTAGGGATATATTTCTTAAACCTTCAAATATCCACCAGAACAATATAACTTTTTTTTAAATTTTGGTTAAAAAACAAGTTATCTGTATGTCTGTCTGTCTATCTGCCATCTGTCTGTATCATTTAGCACTCTGTCATTTATTTGGAAATCTCTCTCCCAGGGACTGAACTCTCATACTCCATTTTATCTACCTCATGAACTTTTCAAGCAGCTCTTACCTGGAATTTTCCTTCAGCGTCATCTTCAGGATTCCTTTCATTCTTCCCAGAAAAGAAAGCACTATTTACTGAATTTTATAGTTGTTTATGCTATTGTTCCCCAAGTTATGGAGACACACAAAGATCCTTTATAGTCTTTGAAAATACCAACCTATCCTTATTTTGCCTTTACATTTGATTAAGAGCCTAGGAATTAGATGCCACAAACCCCTTTTCTTTTCAATGATAAAGATATCATTCTATTTTTTCTGTTAATGTTAAGAGTTGTGTTAAAACCAGCGGTGACATTCTGACTCTTAATAACTTGCATATGGACTTTTTTTCCTTCTTGCTCTGTGAAAATTCTTGTGGTCTTCTCAATACATTCAGTATTCAGAAATTTCATACATATATCACATATATGAGAACTGAATCCAAGGGCACTCTACCACAGGATTATAGCCCCAGCCCTTTTTGGTTGTTTTGTTTTTGAGATGGGATCTCATTAAGATATCCAGATTTCACTTCAACGTGTAAGCCTACTGCCTTAACCTAACATAGTGCTGGATTAGAAGTGCACATTACTACACCTGACTCTTCTATGAATATTTATATAATTCATACACATCATTATTTCCATCCCTTTATTCTTTCTTTTCTTTCTTTGTGGAGGTCTTATTAGTATTTCTGGTATTTCTAGTTTGTTCTCTAATATTTTGACAGTATTCTCTCATATCTTCTGTCTATTTATCTATTTTGTTTACCTTCTTAGATATTTTCTCGATATTATTTTTAATCCAATTTTAAAATAATTTTAGGGCAATTATGATGATATTTTTCAAAAATATTTTGGTTCTCAGATTATTCCTCCTTATAACACATACTTTTTCACATTCTTGTTTTTATAGTTGTCATAATTATTTATATAATTATTATAAATCTCACATTATAGGTTTGTATTTAGGTTTTATCCTTCATTAGATAACCTGGCACATGCCTTTGGGCATGAGTGTCTATTTGTATGCATGAATAAAGCAAGGAAATCTAATGCTTTACCAAGATTCCTTGACTGCTTGCATTACTCTCCCTGGTGATGCACTCATGACTCACTTTTTTGATGAGGGCCTTAAATGCCACTACTTTGTGTGTTTTTTTCCTTTGGTCTAATCAGTGTCCTCCAAAAGGAAGCCATCTCCAACCTTCCTATCTCCTGTAAGCATCTTATTGTTGAGGAAAAGAAGGTGGCTAGAGTTCAGTCAGCATTCAAAATATTCTTTTATTCCATTTATTTTTAAAATGGCATCTCATTTTAGCCATTACTTGACTGGGTTTCCCATTTTAAGGCAGCTCTTATTCAGCAAAATTTGGTGATGTCTCTTTTTCAGGTCACCTTATTTCTGGTTTTTGTCATCCTCATGAATTTAAACATTTTAATATGATTATTATCATCTTCATGGTGATTCAGGAGGAAACCTCAGAAAACACATATGTTATTTAATCATTTTAACAAAAATTCTGTCCTTTATTGACATCACTATATGTAATACAAATTATATGAATATAGGCTATTTAAATAATATGGCTATACATTAGGATAATATACATATATCATTTGTGGCATGAAGTTAGAAATCCTGAAACTCATTACTTTACTATTCTTTAACCTTATAGGACATACTTTACACAAGCATTTTTAGGTTTCACATACTTTAAAAAAACTCTAGTATATTGAGGAAGGAATGTATGATTTTACAAATATGCTTGGTAAGTGTTATATTAGTCCAAGTTCAGGGATATTTGAGAACATTTAGAAGGGAGACCTTAGGAACTAGAGAAGGGAAGTCTTTCCTCAGAAATGGCTTTCAGGCTGCTACAGGGAGAATGAATGAGAATTGGTCAAGATAACTGAGGGTACGTGTGTGTGTGTGTGTGTGTGTGTGTGTGCATTTACTGCAAGTGTGTACAGAGTATTAAGGAATAAAAGTGCTTTGACCAGCTGAAAATTTTGGAATAACTTCAAGATGTGTAGTATAAATTAATAATACAAAGAAACCATGGGAGGATTTTTTTTAAAGGCTGAAAGTATCAGATTTTAATTTTAGAAATATATCTCTAAAGGAGTAGTTTGTATGGGAACATAAATACAGCCTAAAAGCCTGAGCTGGAGGATGCCATTGATATGTAATCAAGAAAAGACTGGATCATAGCGTGTTGAAGAAAAATGTATGAGTGAATTTTATAAGTATTAGCCAGATGAATAACAGGCTTGTTGATGGATTAGATTTGATACAAGAGAGAGGAGAAAGTTGACAAGTACTGTTCACTCATTCATTCATTCAATTTAGAAGCTTGAGTGAAATTTACTTTCCCAAAGGAACACATTTTGAGGAACATAGTAAAAATATGAATTATTAATAATTTAGAGTCTGACAATATTTCAGATCCAGTCAAGCTAAAATTTCATTTAAGAAATTGGATTTGATTTCAAATACATGTGTTCTAGACCGAATGTAAACCCAGAGTAATCATGGTAAAAGCTGTAACCGCATCCATGATAGGAGGTGAGATCACTCAAGCGGCATGACTACTGCGATGGTCCTGGAATTTATCTTTGAGGAAAGCCACTATTTGGAGAAAATGCAAAGAAAATGACACCTCCGTTGGAGGTGGAGACAGAGTCACTAGAGAAGTACAAGGAAAACAAAAATGGTGAGTTGTCAAGACAGCAAAAAGAAATAATGTGTTGCAAGAAGAAATCAGTGGCTAATAAATAAAGGGTGGAAAGTTGCCCAAGGATTCACCGTAAGGTCATTGATTACATTATGGAGTTTCTGTGTGGTGGTGGGGGATGCCTAATTGAGGAGGTTTGAAAAGTGGCTAAGAAGTAAAGCTGTGTGGACAACTGCTGCAGACAAGAGTTGGTTGGGAAAGTGAAGAATGGAGAAGTGGAAGAGATCAGGGATAAGCGAGGAAGAAGGAAAGGTTCCTGAGTTAACCAATTAATAGTTGTTGTCAAAGCCAGTAGAAGAAGAAGATGAGAGACATGAAGCATTGAATTTCAAGTCAAGAAAAGATAGGATCACGTACATAGGAATAGAAGCGTCCCTTGTTTTTGTTTCCTTGATTTCTGCTTTCGATTTATTTTTCTCTTTTTTTTTGCATTGTTTGTAGATTTTTTCATTAATAGAGGATGATAGAAGAATGTAAAACTAAAATTTAAGTCATATTATGGACAGTTTAGAAATGTACTTCTAATAATTTTTATATTCTTGGTTAAAGCCCTGACATTGTTTTACAGAATAGAGGGCTAAGCTGAAACTGATGATTATATTTTTACAGTAACATCTCAGGTAAAATACTGAAGACAGAATGGTCACTTCAAAGATGGAAAGATCAACAGTGTCACAGTAAGTTAATTAAAAATTGTCAAACTCTATTTTGCCATATGTACAATGGGGACAATTTGTTCATCTGTGAATTGAGTAATGGCAGATTTCAGCAGATAGTTCCTATATTTTTTGGTTTAGGTTTTTGCTTTTGTTTTGGGTTTTTTTTTTTGTTTTTGTTTTTTGTTTTTTTTTTCAGCTTTAATTGAGTTTATTGGTACATTTTAGGGATACAGTGCAGTTGCACTCATTGTTGGGATCATGTACCTCTACATGACGTCTTGATTCTCATTTTTCCCCCTTACCTCTGCCCTCCCTTCACCCCCTCCTCCCCTCCCCATCTACAAACACTTTATTTTCATCTTTTCATTCTCTCACATTTTTTTCTTTTCCCTTTTTACTCTTCCCCTACCCATCCCACCTTCCCTACACCTTTAGCTCCTTTCTTCCCATTTCTAAATGTCAGTAATATTATTAGAATCTTATGCATTGTTGCAGATTATTCACACCAGGGAAACTATTCAGTATTTACACATGTGTGACTTATTTATTTCACTTAGGAGTATATCTTCAATATGTATCGATTTTCCTATGAATGAATCTATTTTCTCATTCTTTATGGCTGAGTAATATTCCCTTTTATAGAAAAACCCCCACAAAGAATGGCTGCTATCAAGAAATCACACAATAACAAATGTTGGCGGGTTTGTGGCGAGAAAGGAACCCTTCTCCATTGTTGGTGAGAGTGCAGACTAGTGCAACCACTATGGAAATCAGTATGGAGATACCTCACAGAGCTTGGACTGGAGGTTCCATTTGACCTAGCCATCCCTCTGCTGGGTATCTTTCCAAGAGAGCTAAAAGAATCATATCACAGAGAAGTATGTGCACCCATGTTTATAGCAGCACAGTTTGTAATAGTTAAATTTTGGAAAGAAAAGAAGTTGTGGTTTTTGCTTTTGTTTTTTGGTACCAGTGATTGAACTCAGGAACTTTCACTTGTGAGGCAGGCAGCAGAATCACTGAGCTAAATCCCTGGCACCTATAGTTTTTATTTTATGCATTTTTTTATTTTGGTGAATGTAAGTATAAGATTTATCAGTGTCTCTAACTTATTGATATGCATTATAAATTTCCACACCAAAAAACAATGTTTGATAATACCAATATTTTTGGATCAAAGCTCTCTTTTCTTCTGGGAAAGCACAAAGGACCACTGCATGCTACAAATCTTCAGTAACTATTTCTCATAGTCATGGACCGAGAAGAGTACTGAAAGACACACTAAACATCAGCATGCAATGACTCTTTTATCATTTACCTTCCCTGATGTGAGATGGTCATTTCTTCATTTATTTATTCACATATCTATTCTTTCATGACTTTCCCTTGTATATGCCTTCAGTGGTGTTCTGAAACTGGATTGTATTGGCTCACGGAGACCATTGTCAAATTTTTAGGAATTTTGTAAGCCACTTGACGTCATGTTGATAGCTTAAGAATGACCATAATGGGAGTATTTACACCACAGAAATCAACAAACACTACAAATCTGAGCTTCCTGTTTTAGAGAGCTAGTTGGTGAACATTTACCAGCATACGAATCTAAACAGTATATATAAGGTGAATTCAGCTTGCTTTCTCATAAGGAAAATATGAAATTGGCCCAAATAAAAAAACATGGTATAAAGTGGTTCTGGATAATCATAACAAATAACATCATTTGAACCCTTGATAAGTGGTGGATTTTGCTCTAAATGCTTCTCGTGTACTATCTAAAATTTACTAAACAACAACAAAAAAATCTCAGTGAATTAGGTGATAGCATTATCATTCTGTGCATAACCAAGAAGAAAACTGAGACATAGAGATGAATTTTAATTGCTTTTAGGTGGCAGAGCCAGCATTCTGATGTAGGGTGTCAGACTCTAGAATTCAGCCTACAAGCATTTTACTGAATCATTTTCTCAATGCACTAAAAAATGGTGAAAAAAAGAAGGGTAGGTATTGTGATGTGAGGAAAATCGATTGCGTAGAGCTAAAGAGAATGTCAGACTTTTGCAAGTCCTACATTTCTGCTTGTGACAAATAAACACAGCTCCCCCTTTCCCACCTGCACCCCTTACCCAAGCACAAAAGAGTGAGCTGAAGTGAACCATGTCATTAGAGGCCTAAACTCCAATTGTCCTTCTCACTGGCCTGAATCCAGATCTCTGCTTTAGTCCGTGTCGTTTTTCTCCGAGGTATGCACAAAGTAGAGGTTACCCGTGTCACATCTGTTCCTGCTTTGTGTGTCCATTGGAAAAAAAAAATCACTGACTTTATTTTCCAAGGGAGACCCTTTTAAGAAGGGATGGATGCAGGGTGGCCAGGAGGGAAATGTGCATACGTCCTTAAAAGCAAACCTTTCAGCTTCAGCATTCATAAAGCATACCTTGGCTTATGTGCTCAGACTAATGATTCCCCTCGACCCCTGTGCAGGTTTAGAATTTCAGAAACGTCACATCTTTGCATTCCTTCTCTGCAGAAGAAATTGAAACTCTATGTCTATATTACACACCCACATGCAAAACCTTCAGATACGACTGGCTTTTCTATGGTCTTTCAGCAGTACAGCTTCCAGTTTTAAAACAACCTTGAATTTTTTTTTTTTCTTGAATTCTGGCTACTAATGAAAGGGATTTTTCCTCCTAAAACATTTTGTTTGAAATGAATAGTATTTGTAGTGAGCATTATTTCTATGACTTTTTCGTATCATCTTACATATTCTTTCTTTTAAAATACTCATTAAAGTACAGCTTAATATGTTCATAGATGAACTTTACATCATTGAGAAATTTGTGTGTGAATATACAGTAAAATTGTGTATAATTTTCAGGATAATATGCACAGAACTCTTTGGGAATCACAGATAATTTTTCACTATTTTTCTTAGAGTAGCAATAACTTAATTACTAAGTATACAAGTAAAAGCTCATAGCTCTATAAAGCAAGACCTTTATTTGGATGAATTAAAGACTTTTGAAACTGTTAGGCTAAGTAGTCTCATAGTGGGATCTACATTTTTAATGTAGCCCCCTAGGAGATATGTGCAGAAATAGGAGGAGGAGATCTTGAAACAGAGAACCAAGAAAGGACGACAAAACAGAACATCATCCATACTTATTATGGTTTGAATCTAAAATGTCCCTCAAGGTCTCATATGTTCAGAAGTGGAACCTTAGGAGAGAGTTTGTATCATGGGGCATTGTTCTTATCAGTGGATTAATCCATTTATTAGTTCCTGGCTCAATGTCTTGTTGGGAGATGGGTCACTGGAGGTGTGACCTGAGTGGGTACATTCTGGACCCTGATCTCTCTCCTCTCTCACTCTCTGCTTCCAGGCTGCCACGTTTGAGATTTTGTCCATCCTGCCATTTTGGCCTTGAAGATAGCCTACCAGGAACCGAATGCACTGGACCAATGAACCAAGGAAACTTCTCCTTCAATGTCACATATTTTGTCCAAGTGATGGGAAAGTGTCTAATGCAGCATTCGTAATCAAATTAATTAAGAGTGGGGAGATATCTTTCTTGCAGATCTTTCTATCTACTTAAGACAGGCTCTTGGCTCTGAGTTTAAAACGGAGAGGATATGACAGCTTTCTCAGTTCCTTGAGGAACTAATTCTCCTTTTACGTATGTAGGTCACATCTTCCTACCTACTGAAAGGTTTTGGGGAGTAAATATGCTTTGCAATTATCCATACCTTTGCGTTTAGCCCCAAACTTTGCTCTTATTAACATTATTTTATGCTATTATTGATAGTACCACCTGTTCTACCTCTGTCTCTCTGTCTGTGTCTCTCCCTTTTTTCTCACCATTTAAACAATATATGCTGGCTTCTATTGATTATTTACTATTCCAAATATTATCACATTTTCTATCTTCATTCATTTATTGAAGCAGATTTTTTGTTGGAAGCAATTATGCCTGGGTTTCAGTTTCCAACTCCTTTATCTTTCTTGTAGGATTCAGGGCAAAATATTACAAAATCTGAACTTCAACTTTCTTATCTGTAAAATACAATTGTTAAATATAACATATACAAAGGCCCCAGAAGAGTGCCTAGCTAGAATTAGGCATTTAATACATTTGATTTTTTTTTCTCATCCCAGATTTTCTTAGCTCCTTTTGGCCCGCCTTATGTCAGCTGCTTCATCGCCCTTCTGTATTTTGGCATCTCTCACACTTCCTTTCTCACAAGGAAAAAGCAAATTAATACAAAGCAATGGTAATTTCATTTCAAAAAAGACACGCTTGGTTGGAAAAGAATAATTTTTTTTTCATGTTGCACCACCTGACAGTGACAGTTGATTAAAATACAGTATCATGTCTTCATTTACTGGACCAGTTACTCAGTTATATTTATGTCCTGCAGCATTTCATTTGAATACAATTTGATCTTTACTAAATTGGGTAATGTTTATGTCAAGAAAAGGATGACTGGAAAGAGTATCATGGAGTGTCGTTCATTATGTATTCCTTAGTCAGAAAAACCCAGAAGGCCTGGGATTTATTCCCCGAATAACTTCAAGACTGAAAACCAGGTAGTAATAGGTGCCACAGGGGATTGTAAGGAGAACAATGGTGTCTTTGATCAAAAGACATCAAATAGAGAATTTAATTTCTAAAGCTAAGTGAGAGGCCAGAAGAAGGAGGTCTTTCTGCCATGAATACAGGATGCTTTCAAAATGCAGGAGAAACCATAACACAGAGGCAGAGATGAGAGTGTGGATGGAGGAATCGGGGAAGTATAAGCAAGGTCAGCACCACATGAATCCCAAGAGATTATTTGGCTCCCACACCTCCTGCTATAAACCCGGTGACTAAAGGCAGCAGAAATATCCAGTATCACATAGTACACTACAGGAACACAGTTTCCATTGTGTAGTCTCCACTCTAATGTCTTTCTGATTTACATATGGGTCCAGGGGATACAAGCAGATGTAGCAGGTTATGATCCATGAGAACAGAGACTGAAGTGGAGTTTAGAATATGAGCTACTTTCTAGGAATTCATATTTGTGAAAGGCAGAAAGGCAGGATAGACAGTGGAGAAGTCCCAAGGTCATACAGGCCTGACCAAGGCTCAACTGGTCTATGGAAGAGCTAGTCAGAGGACACCACCTTAGTGTAAAGTGACTGAGACCTTCTTCCTTGACTCACTCAAGCCCTGGGTGCAGAATGTTCTGGAGAGCATGGAAGTTCAGTGAGGCTGTTCTCACAGTCAGACCCTAAAGTAGATAAATAGCTGGAGCTCTCTGCTGGCAACATTTCCCACCCCTGGGCAATGCCCTACCTCAAAGAGCTGAGCGACCCAGATCAAACCTCTGAGGACATTACTGGACTCAACTAATATTTATTGAAAACTTACTGTGCTCCAGACACTGTGCCAAGACATTTCATGTATGTCTGATTTTTATCTTTCCAACACTTTTTGAAAAAGGTGCCATTTATGCCAAATCTTTGGGCCAGTTTGATATTTCAATAACAATACAGTATCACGTATTGTTTTGTATTGTATTGTTTTGTATTGTTTTGTATCATGTATTGTATCATGTTTTAGGTGGGAATTTTGAGCAGCCTGACAATATTGGCAGTTTCACCTATATCTGAGCTTAGCACCTGGCTTTGCAACAATCGTTTTCCTCAGGAGGGAGCTGAGATATTTTCAGGCTATGGTTTTGTTTAAGAGGCAATATCCAACCTGAATCAAGAGGCTGTTCTCTGAGTCAACTTTACAAGTCCACCTCAGTAGTTTCAGGGATCACTGAGCTTGCAAACCCTTTGCATCATGCAAGTAAGTAGAGGAGAAGTCCTTGAAATTGTAACCCTAACCCTTCCATGCAGCCAGGAATTTTGTCCATAACATTCTAGGCAAGTGTGTGAATACTTGATTATAGAAAAAAATGCCTGGGCATCTCTAATTATTAGATACCCTTAGCCTTATAATGCAGACCTTCCTGACTGTATTTATGCTACTCTCTAGAATCATGCAAAATAAAACCATCTTTTCCTCCTCTTAGTTGTCTTTTTGCATGAGCTGGAGCAACTTTACTCAAGATGCTGTTCTTACTTCCCTCTTCCTTCTGGTGATTGCTAACCCTGGCTCATACAACAACTCTAATCTTGGTTCAGTAACCCAGTCTTTCTTAGCTTGTATTCCTCATCCATATAATAATATTCATCTAATTGGATTGTGAGGCTTAAACAAAACACTGCATTTTCATGGGAGGCACTCAATAGACTGCAGTCATTATGATCAATATCACCAATACTGCATTTAAATCTGTAGTAATTCTGATGACTAATGAATTGAAGAGTAATATACATTTCTTCATAAAGATGCAATTCTTCAGCTACAAAGATCATTATGTTACATAAATTCATTTTCATTGTGGCCTTTTCTCTACCAAATGGAAATTGTAGTGAATCCTGCACAGTGTCCCAGCCTCTGTGTACATCCCATTATTTATGGGATACAGGGTTCCTTGTATTCTCTATCTAACATTGGATCACTTGTGCTTTTATCCCGAAGTGAGAGTGAAATGAAACTAGGAGTGAAACTCTCACCCCCACATCACATTTTTACAGGTAAGATACAGGCTCCGACTTTAGTTCTCTAGTGTGCATTTTTTTTTTTAACAAAGGCAAAGTTACTTCGTAATGCATGGTTTGTGGCCTTATTGGAAAATTGATAGATTTTCTTTATGAAGGTAGAGAGATTTCAAATATAGGAACATCAACTTTTTTTCCTTAGTCACACAGGTATATTCCACCTAAAATGAAAACTCATCACTTAAAAGCAATATGGCTACTTGTTTCAATATTTCAAGACTCAGGCTCCTAGGAATTTGTTTCTATGATCTGACCCTTGGGGAAAGAGAGTAGAGCTGGCAAAAAAAAAAAAAAAAAA
>NW_022900948.1:31636605-31706529 GCF_012274545.1 Fukomys damarensis | reverse complement strand
GAAAAAAAAAAAAAAAAAAAAAGAAAAAGAAAAAGAGACAATGGATACATTGTAGCAGAGACAGTGTAAATTGCATCTCTTATGTATTAGGCAAAGCTAATATTCTTAGAATAAGAAATGCAATCAGAGCCTAGAGCTCCCAGTTTTAAAGATAATGCGTGTTCTATTAGGTGCATATTTCAGAACACTCTGATTTTTAAGTCCATGAATTCCAGAACAATCTGTCCTAGGGGACAGCAGAAGTACAAAGGTCTCTGGCCAAATCTAGTTATATGGAAATATTTGTTTACTTTCTTTTAGCTTAGTGTCTACTTACAACTCTGCTATGACTTCAACCCAGGATATCCACCCCCTTTCTTAATTAAAGTGAGAAACTCTCAGTTCTGTTATCATTTTCCTTCCTACCCTCATATGTTCTCACTATCTTCATGTACTCTATATGTTTTTCCCAAACTCAGATCCTCAGACAGATTACTATAGTTGCATTAAATCACCTGAGGCCACATCACTGAGAACTCAGACTTGATAAGTTTGATAGCAAACATAAGCATCTCTATTTATAATTAGTTGCTCCATTCATTGTATTGCCTGGTCATCTTTGTGAGCTTTCTCAAGTATATAACCATTTATATAACCATATAAAATACAATGGCCTTCCACATGAATCTAACTCTAAGTTTACCGTGCTAGTTGAATGGCTGTTTTAAGTACCATAAAAAACCTTCCTTAACACAAATGTCTAACTTTTCATGAACTTTCACAAGAAATTTTATCACAGCCAGCACTTTTCATTTCTTAAATCTTTTCCTAAAGATTTATGAGGTTCTAAAGAGGCGTAGTATAGCATAGCAATAGTATTTTACTTGAAAATAAACCCATGATATGTGTCTCCCCTCCAATGGTCTCATCTTCTCCTTCTGCTCCATTTGGTTAATTGCCAACCTTTGATACAAACTCTTCTTCCAGAAGGACTGAATTTTTGCCCTGGTTTTCTTCTTACCTTAACTATGCAAAGCACACTCTTTCTTCTGTATGACACCTGGCCAGAAATGCAAGCCTGGCTTCCACTATAAATAAATCCTGTTTTAAAAGCACAAACACATTCTGTACATCAATCATAACTTCAGGGGCTCTCATATTTTAACAAATTCTCAGTCTCCCTTCACATATAAGTTAAAATGGTGCTTATTCCATCATCCCTGATTTCAACCATGTAAAAAAGCATTCTTTTCTCTTTTGTGCTAATTTTATTTTTATCTATGTCTTGGTCATCAAAACAAGCCTATTCTACTTTGTATTAAGCCTTTTCTATTAGCAAACCCTCCTCTCTGCTAGTCCATCAGCATTTTTTATTATACAACATTGAAATCAGTATTTGTTCTTTTTAGTGGTTGTACTAATATACGCTTTCTTTGTGTAAAATAAAGACAGAAAAAACAGGTACAAAAATGATAAAAACAAAAAATAAGTAATTTCAGAATTGACAAGGATCTCTACGTTTTAGAGCTAAATGGACCTAAGAAAGTATTTATTTCTATCACTTTATGGTATCGATCAGTATGACACAGATCCAACGTGAAAATTACTGGTCTTAGGCAGACAAGAAACACAGCAGGGGGAAACTACAAATGTCCTACTAATACTCTGATACACTCTCTAGTCTATGTTGTTAATAATTCACACTGAAATATCTATAAAAATTATTCCATACCTCAAGGCAATTTATTCAGCAATAACTAGACAGCAACATATTCTGCCTTGGACAGCTAGGGAGAGGAGTATTTTGATATAAGGAATGGTTACACATTCTTTGGCGCTGTTATAACCATTCCAAGTGTCTCAGGGTGCTTCGTATGAAATCCTGGCATTGACATAGCTTAATTTATCCCAAATACATATGAATACTTCACTTAGAGCTGTGCCAAAATCCTTTTTTTTTTTTTAACCTGGTAGTTTTGGGGCTTTTCCTCAGAACCGAGCTAGTTTTTTTCTTTGTTGTGATTAAAGAATATGGTTTAGCTTGATGATAAATATTTTAAGGAAGACTGAGATTCCTATGACATGTAGAGTATCTTCTTACAACTTCCAGTCTGGTTGGGAAAGAACAACACAAATATCCAGTTGCTCTAAAATTGGGCAAATGGCCATTGTTAAGAGAACGCTCCCTATCAATGTGAAGTATAGAAAAAACTTCTGCTATCTAAAACTGGAATGATCTTCTCAAGCAAATGGGAACTGTCAAATGAAAACCATTTCTGTTGTTCAGAACATGTTGCTGAGTTTAGCTGTACATTTTTCTAAATGTGTCTGGAGCTGAGATCAGTTATATGAAGAACCAATATACTCAGTTCTCCCAGAGGGTAAGTTTTTATCTGGGGCTCTTTACTTCACACATCCCTTCTCCCAGGAGCCTATCTGAAGCTGGAGAACCTACTTTTTAAAGATTTTCCTGTCCATCATAATGAAGCATGGAGTGTAAAGAGGAAGCATTAATCTGGATATTACAAAATAATATTTAAAGTTATTGCTTGAATTTCTCTTAACCTTAGATAGTCCAGGTATTCTCACACAGTCTCTCAGAGGGAAGGGCTTTCTTTCCTGCACACAATTTCTCCTTCCTGATGTCATTTGGGTTTATGATGTATTGTCTGTTTTGATCTCTCAATAAAAGCCTCTACTTCATACACTGGGTTTTAGTTCCCCTGAAAAAGCTATGGAATCTTTTTTTCTTCCATTATCATTTATCTTTCCCTTTACTGCCCGAAAGAGGTGTTAGTTAAAATGACTTTTAGCAGTGAAGGGCAGTTTTTCTTATGTGGGCCTACGTTGCAGCATGCTAATATATAAGATTAGGCTAATGTTAAATTATCCCATTATTTAAAAAGTGACACAGGAAAGGTTCTTCACATGGCAGCATCAACCAAATCATATCTGTCCCACCCAACCGTGACATTTATGCAGAAAAACACCTGTTTTTGTCTGTTAGGAGAGAGGAGAGTGTCTTTGTCATATAATTGATATTCTCCAACCCTATAAATGTCACACGCTCTAGAGAGCTATATTTTAGAGTCCAGTGAGGTCATGTATGTTCATAAGTTTTAGGGATTTTGTAAGTCAACCTGGAGTTCTAAACTTGCCGCTTCAGACTAAGAATTCATAAACAGAAGTATGTCTGATTTTCTGTGTTTTTGTGAACACAGCCTCAAATGCCAGGATTTGAATCAGATATGTCGGAAGGGTTGTTTCATCACTTGAGAAAACAGAGAACAGTAATTCTCTATCTCTAGAGTGTGTAAGAATCCCCAAGGGAGTTTACTGAAACAACATTCCTGGTGCCCCAACCACTAGGATTCCAACTCAGAGAGTTTGGTGGGGGCCAGGAATCTGTAGCTCTCAGAATTGCCCAGGTGCTACTGGGTATGTCAGTCTACATATTCAAATAACAATACAGGCTACCATATTTAAACCAGGAGAAAAAACCATATGGTGACCTTTCCTTCTGAAGTACTTTGTATATTTTCTTATTTCCATTAGAACTAGAGCATTTTTGCAAGGGTTGCCTTCTTTCAATTGCTCGGCATTACCAGACATTTTTAAGTCTCTGATTTTGCACCTGTTGCTTCTTCCGTCGGAAATCTTATATTGCTTTTTGGTGTGGCTCATTTTTGATGCCCAGCTTAAAGGGCATTTTCAATGGAATACTTTCCTCATTTACTCTTTGAAGTCCCTTCTACTTTGTTGGGAAGCCAAGGTTTTCTCTATCATTCAGTGCATGTTTCACCATTTGAATTGGAACCTTTATGAAGTTCTAGAATTTCATAGCAAGCATACATTACATACATACATCAAGCATACAAGCATACAAGCACACATAATCAGAGGAATGGTTAACCATGGTAGTTGCATTGAAACCATTTATCAGTTACACAAATAAAAACCTTAAAACTCCAAGAAATAGAACTTGAGGAAAGAACCACATAACTTTTCAAAAATCATCTGATTCAACTGACATATACTGGCAGAGAATTGACACCCACGTAGAAAACTAGGACTAGTTTAATATATAGAAACTAGTGCTCACTCTCTTCTCTTTTTTTTCTTTAAATTGAATTTATTGGTATATTCTAGGTAGAAAGTACAGTTACATTCATTACTGGGATTTACACGCCAGGTCTTGGTTCTCATTTTTTCCCCTTGTCCCCACCCTCCTTCACCCCCTCCTCCCCTCCCCAACTTCAAACACTTTAATTCCACTTTTACATTTTCTCATACTTTTTTTTCCCTTTTCCCTTGTTTCCTTTTCCCTATCCTTCTCACTGTCCCTACAACTTTGGTCCTTTTCTTCCTATTTTACATTGCTAATTGTCCCTTTAGGATCTTGAGTACTATTTTAGTTTTTCACACCAGAGAAACTATTCAGTATTTGCATATGTGTGACTTATTTATTTCACTTAGGAGTATATCCTCAAAATGTACTCATTTACCTATGAATGAATCTACTTTCACATTCTTTATGGCCAAGTAGTATTCCATTTTATAGAAAAAAACACATCTTCTTTATCCAGTTTCCAACTGATGGGCAAATGGGCTGTTTCCAATTTTTAGCTATTACAAACTGTACTGCTATAAACATAGGTGTGCATATATCACTGTGGTATGATTCTTTTAATTCTTTTGGAAAGATACCCAGCAGAGGGATGGCTGGGTCAAATGGAACCTCTAATCCTAGTTCTTTGAGGTATCTCCATATTGACTTCCATACTGGTTGCACCAATCTGCGCTCCCACCCACAATGCAGAAGGGTTCCTTTCTCCCCACAACCATGCCAACATTTGTTATTGTGTGATTTCTTGATAGCAGCCATTCTTTGTGGGGTGAGGTGGAATCTCAGTGTTGTTTTCATCTGCATCTCTCAAATGACCAGTGATGTGGAGCACTTTTTCATATTTTTACTTGCTGCTTTTATTTCTTTTTCTGAGAAATGTCTGTTCATTTCAGATGCCCGTTTTAGAATTGGATCTTTATATTTGGGGGGGCTGGTTGTTTTGAGTTCTTTATATATTTTAGATAATAGTCCTTTGTCTGAGGATGAGCAGCTGGTAAAAAGTTTTTCCCACGTTGTAGGTTGTCTCTTAGTTCTGTTGATGGTTTCTTTTGCAGTGCAGAAGCTTTTTAATAAGATGAGATCCCAGTTGTTGATTCTTTCTGCCAGTTCCCATGCTACTGAGGATTTCTTCATAAAGTCTTTTCCTATGCCAATGTCTTCCAGAGTTCTGCCTAATGTATCTTCCAGCAAGTTGAGTGTTTCTGTTTTAATATTTAGATCTTTAATCCACTTGGATTTTAATTTAGTGCATGGTGACAGATAAGGGTCTAGTTTTAATTTTTTGCAAGTTGAGATCCAGATTTTCCAACACCATTTATTAAAGAGGCTATCGTTCCTCCAGTGGGGACTGTCAGCTCCTTTGTCAAAGATGAGGTATCTTAGTGCATCTGGAGTTGTTTCTGTGTCTTCCAACCTGTTCCACTGATCCTCAGGTCTGTTTCTTTGCCAGTTCCATGCTGTTTTTATCACAGTGGCTTTGTAGTATAGTTTCAAATTGGGAATTGTTATACCAACTGCCATGTGTCTGTTGCTTAGGATAGCTTTTGCTATTCTAGGTCTCTTATGGTTGCAAATGAATTTTTGGACTCTCTAGTTCTGTGAAATATGGTGTTGGGATTTCACTTGGCATTGCATTGAATTTGTATAGCAGTTTTAGTAGTATGGCCATTTTAACTATGTTGATTCTTCCTACCCAGGAGCAGGGGACATCTTTCCATTTTCTTATATCCTTCTCAATCTCTTTTTTTCAGAGTGCTGTAGTTTTCAGTGTAGAGGTCTTTTGCTCCTTTTGTTAGATTGATTCCCAGATACTTCAATTTTTTGGGTGCTATTGGGAAAGGAATTGTTACCCCAATTTCTTACTAAGTGAGTCTGTTATTTGTGTACAAGAAGGCTGTTGATTTTTGGGTGTTGACCTTGTATCCAGCTACTCTGCTAAAACTGTCAATTACGTCTAGAAGTCTTTTGGTGGAGTTTTTTTAGGGGTCTTCAATGTAGAGTATCATATCATCAGCAAATAATGACAGTTTAACTTCTTCCTTTCCTATCTTTATTGCTTTAATTTCTTTCTCTTTTCTAATTGCTATGGCTAATGTTTCCAGAACTATATCAAAGAGGAGTGGTGATAGTGGGCATCCTTGTCTTGTTCCTGATTTTAACGTGAAGGTTTTCAGTTTTTGGCCATTTAATATGATGTTGGCTGTTGGTTTTTCATAGATAGCCTTTATTAAGTTGAGACATAGACCATCTATTCCAATTTTTTGCAGAGTTTTTATCATGAATGGGTGTTGAATTTTGTCAAATGCTTTTTCTGCATCTATCAAGAGGATCATGTGGTTCTTGTCCTTGACTTTTTAATATAGTGTATTATATTTATTGATTTACATAAGTTGAACCATCCTTGCATCCCTGGAATAAATCTGACTTGGTCAGGATGTATGATCTTCTTGGTGATCCTCTGTATTCTGTTTGATAGTATCTTATTGAGGATTTTTGCATCTATATTCATTGAGGAGATTGGCCTGTAGTTCTCTTTTTTAGTTACATCTTTCCCAGGTTTGGGAATCAAGGTGATAATTGCTTCCAGGAATGAATTTGGAAGTATTTCTTCTCTTTCAATTTCATTGAAAAGTCTGAAGAATAATGGCAGTAGATCTTCTCTAAATGTCTTGTAAAAATCAGCAGTGAATCCATCAGGACCTGGGTTTTTCTTTGTTGGTAAGTTTTTAATTACATTTTCAATTTCAATTGATTGTGAGTGTGTTTAAAATGTTTTTATCTTCTTCATTTAACTTTGGTAATTCATAAATATCTAAAAATCTGTCCATTTCTTCTGTGTTTTCCATTTTAATAGAGTATGGGTTCTCACTCTCTTCTTATCTCTTCTCTCTAACACCAATTTTATAAAATTCCGCAATTCTCAAAGAAAATACAAGCATTTCATGTTTGGATGGAAACCAAATTAGATACAGTTAGGAGAGAAGCCACTTAAAACCTTTACTCTCCAAACTTCTTCATCTAAGGAGTCTGCATCTCTCTGAACTTTGCTAGCTCATTGTTTCTTCCTGAGCAGCTTCAGGGCCTCGGTTCACCTTTCTCCTTGCACAACTCCATATTGCTTCTGGGTATCCTACCCTAGATAAACCATAAATTAAACCAGAGATTTTCATTCAGGTAGTCTATTGAACGGTGCTGTCAGGTACAGCTGTAAAACACTGAAGAAAACAATAAAGACAAAGAGAAATCAACCTACAGCTTCAATGTATGAGGAAGAAGTGGACTTCAGGTCTCTGGGAGTGGTCAGAATTGGAGAGACAGAACCCTCTCTGCTGATTGTGGCCTCCATTTTTTTGTTATTTAACCAAATAGTCACAAACTATTACCAAATGATGTTGGTTTACAATAGATTCCTACAAATTGATAAAGTACTGAGAATGAAGTTTAAAGGGCTATATGACATATAATAAGTAAAAAATATTGAGCACTATGTTACTGTCATATATACATCCTCATCTTTTTCTGACCACAATTTCGTGTGGTTGGTTTAATAAAAAAGTATGCGATAAATACTTCTTAAGAGTTAAGTAGGAATACTGAGATTCACAAAGCACATGTATGTTCAAAACTTTCACACATCTACCAGGCTGAATAGCTAAAAATTGGATCTAGATTTGTAGAGCTTTGTAAAATCTCACGATTTTAATCATAATCAGTTGCTAGAGTTGAAACCATACCAGAAAAGGAGCAGTAAAAGAAACTGATCTGTCTGACAAGCAGAAGTTTAGGTTTATGCAGAAAGGAAAGAAAATAAACATTTTTCAATTTTTGTGGGGCCATGCACTATACTGAAAGGTTAACACTCGGTCAGTCCAGTATTGCAGCAAGCGTTGAAATATGTGGCAGTGTCTGAAGTGATAGGCACATAATTCCTGAAATTGTTCTCTTGAAAAGAAGACAATGGTGAACATGCCACAATCAATCATATACTCACAGATCTTGTACTTTGATAAAGGAAACCGGGTCAATTCAATGTTCCATTATTGTAAACAACCAGGCAATCAAACCTGGTACTAACAGGGTAACTCTATTGGTGGAGAAATCAATTATCCAGTTGGAATGGTCAAACCCAGTGCTTCAAAACTATATCCTGTAAAGACCAAGTTTACCCCAGTGAATTAGAAGGTGGCCAGAAGGAAAACAGTCAAATAAGCATAAGAAACTCTTTAAAATGAATGAGTTTATTTTTGATGGCATGTCTCACAGAAAATGGGCCTTGTGGATCTCCAAGAAATTCAGTAGCCACTGGTTCACAATCTTACTTGACTATGAAATCCCTTTGCACCAAAACTCATGTTATGATCCAATTAGGAAAACTCTGGTGAGGTAAAAATTTCTGAGATTGATTCTGTCACATCTTGTAATTTCTTGAGCACCAAACAAGTCAAAGAACTTAAAATTTAGTACCAATCCTGGAACAAAGTCACTATATTTTCCTTGACAGTTTCCCATTATTGAGCATAAGTTTAGTGTCTCTAGTCTAGCTATAAAAATATTGCTGAGGCTTCTCATGTTCAATATTTTGTGGGTTTATTGAGGCTTCAGAGCATCAGAGAGACATCTCACCTACTTGAACATTCTCCTGGGTCTGCCTTATCCTAATACTAGCAAGTTTCTGACCTGGTGGGTTTCAGTGAGTGAATATTGTTTCTGGTTCCTATTCTGCTGGATAATATCTTGAGGACAGGAAGCCAAAGGACCTCCCATTCTGGAGGTTTCCAACTTGGTTTTGCAGACCTCAGCAATTCAGAATGTTTGAAGACACTGCAGAGATGTGCAGTTCTGTGGTTGACCCCTCTCAAACAGTACATAATTCTGAAAATCTTGGAGCTCCTCCATTAAGCCATATTTCAGTTGCACGTTTTAGGCATGCAATTTCAGCCAAAAGCCATAATATAGCACTACCGAGGATTATTTTCTTGCAAAAATATGCATTTGGACAAAACTTAGGAACCTAAAAGTACAGGAATTGAATGTACCTTCTATGTTAACCTAAGTGCTACAGATCAAATGATAAATCATAGTAATGTGGAGTTTGATATCTTCCTAGAGATTTTGCAGTCCAGAGTCCCATACAACACTTCAGTTTTCTCTATATTTCTGAGAAGTCTTTGCTGAGCTCCTTGATCACACTTAAGAAAAGCATGCTAGTTCTGAGGCAGACCAGTTTGATATCATGCATACTCACAGAATGGCCTCTCTAAAAGCAGTACACCTCTATGTATTTCTTGTTCAGTACTCTGAGCAAAACAAAAATAGTCTATTCTATCTTCTCTAAAACTGAGTTTTGAAGACAAAAAAGCATCTTTCTTCAGCATTATCTAAATAGTTTCAATCTTTAACTGTAAACTTTGCCTTTTATTGGAAATAATATAGCAGTAAAAGAAAAGCATAGCCATTGAATTCAGAAGCTCCTAGGAGTCTAAAACATAATCCACCTTAACAGCAATTACTTGAAATATCCTTTTCATGTTGCTGATCCTCAGCATTCTCATTTTAAAATAATGGTCAACAATTGTTATATTATAGGATTTTGGTAAGGAATAAAACAGGAACATTTTTATGATGCCTTCTCCATGATCAGTCAGTGCCCACTACTTTATTCTCTCCATCTTCCATTGGCTTTTCCTCTCTTTGTACAAATCTAATATATGAGATGACTTCATAAACCATATGATGTCATATGATCATAAATTCCTGTTTGTCACCCAAGAAAACAAAAGAAGTGGAGGTCAACATAATTGAACCTAAACATAATTGTAAGGAGGTTTCTTACCTTCTGGTTTGGGCCATTACACTCATATTAATAGGACTATTCTATAATATTAAAGCATTTCATTTTTCTTCAGGCATTATAATGCAAACCAAAGAAAGAAGACCTTGAGTAACTTTAATACAATATTAATACATTGGTTAAAGCACTTTTGAGGAAGTTAAAGCAGCCAGTGTACTTGGACAATAACTAATTTCTTTGAAAATTACTTTATTGTGCACTCAGTGTTTTGAAATGCCAATATCTGTAGATGCAGTGTGATTACATTGCCTTTTTCATTTCAATTATTCTCTAAAAAAGTAATCATTTTTCACTACAGGGTAAGAATTTCTATGCTTTGGACTAACATAATGGAACAAAACAAGAAGACATCATCTTTCTGTGGGGTCTGACGTCAGATTTAATACACTGGAAGCAACACAGATCTCTACATTGGAATTTGGGGGCCTCACTAGGCACTAGATTGACTTGTGGCTTTGGGAAGCCAAAGTTTGTGCTCCTGTGGTCCTGGGCTGATGATTAGAGGTAAAACAGGGTGATGTATAGGACCTCATTCAGCTTTTCATTTTTGTGTTTGTAATTGGAAACCACCTATTTGGCTGATCTGTTTTCAATGGCCAGTCTAAAGAGCTTCCCACAATAGGAGAGCAGAAAATATTCACTTAATCTTAAAAAAGGCAAGAAAGTGAAGGTTCAGGCTGGAAATTGGAGAGGCAAACACTGTCTCTTTCAACCTGAGAGACTGTGAAGCAACTTGCCCAAATTTTCCCAAATCCACTTGCCCACCAGTCAAAGATGTATGTCTCTCACCTTCTAGATCAACTCTCTCTCATCCCTAACCCCTAGTCTCAGAACTGTCCAGTATGTCCTTGTTTCTTTAGTCTCAACTGACTATAATTCTGTGTCTATCATAAATAAAGATGTTGAAATGGCAATATAGCATTGTATCATGCCATCCTAAGTTGCTATGTTGGGATAAAGAATGATATCTTGGTATTTACCTCTTGCACTGATTATGTTTTATATTAGAAAGTTTTTTTCTATCTCTTAGAATTTTATCACCCCAAGTTCTCTTTAAAAATTTCCTGAATCAAGTTACACACTCCATTTCTGAGCTTTGAATTTTTCTTTTTCAGAGTTTGACTTACTGACTGTGAGTTTTGATGTCCTACGAAGTTAAGAAAAAAATTCACCAAACTAAGCCTCAGCTTCCTTATATAAAGATATAAAAAAGTTTCATTTCCCTTATGTAGAAAGAATAAGTTTTCTGAATCACAGAGTTGTTGTAGAGTTAGATGAGGGGATAAAATATCTCTTGTATACTGTCTAGCATACTGAGAATCTAAAAAATGCGGAAAACCTACCAAGAATTGAATCAAGGAAATTTTTCAAAGTCTTCTCTGCAGTAAAGCTTATTTGAACTATCTTTAAAGTTCCCGATTCCAAAGATGTATCTGAAAGAAATCTTTCATTGGCTTGAATTTATATTTGGGCATTTGAATGATCATCATCCTACAAATCAGGTTCAACCTCTGCTTCTACTTTACCATGCTGTCAAGTAATATACTTTCCATGTATATCAATTGTCACATTTCCTTTTCCACACACGAAGGGAACATTATAAACACTTTACATTAGTTGACAATGCACATATTCTGTAAGCACACAAAGTAGATTTCCCTGGGAAAGCTAGTAAGATCTGAATCACAACACGGCAATCTTTGTGCCAACCGAGGAAAGGAAAACAAAATATTCCTAGTAGTCCTACATATAAGTGAAAGTACTGTCAATATTGAGAAAGGCCATGAATATGAGTTTGAGACAATGTAATTGAATGGGAAGATGGTGACACACAGCCCATTCTCACTATGAGGTGGCCTTTTCAAAGCCAAACATTCACTCTTTTCTTTGCACTTAAATACTAGAAAAGTTGCAAGAGAATGAGAAGACACACGAATGGAATTCCAACTGTATGAGGCTGCATGCCAGGTCTTTACCCAATCGTTAAATCATTTTATCATCCCAAGAAGTTAGTGAATTTGATCTTTTGGCACCCATTTCATATATTTAAAAAAATGGAGCAGAGAGATGAGCTTTGTTTTTCTTTTCCACCAAATTCTCATGTGTTGAAAATGCAAATATCTTTTAAGGTTCAAATGAACCTAATAAGATTTGAAATCATAATTTTGACTTGCTTGACAGGAATTCTATTACTTAAGTTTTACATCCAGAAGGCTCACTATTTAGTTTGTTTTAATGCCTGTATTGCTACGTATTTTCTCACGTGTGGTCATTCCACTTCTCACATCAGTGATACGCCACTGTCTCATCAAGGCCCATAGTCTACCATATTGAAATTTGCAGTAACTATGCCATCTTGCACTGCCCATTTGCTCTTTTCTGCATTACTTGTGCTTTTCCATAACTCTTCTCAATGCCTACCAAGCTGTACAGTTTGCTCATTTATTATCTCATTATTCCTTTCATTTTCCTGTGGAATATCAGCAGCACAAGGTCAAGGATCCATGTTTGCTTTTGTGCATCAGTCAGTTCCATCCTTGAAGTCGGTCTCTGGGCACACACAAAAAACTGAATATTTCTTTCAGGAATTGCTAATTAAACATATTGTTTTTCTACTGTTATCAAGTAAGATTTCAGAATCTTCCTCAGCACCACCTACGCTTAATTACTGACATCATATGTGAGCTGTAATTTTAAATACAACTTAAATACCGTTTCCTAATCTGTGACATTTGCATGGAAGTAATGCCATCTACCATAAGTTTGCCAGGAAGACCGACACAGTCCATGTCTATAAAGGGCTGAACATGGTGCATAGACTTTTACTGATGCTCAAGAATTATTTCCAGCCTTTCATTTATCTGCCTTATTGTTCAAGACTCTAGACAGTTCTAGCTAAAGCACACATGACAATCTACGTTTTCAAGAGTTTCCTAGATTTTCCATGTAATTTTGATACACGAAATCTCAGGACTACTTCACCAACAAATCCTACCTCAAAACGTCAAAGCAAAATCGTGTGCTCACATTTCTTTCCTATGATGTCTCAGGCTTACAAGTCTTTATGCCTCTTTCACAGTCATACCTTTATTTCTACCTTGGAGACAATGAATTCTTCCAAGGTAGAGTCTTTGTCTCATGACTTCTGGTACTCTCATTTCCCCAGACAGTATCTGGAACATGGTATACACTCGCTATATGATTAAAATAATTATAGCATTTTGGTGCAGATAGTGTAGTTGGAAATTACTAAATTCAATCTGTGTAATATGAATGAGAACATTAAGGCTCAGAGAATGGAAATGAGTCACAGACATCATGAAGTTAGTTGTATAAATGAAGCCTACAGCCCAATGTTACAAACTTTAATTCCTCTCTGGTATAACATCTCCACTCTTCAATTAGATATATGTTGACATAATTCATAAACTTGTTTTCCTTTTCTTTAATTTTATGATTAACATTGAAAATATGCCTCTGTGAAAAGGCAAGTTTGCATGAGCACTCTGTTTTACTAGCAAATTCCAGATGGGTAATTCTACATCAAGAGATCAGTGTGAATCGTACACAAGATTGATAATTTATAACATCTAGCCAGGGATTGAAATGACTAATGCTGGAGAAAGCTGAGACATGAAGCCTATCTTAGAATGGAAGAATTTAGAAAAGATTGTGTTCAAGAGGAGAAATGCTATCTCCTTAGAATCTTTCTGCTCCTGGGTGATAGCTGACACCTTACATATCCTAGACCATCAAGACAAGTTTGTACCATTAAGTTGCATCTAGTCTAAGCATCTTCCAAGTATAGGAATATCTGTCTGTTCCTTACTTGATTAACCAGTATTCACCCAACCTCAGCATAGATATGAGTCCAACAGCTGAGTTGTCACTATCTCTTAGGAGTCATTATGGGACATTACTTTCAGTGAATTGAATTGAGAAATATCTCATGCTAACTCTAATCTATGATCCAGAGCTTTCTTGCTTGGATCACAAAACACAACCCAACCCCCAGTAAACTATAAAATAATATTTGGAAATTGTATTCATTGCTTTCCCACTTTCTCCTCCTCCTTCTCCTCTTCCTAGACTCATCAAAGCCAAATTTTCTCTCCTCTGGGCAAAAAGTCTTTCGGGCCCAAGATATTTTAAATGGGCAATAAAATAGAAATGTTTGGTCCCTTCTTTTCTTTGATGGCAAAATCACTTTGATTTACCATGAAAGATTATTTTTGGTATCCCATAATAAAAGGGTATGTTGACCAGTAATAAACATATCATTCAAGGGTGTCTCAAAAACAGCCACTTTCCACATCATTCAAATGGTGTGTGGGAAAGGAAAAGAAAAAGGAAATGATATTTATGTAATACCTACTTGGTTTTGGTCACATTACATTAAGTCTGAGATGTTCACAATGATCCTTTCAAATATATATTATTATAGTGAACTTTATAGGTGAGTAAAGGGATACTCCATGATTTTAAGTACTTTGGTCCAAACCAAACACCAAGAAAATGGTAGATCTGGAATTTGCACTAAGGTCTGTTGAATTCCTCAGACCATGCTTCTTGCGGTCTGTCCAACAATCTTCTGTGTCAGTGTTCAACTGTGGTCAATTCCTCTCTTCTTTAAATTGCTTGCGAATACCTCCCATGAACCATAAACAATGTGGTATTCCAGTACATCTTCCATAAATTTACTAGAAGGACCACAAATGGCCAGTGAAATGATGCATCTTGCCCAGTAGTCTGTGTCTACACATTATCCAAAAAGATAGTCATGTGACCATTGATATTCTGTGCAGGATCATAAGAAAAAGCCAGAACTGAATGCAGTACTCAACATTTTAAAATTATTCTGTGGTGAAATTTCCCTGTCTGTGAATGACATAAGCATTGCCTTTCCACTCTTCTTTGGCTATTCTTCCTTCACACATTTCTATTATTTGTCTTCTTCTCTTTACCTGTGTTCTAAGATTATTCATTTCGACATTCCTTCATATTCATTATTTTGTTTTCCCTGCTTGATCAGCTTGACTGGCTACCATCATATTTACTGCAGACTGTCCCCCAAAATACATCAAGAAATATTTCAGAAAAATATCTGTATGGATCACCTCCCTGCTCAATATGTCTGCAGTGCCGTCAGGGGAAGCAATCATATTTCCGCTTGCAAGAGACTTCCACTAAAGCGGCCTGCTTTGCCTCAACCTCATTTCACTCTTTTTTCCCATGGTTTTCAAACAATTATTAAGTGATAAATTTTAAGCTGCCTTTCTTGACTGGAATGGTGTATTAAAAGACCATTAACACTAAAAATTCACTCTCCAACCTTCTCTGCCGGGGTAATAATATAGCATATTGTCTGACTTGTCACAGTCAAAGGCATAAATGTACACTTTACATTCTCCTGTCTTTTGCCACCAGTCATCAGGAATGGGCTTTGCTCCATTAAAAAGCAAAAACACAAACAAAATCAAAGAAACAACAACAACAAAAGGCACCCTCCCGCACCAGATCTCCGTGACCTCAAACGACAAATGCACATTTGTCATTGATGCTGTATGCCCATCAGAGTCAGCAGCAGATCACAGCTTTATATCATTTCCATGACAGGACAGAGACATGTGTTACTCTCAGTACCATCGTTGGTTATGAGGATGGAGGGAAAGAACAATTAGGTAGAGTGTAAGTCACCATGTCTTAGAGGCTCCGTTCAAACACATGGCATTTTCTGTTTATTTCCTATTGGATGAAAAAGTCATTTAGTCACACCTGGGTTAGAAAGAGTGGGGTAGATTATCGTATCACAGGATAGAATGACCTAAGGGAGGGTCACCTTATATAAATGAAAACAGTGCCACCTTGCTGCAGTCTAAGATGGATGGAGAAACTGAGAGCCTTAGCAACTCCATTTAGTCCCATTTCTTAGCTAAATCATCCAACTCATTATTTAGTTATTAAAAAGAAAAAGTTGAAATTTTAAGCTGATGGTTAGAAATAGGAAATGATTTGCTACTTTCTTCAAAACAAGTAAGTCTCAGAGCAAGGACTAGAAGCTAACACTCCATTAAGTAAGACTCTTCTCTAGCTGCACTGTATATTTCTGCAAAAAGTAGGTGTCCAAAATATGCTTGTAGAATTAAATCAAATTTATATAACTCACTGGTTAACCTCTCCCTGAATTGATTTTTTTTTTTCAATTCAACAAACAGCTTCCACATGTGTTCTATGTATTTGGAAACTATACCACACGTTTAATGAAGGACTGTGATAACAAATGATAATAAATAAAGTGGAGCCTTGACTGATGAACTCAATTCATTCTTGAGGGCTGGTTGTAACTCAGGTTGGTCAGTTAAAGGCTCAGGCTCCTCTACACAGCCTTCAAAGTTTCTCTCCTTTATACAGACGGATCTCGGTGTCCTTACAGAGACAATGTCCCAGGATCTCTCAATTAATCCAGCACAGGAAATGATGTTGCAGTATTCCTTCCAGAACTCTTTAAGGGTTAGATCTGAATCTGAAACCAACAAGAAGCACAAGCAGCCACATTCAGGTCCTAACTCAAGACTGAGATATTAAGGTTAAACCTAAAATTCCGGTCATAACTCAAATTGTTCATATGTCAGGCCAGTTGAAACTCAAGGGTCCACTGTACATAAGTGTCTTACTCTTCATTCAGCCTATCAAGATACATATTTTTTTCCCTGTATTGGTACCATATCACCAGACCCCCAAACAATAAATTAAAAACAGACAATTCTTAGGGACAGGAAAAGCCTCCACGTGCCACCCTCATCCTCGGTTTAATGTTAATCCATTTCCCCACTTCTAGGCCAGCCATCTTCTCCCTCAAGCCCCAGCCCCTTCCCTCTCTGGAGGATAGACAAGGTATTTCTTGAATTCATTTAATATGTTTTTCCTTCTCTCCAGTCATCTTCTCTCATAACGTCTTCCATATGTCTTGAGCCATTCTGTTAAAGCGCTCTGCCCAAAGTCCTTATTTATTCTGAGTGGATTGGAATGGCAACCTTAAGTCTGGTATTTCCTCATGTTTGACAGCTTGAATTACAGACTTTGGGTACATTTAACGTAATCCATTCATGTGGAATGGCCGTTGCTCTCATAGTAGTTTGAAAATATAAATATTTACAAACTTCTAAGACAAAAGCTCTTACTGACAGGGTCTTTAAAGCAACAGCTCCCTCGACAGGAACCTTTTCACTTAGAGATTTCCACTGACAGAGTCTCAATTCTCCTGGGTCATATGCACTCCATTTAATGCTAATGGAATCTTTTGTGAAATCATTGAAAATCCTGTCTCTATATATTCAAGGAATGCAGGGGGCAGAGTGAGAGTATGGAGGACAGATTTTCTCAACAGGACACAGTCACTTCCTTTAGGCCTAGCCAAAAATGAAGTTCCTGGAACTTAGGGAGTGTCTGAACCCCAGGGAATGCCTACTCCTGGAATGCTCTCTGTTGCAGGCATTATAGAAAATATTCTGCATATCATAGCTTCCTGATGCCTCCAGGCTATTTCAGTGATATAAAAATCAGGCTGTAAGAGAAAAAGTGGACTCTTCTGATGTCAAAAATCTAGTAAGTAGAGAGCCCAGAGATTGTAATTCAGACCTGTCCCTGTATATAAAACTTGAAGAACTAAGAGAGTATTGACTGTAAGTCATTTGAATTCAGAGATACCAGACAATGGTGTAATAATCTACATTTCTGAAATATTTTGCTTAACTATACAGAACTTTCAATACCTGCATGAGATTGCTCTTATACATTCCACTTCCCTCTGATTTATTAACATGTAACTCTGTTTATCTTTTTAATGATGTATCCATTTTTCTTAGCTGGGATTGCTTTCATTTGCACATGATGTACATAAAGAACAATACCTGAAAATAAGAAAAATGATCAATTCTCATTTATTTTAATGAATTTTGGGTGAACAAGGCATGGATTTGGTATAGAAGCTCTATTTACATCAGTGACACAAGTACTTTTCCCCTGTGTATGCCAGCTACCTGGAGTATGTATCTCAAACACTTGGACAAAAATTGTTGATACAGTAGCATATATTAAAACATTGATCCACTCATCCAGATGGTAAAAGAGGAAAGGAAAGTCTCATAGCTTTCCTTTGAAGAAGTACCTCCTACACACTATTTCAGCTTTTACTCTTTCATCGGAAGTTTGCGGCATGATTGAACTTAGTTGCACAAGAAGAAGATGGTAGATATAGTCTCGTGAGTGAAAGTGTGCTCAGATGAAAAGTTTAGTTCAATGTTTAGGGTAGGCCTGGGGCTGTGAATATTCATCCAGTTGATAGGCACTGAAACGAAAACTAAAAATCCTAACTATAGTTCTAGTATTTCTGTCTTGGTTAAAGACAAATTTAACAAAATAAACATTAGGAATCAAAGAGAAGTCTGGCTCACTGTATTCCAAATTTGAGCTTCAATGTGAGCCTAAGATGATAACAAGACTGCTGACTCTGGCCTCAAATAGATCTGGGTTCAATGTTGTTTCTCTTTGAGCTGTTAGAAGTGTACAACCAGATATGAAACCTCTCTTTACCGCACAAATCATAGCACCAGTACATGTGAAAAATAGAAAGAAATCAAGAATTTTCCATATAATTTAAGTGTATCTTCTTCTAACAGAAGCTATATGCCAGACAGTTAGAGCTCAGAATGTCAGAGAACCAGAAGCTAAGTGCATAAGACTGCAAAGAAAGTGAAGACACAAGAGCAAAGACCATGCCAGTGGTTGGCCTTCTATAGATCCAACATATTAACTTGAAGCACAGAAAAATGAGGAGCCTGCAGATAACTCCTGCAGCTGGGGAATGATGTGGGAGAATAAAATGGACTGTCTGAAGAAAGTGAAAGGGGTTTGCATTTTGTAAATGCTTATATAAAACAGCAGGCAGAAGATGCCCCAGCTGGAGATATGAACTAGATGTCCAATTCCTAGTCTGAAGGCCAAAGCCAATAACAAAGAGACACCAGCGCTGGCAATTGAAGGTCCCAAGAGATGCTGGGCAGGATGAGGGTGGATGGACAACAATCGAGGAACCCAAATTTGGCCACATCCTGGAGAATCTGCGGTCACTGATACATTAAACAGCCTTGGCCTCACAAAGTTTTAATTGGAGTTATTTCCCTTGAATGTGGCCAAGAAAACTGCAAAAGGAAAGGCAGGAACATGAAAGAGGAAAAATCAGAATCATTCAGTGGGGGCCCAGTAGGTTCCAGGATAAGAGTAGACAGAAGGAAAGCCAGTGAGAGTTTAACCCTTGCTCTACTGACAATATCCATGTGAGGTGATATAATGAGCTGCACTCGAACTCTGCTGCCAGAACAGTGTTCATTTCCAAGACCCATTACTTGCTAACTTTAGACAAATGATGAAGTCTTGCCTGCCTCTTACCCTTGCTTAGGAAATATATTTTTAAAAGACCTGTTTCACAGAGTGGTTATGTGAATTAAATGAGATGAGTTGCTGGAAAAATCTTTGCACGCTGCAAAGCATAATACTCATGTGGGACAAAGTGAGCATCTAGGGCCACAGCAGTTTCCAAACAGCATTCCTGTTGCTTCTGGTGATTCTGTGTTCATTCAGGTTGGTTGTCCATATTTTAGAGTGACGAAGTATATGTTGCATTACTGGAGGTTTCATTACAGTAATAAATTTTTATTGAGCTACTAGTCAATGATACTTTATTGCTTGACACTTTCATTGTTAAATAGCTGATATAGGGCTGTGAAAGTTCATGGAGAGATAGCTATTGAACAAAAAACTAAAAATTCTGGTGTAGGCATTTCCTGACTTAGACCAACAATTTTAAGGGAATCTACAAAGTTTGACTCTAAAATAAAACAAAGTATTTCTACATAGACTGTGAAAATTATCAATAAATATGCAGGGAGAACTCAGAATCCCTAATCCTGATTGAACTTTAAGTTTCAAATGAGTAGACATATGTATAGGGGAACCTCATAGTGTATTAATGACTTTAAATCATGAGTTGAGTGAGGAATATATTATAGAATAAAAGACATAGGAAACTTCAAAATGAAATTATAAATCATATTTTAAATTTATATATAATTGAATTTGCATAACATGTGTTCTGATGAAAATTTTCCAACAATTTCCTTAAAAAGTAGTATCAGTTTTTGGGCTGGGGATTTAGCTCAGTGGTTCTGCTGCCTGCCTCACAAGTGCAAGGACCTTAGTTCAATCCCCGATACAAAAAAAAAGTGCAAAAAAGTAAAATCAGTTTTCAACATATCTAGTAATCTAGTGATTAATGCTTGCTGTATTCACCCTCTGCTGTGTGTCACTCAAACGTAACTCAGTGGAAAGGTAGGAATGTCATTTGAAGAAAGTATGTAATGAAATATTTTGGAAAGGGGAGAGTGGATGAATGAGGAAAATATACTAGGAAGTAAAAGATAAAATGAATACTGAATTGGAGTTGCATTTTTAAGTTTAGGTGCTTTCACTATTTACCTAAGTGGCCTTAAGAAAGTTACGTATGTTCCATATGTGCTATGGTAATTGCCAACACTATGGTGCTGGGAGGTGGGTCCTAATGGGAGATGTTTAGTTCATACAAACCTGCATGAATTAATGGCACCATAAAAGGAGCTTGTGGAAGTCGATGCACTCTCTTCCATTCTTCCCCCTTGAGGGTTGGCAGTTCACTCCCATCTTGCTGTTCTATCCTTGCCATGTGAGGACACAGGAAAGTCTCTTCACCAGGCACCACTACTTCGACTTTGGAATTTCCAGAGTCCAGAACTGTGAGGTAATGAATTTCTCTTCTTTATAAATTACCCAGGCTGGAATCTTATGTTATAGCTATGTGAAATTCATTAAGAGAGTAAGAAAGTTTTTCATGTGAAAAAACTCTTACAGAAATAAGCTCTCAGAAAGAAAACTAATTGCACATGCAAACAGCATACTACCTGCTTCTGGTTCTCTACTTTTCCATATTTTATCAGTGTGAACCTGAGAAGATTCTCCATATTTCTGTGCTTTAATTTATTCATTTAAAAATAGTTAAATGCTAAGACATCATTTGAATGGCATTAGTATACAATGTGTTCAGCACATCATTATTCCTTGCCATATATTAACGCTAAACAAATGGCCAGCACTAATGTCTAGAATGCAGCACTTGACAGGCAGTAAAAACACAGTAAGTTATAAATATTATAATGCTTATTTCCTCTTTTATGTTCTACCACCATACGGAAAGATTAAACCCATTTTGTAAATGAAAAGACGAACATTTAGCAGCTAGAAAGATAACGTAGGCCTTTTCAAATTCCAAAACAAGGTAAGGTTACTTACATGATATTCCAGAAATGAATGCAACCCAATGATTTCTTTAATAGAACATGCTATTTCCATTAAAGCCTTCTCCCCCTAAATTTTATTCCTCAAACTGAAGAGGAAAGTAACTGCTGTCAACTGACAGTTTGGAATTAATTCCACTTGTCTGAGTTCTTGAGTTTCATATCTATGTATATGGAAGTTAAATATATGTACTTGAATGTGATTTATGAGGACCTGCTGGTAAGATTCAAGAGGCTTACTCATAGTGTAGCCCTAGACTATATGCCATACTCTAAACAACAGCAGTGAACTGGGAGAAAGCACTTCCCTGAAGTCTTGTGGTAACTGAAATCAAAGCATGTTGTACTTGAAACATTGGCCCCCCCAAGTCGATCTTGCCTTAGAATTGAAATTGACTAAGGCCATATTAAATTTGTGGCTTATCTGTTTTATATTAAATACCTAAAAAGAAATGAATACATTCAGGGTGCCAGTGGGAGAGAGAAGCACGGTTTCAACCTCCCAGTCCCTGGGAGGTAGCTCTTCTCAAGGAAACATTTAAGTAGAATTACTTTCTTCCCTCTTTGGGGAGACAGAGATGTGTGTAAGTCAAATGGCGAGGCAGAGAGTAAGAGTAAAACTAGCCTGAATTTAAAATGCTGGCTCACTTTCAGCATTGGTTGGACTATCTTGATTAATGCTGTTCCACATTGCCTAGTACCTTATCTGGGTTACTTTCCAGATTATGGCACTCTGGGGAATACACAAATCAGTAGATCCCTTATTGCCAATCATGATATTAATGCATCTTTCAGATATTTTTCTCTCAAATACTTCAACTGGAAAACAATAGTAAATTCAAGATCAACTTCTTTAAACCATAAAGTGAATTTATTGGCTTATGTGTATATATATATATTGTATATTGGTACCAGGGATTGAACTCCAGAGGTCCTTGCACTTGTGAGGGAGTTGGCAGAACCACTGAGCTAAATCCCCAGCCCTAGCTTATGTAATTTTAAAAGCCCAGAAAATAGTGCCATTATAATGTGAAGCTTAATCTATTGACTCCAAAGAAAATATTGTTAGGACTCAATTTTTCTTACTTTCTTTTTTTTTTTTATTTTCAGCCTTGTTTAATCAGTGCCAGCTTTACTTTTTTCACTAACTTTCCCTCTGGTCCTAAGATTCAATTGTCCTTATTACATCCAGTGGGAGAGAGTAATATCTGTAGTACACATTAAAGATAAAGACGTCATCTTGTTCAAAACCAAAAGAAGAATGTCTCCTTTATTCTTGCCCATTAACATGTGTGAACCAATCATTTTCAGTATGGAAGTGGGATGCAAGGACAGGTTCAGGGTAATCAGGTTCCACATGTACAGTGCTCGGAGTGAGGTTGATTCTGTGAAAACTTTAAGACTTATAAATGTGGAGCTTGGTGGATTAGATAATGCATCGTTCACTTTCCATGTGGCTGAGACATAATACCTGACATCCATAACTTAAAGAAGTTTATTTTGGCCCACATTTCAGAAGTTTCAATTCATATTAGGCTGGTTCCAAGGCAGGAAGGACATGAGCCTGCCATGGAGAAAAGCTGCTCACCTCATGGCAGCCAGGAAGTGTTGGAGAAGGGAAGGGAAGGGAAGGGGGAAAGGGAGAGGAGGGAGGGGAGGGGAGGGAGGGAAGAATAAATACTTTTCCAGGTCCCATCGCCAGTGCCCCAGCACTAGCCAGGCCTCACATAATAACAAGTTGGCTACAGTGTTCTCAAGATCCAATTAACTCCCCTTAGCCCCATCTCTGAGCACATTGAGGCTTTACAGAACATTCAAGATCTAAACAATAACAGAAAGTAAAGAAGAAATTCACAGTGTTTTCTTGCTTTGGACTCACTGTATTTTTTCCATCCTTACCTCCCAGTATGAACTTCACTTCCCATGCATACTGAACTAATTCTAGTTTGGCTATATATTTTAATCTTCTAGCTTCTGTTTCACTCTTCAGAAATATCCTTCTCTTTCCATGCTATATCTATATCATCCCATATTCAATGCCCAATACAAACAGGTATTTCCACAAAGCCCCTTCACATTGCTCTTAACCAGAAACTTCCTCTACACTATTTTAATTCCCAGAGTGGCTAAACATTCTTGCCTTCTGGGACCATTAGCTTCCCACCTGGTATGTTATTGTACTGCATACAAACCATTTCCCAATACTATAAGATCTCTGAGGAAAAGGTTGTGCCTCCCTTGTTATTTATTGTTTCCCTTTACATGACACTCAGACACCACAGAACTCAGCCAGAGGGTCCTGGAAATTGTTGTAGGGTGATAACATATAATCAATATATTTATGTTACTCTAAATAACTCCATGACTGACTCTTTGAGGTTCAAAGTTTTAGCATTCTGGGGGCTTAATCCATTCCCACTAAGTACCACACTAGTCTGGTCATCAATTCTTTGCCTTCCTTAGCTTATTAGAGCATTGAGCTTATCGTGTGACAGAAAACACACACTGGTACACACACACACACACAAACACACACACACACACACACACACACACACACACCACCATCACCACCACCACTACCATATAACATCGCACTACACCACACCACACTGGAGATTAGCAAGTATTGTTCCCTGCAAAATTATCTCTAATACAATAGCCTTGACCCTTTAAACAAATATGGATCAGAATAAGGCAAAAATTTCTTCCTTCTCATAACATCACTCTTCTTAGATGATGTTTACCTTATACGGAGTAAAAAGACATATCCCACATTGTCAGAAATGAACACTATATAAAGTCAGGGACTGTACTGAGTTGAGGCATGGAACAAACTGAGGTATCATAGGGGTCATATCTTTCATAAATAGCCTTGAATAGCAAGTTCAGTATCAAAGTCCTCATCCAGGACCTACGATGGAGCTGCTAAAAGGCTTAGGTTAAAAAATGACTAGATCAGATTTTTGTTCACATTGCTGAGTGTCATTAATTTTCTTAATACTCAAGGTTACTTTTCACCTTCAGATTTCACTGTTCTTGTCTTTGACTACATCATTCACCAATATCTAAATTTTCACATACTTAAAACTGGCTTTTGTTCTTGAAATTTGACACTACCTCATTGTCTTCCTCTCAGTAAATGACTCCATCACTCATGCTGTTTCTCAAAAAAAAAAAAAATCAAATCTGGGAGTCCTTCTTAATTTCTCTACCAATGTAAAACCCAGGACCGTAGATTCATACATATTACTGAATCTCCCCCACCCGTTTCTCTCACTGGTGGCCTCTACCTTGGTCCAGATGCTCCTGGAGAATTATGAAGCCCACCCCACAGTGGTTTCAGTCCTTGATTTTCTACAAGACCATAATCTGGACCCCACCTCCTCTCTCAGCCAGTTCTTCTCGCTCTTTTCCTCATCTGGCTCTTTAAACTTTCCTAGATTTTCCACCCTCAGAGCATTTATATGCCATTCACTTTACTTGAAATATTCTTTCACCTCTTTATGAGGCTTCACTTTCTCATGTTTTAGATCTGAGCTAAACAGCGATCTCAGTGTCCTCAGAATAACTTTCCGTTGCTGCTTGATCTAAATAGTGCTGCCATTGATCTGTATATGAGTTCCTTGTTGGCTGCACTTATCACATATTTTATAACTGTGTTTCTAACGTCTGTATTTCAGCATTTGTGTATGTGTGCATTTCTCCTGTTATATTGTAGGGTTTGTGTTTCCTTCATCGCCAGGAAGTATCACTAATGAACTGAATGCACTCGGGGCATATCTTGAGAAACAGAACTTTGGAATCTATGAAGAGCTATAATTTGTGTCCTTATATGGTAAACCACCCTTTGCCAAACAGAGACTCCAAAATCCACAGAGTCTTTGTGGTCTATGTTTTGCCACTGCAGTTCACCCAGTGACACCAAATAGTATTTGCTAAGGGATAGATGCACATCTTCCCTGCTCCTCTTATAGGTTCTTCAGTTCTAATCCATTTCCTTGTGCAGAGTCTTACCAAAGTGTAATCCCAGATCTCTGTTGCTTCTGTTCTAATGCTACGCTGTTTCCTGAGGAAAGTTGCCCTACCTCACCTTTGCAGTTATCAACAATTCAGCAGATCTTAAACCCGAGTTTCTGATCTTTATATCTTACCCCTAGTCAGCTCTGTTTCCTCTCAGCCTGAATCATGCATTATTCACAGTCTTGCTCTGATGACTGTATCTGAATCTAAGCCTGACAAATCTAAACCCACCATCCTGCCCTCTTAAGCCTCAGTTGTACAATTCACTACTATCATCAATATTTCCTTTTTACATGTCTGGGTATCTTCACCCCTATGAAGTTTTCCCTATTCAAAACAAGAGATGGAGAGAAAGTTAGGGAGCAGAGAGAGGAAGACAGAAAAAAAGAATTGAATTGAAGGTAAAAAATGATGGAAACAGAGCTTTTGTAAATGGGAAATGGACCTGGAATTGGAAGGGGCAGGAAGTGGAGGAGTAGAGGCTCAAAAAATTTTGAGAAAATAGAATTACAATGTATGTACATATACAAACTCTCCATTTAATTACAATTATTATGGACTGCAACATGTACTAATCAAAAAACTTCAGCTCTTACATAAAAACATAAAATGAAAAAAAAATATTTCTTAGTCTCATTGCACAAGTGAAAGGCTGGGCACTGCACAGCTTTGAAAGGAGCCCTTGATCAGGCAATCCTTGTGAACCACACCCTATGGAGATATATCTGGAAATACTTGCTTTCTTCTACTTTTTCTATCTTTTGTGCCCAATGCAAGCCTCTGTACATAATAGGCATCCAGTTAATGATGTTGCCAGTCCATTTTTACCAACAGTTTGGACTGCAAAATGTCAGAGAATGTCAAGCCACACCCTAAGTCTTCTTTATTGTTCTCCATGAAACACTTGTCACATCTCTCATCCCAGGTAATTTGCCCCACTCTGAAAAGAATGCCGTGGTAAGTGTTGTCAAGTTATCTCTCACTTCCTTGTATAATCCTCCTATTGTAAGGACGTGGACCTCAACAAAGAAACTGCAAGCTACAGAGCAGTTGTTTCCTGATGTCAATGCCCACAGATTGGTCACGGTGGTTACTGAATTAGAAAATTGGAATGTGAATTTCCTATGAGCACTTAGATAATATATTTACAATGGTAAATATTGGCAGAGCTCTCTCAACCAGTCCTTCAATGAGGAAACACAGGAACAATTTCAGTGTCCTTTTGGCTTATCGAGGACCTGATGTTGGTAGGAACTCTCCAAGATCATACTGGCTAAATGAAGTTAGTGCCAACCTTCGCAAGGATGATACTGTCCTTGAATAATTGTTCAAAATCCAATGTGATTCAATAGAAGAGATTTCAGGAGACTAAGCAGTTACATGACAATTGGCTGGGTCCACAAGGTTTTCAGGACTCTTTAGTTATGGTTTACACATACATCGATTTCACAGACTCTCATGTGTGTCTTTTAATGATTGGAATTTTGTGAATCTTTCGTTATCACAAACATTTCAGGAGACTTTCACTAAAAGACGATACATTTATCAGAGTCTTTGTCATAACTATCATGTGAAATAGTCATAATTTGTGTAGTTTATTGTCAATCATCATGTATTAAGCACATTTCAATAATGAGTGCAGAAAACCTTCCTTTAATTTTTCTTCTTTACCCTTCCATAGTGTTGTTACAGTAGTAAAGACTCTGGCACATGATAGAAATCCAATAGTTTCATGAGTTCATGAATGAACCAGTGAGGGGAAAATATTTTTCTCATGACTTGCCAAGGTATTATGTGTAGCCCTCTTAGAGCCCGGGTCAGCCCTGGAGTCATGGTAGCTGTTTGGGAGATACTGAAAAGAGGGGAAATATGGATGTTGCTGGGCCTACCAGGTAACCATTTCTACAGTTGAGTATTAAACTAAACTAAGATCTAAGCTTTCTAAAGGTCAAAGCAGAAGGGACTTCATGACAGATTATACAGGCCTCTCTGTCTGCTAAAAACAACACTAAAAAGTAAATGTTCAGAGTCATATGGAAAAGTTAAGCAATGAAGTTTGTACTAGGAAGCATTCCAGATCTTTTAGCAGTAACCTCCTAAGCACTCTTATTCTCTGATTTTGGACTCAGCATATGTCTGTCTCTATAATGGGACTGAAATGAAGCAGGCTTGTGATTCAAGATATTTCCACTTACTTGCCAGGATCGTTTCCCTACAGAATTATCCCAGTTCCTTCAGCAACTCTCAGGAATTCTCTTGGTTGATCTCAGCCTGATCTCCACCTTTCTATTTCCCTCACCCCACATTTCTTCCTACTTGTCCCCCAAATTTTAAATTTTTATCAGCCATCAGCCCCATAGCAGGTCTGCTGTAGACTCTGTCAGATATCGGTGATAAAAGGAAAAATAAGATATCCTTCCTACTTCAAGATGATACTCTGGAAATTATTCTTCATACGTGCTGATGTAAGGGTGATGCCTGAAGACTGTACCTTCCAGATATAGATATGGCGTGAGGATAGAGCCAATGGCACTGTGTTAACAACTGCATCTACACTGCCCAGGACACACACATGCCACACCAATGACATTTGATTCCTGTTTGTTGCAAGAATAAATAAAGCTAATGTCCTCATCCTGTGTTTTTTCAGCTATTCTGCAGAAGACTAGTCTAGGAGAATTCTTTTCAAGAAGAAGTCTGTTGGTGTAATGTGTTTTAGCTGTGTAGCATTTTGTAGCTTCTATAAAATAGTCACAAATTGTATTAACTCCCTAAAGGAAATGAAAAGTCCTATGAGAATGAAATCTGTTTAACTCAACTCATACAATTTTTTTCGAGTTTATTCAACCACAGAAATTTATGTTTTTAAATATAATTCCATGTGGCATTAGTGGAATCTGTGGAGAATGCTTCTAAAGGTCCTTCATTTTCAGAGGTAAAGTACATGATAGGGCGCTGATGATAAATGAATTTGAAGATAGATGGATCTAAACTCGATCAAAGACGTTTGAGGAATTTCTCCCAGGTTTTCACTCTGATTGACACCAAGATTGCCATGTACCTGCCATGTCCCCTGCACCTGAGCCACAATTCTGGCTTCATCCCTTTGTCTCTGCTCTTTGATTCTGAAATGACCACTTTCTCCCTCATCTCCTTACTTTTAGCTTCCTCTTGCCAACTCCTTTCCAAAGGTCCTGACAACTAAAATTCCTGATTCTAAAATGTTGGTCTGAAACCTCCAATTCTTGAAGAACTCTAGTTATTTTTTATGTAAAGCTCTTACTCCCACTGTACACCCTCAGCAAAATAATTTCACCTTCAGCAGGTGATTCATCAGCATTTATGTCTCTATACAGCTTATTTCAATGGCACACATCAGTATACCTCTGGTATACTTACTTGCAAAGAGTAGCTTGCTAATAACTGTGAGTGTTAGAATACAATCAGTACTTTATATTTACTACATTTTCCAGGCTCTGTGTATCCTTCATAGTTTCCAAAAAAAAATATTCCCTTCTAATACTATTGAAAGTAGGTAGCTGTACAAGTGACCACAAATCTATTTGAAAACTAACTTGTAGACTCTCTGAAATTGTTTTCTGTTACATCCAGCAAGATGTGGTGTTTGCAAAGCAGACTATTATTCTGTTCTCATGTATTTATTTATTTTATAGTACTGGGGAATTTAATCCAGGGCCTGGTGCATGCTCAGCATATGCTCTTCCTCTTAGCCACATTCCCAGCTCTTTTAAATTTTTATTTTGAACCAGGGTCTTGCTAAGTTGCCTATGTTGGCTTCAAACACGGGATCTTCCTGCCTTAGTCTCTTGAGTAGCTGAGAAGATGAGCAGGCATCAGCATATTTAGCTCTGTTTTTATTTAAGACTTTTTAGGCAGGAGGAACAGTGCCCACCTTTCCATCCATTTTGGCACCTCAGTACTTCCAAAGTAAAGGGCATTTTCTACTACTGAACCATGACTTTGGGTTCCTAAGTTATTCTTTGAATGTCTAATTCACAGCAAGAAGCTACTCTAAAGAACTCTGATATATTTATTTCTAGTTTAAAATTCTTGTAGATTAAAATTGCTTTCAAAATTGTTACTTCATGCTATTTGTTTGCTACTATTTGCTTTTTCTAACTTTTCGAAGGGAGATATTTAAAATAAAGTATTTGAAATTCTAAATATGCAATCTGATTCTAACCAAAGAGATAATGGTCAAAGTTTACTATAAAATTAAATTTGAAAATACATTAGAGAGAAGAAACTTTGTCCTAAAAAATGACATGAGTTGTACTTTGGGAATCTTAGCTTATGACCCCAGCATGATTTTAGAATAAGAGGGCACATTTCTTCTAGTTTTAAATTTAAAAAAGCATATTAGCTCTACAAAGTCTTTATTTTTCCATGAGTATAGTAAAATTTGCCAATTGTTCTTATGTGATCCTCCCAGTAGGCTTCAGTGATTGGCACAGAAATAAAAATAGCTACCACTGACAGCAGAAGTCCACATAGGATCTATGGGTATTTACACAGTCTCATAAGATAAGTACTATTGTTACTTCTGTTTTGTAGATAGGGAGTACAAGACACCACTAGTTTAGAGCTGAAATGCAAGCCTAAGCAGTCTAACCCCATGGGCTGTATTCTTGACTACTGCATTAATCTGTCTCCTATGACCACAGGAATGCTTGTTCTTGGCCTCTGGGAAGAAGCCCTGTCATATTGACCCTAAAACAGCAGAGCAATCCTTTGAAGGTCAAAACTCAGCACTATGAGATCACTTTGGAGGACTGCATTCTAGCAATTTAGAGACCTTGTAGGTTCTCTTATCCCAGCCGAGTAGGTCTATATACACAGCACACATAGTGTTCTCAAAGACTCACTTTGTCTGGGGTATAAATAATCCCAGAAATTCTACCTGTAGACTTAAGAACAGGAAATGAATACCAGGTAAAAACTAAATGACTCACCCAAGATCATTGAGCTATTACATGGGAGAGCTAGATTGGAGATTAAATTTGTGGATGTCCTACTTTGGTGCTTCCTCACAATTTATTTTCTATGATGGTTTTTTGCAGTTTTACTCTAACTCTGTAACATTATAAATGTCTATTCTGCCCAAGGGTGGAATCCAGCCTCCAGGATTCCAGTCTGACTCTGTTTTCTCATTATTAAAATGAGTAGCGCCAAACTCACTCTGGGGAGTGGATTTTAGAAGTTAGCAATGTAGAAAAATATTGTATCTCTGTGAAAATACACACAGACTACCACTCCTTATTTCCAAAATCATGGTGCTATGCTAGATTTCCAAGAAGCAGATTTAGTGTGAACTATTCAGACTAAATTATGAATCCCTGCATTTTCTGAACCATTCATGTACAGTTTTTCCTGAATGATTTATCTACATCTCTAAGCAGAATAGATACTAAAATATACATCCCCTACTTATCTTGAAGATATTCCCAGTCTAGGAGTATCAAGAGTATCTCACAAAAGCAAGCTGAGGCAAGTTACTAAGAGATTAACTGGAAACATACAAAAGGAATTAAATTCTTGCCTAGAAAATTTGAAGACAAAAAAGTCACTTCTTTACGAAGATGAGAGGTAGAATTTTGGCAAAGGAGATTCTTTCCAAATCCACAATCACAAGAAGAGCAATGATAAATGTCAGGTCATATTTCCGGAATAAATATTAAAGAAAAGATGCTGTGTTTTTGTCGTGTCCACTGAAAAGGGAAGTCAGAAGCCAGATGTCAGAAAGTCAGCTGTGAAGTTTGACAGCCATAGACAAGCTGTTGTCCACAGGTAGGTACTGAGAACAGCACATATTTGCTTTATTAAGCACAGCACCATAAAGCCAGAGAAAGATGAGCTCCTTAGGGGACAGTATTTCAGCTAGGAATGGAGCAGGACAACCAGGTGTACAGGATCTCTTTCATGTAAATGTGCGTCAAGATTAAGACACAGACAGTAGGCATGAGAAAGAGGGAAGTGGTCATGACTTGTAGGACACTCTGAATGTATGTCCAAGGTATGATCAGTCACTTAATTATGAGGTGAGCTCAAAATATAGCTTGTGTGTGTGTGTGTGCGCGCACGCGAGTGCCCTCAGGTGCCTGTGTGTGCATGCAGGCAAGAAATAGGGCACAGTTAAAACTAGCTGGGAAAGGAGGCGTGACAACACTTGGGAACACATGTGCATAACAGTTCCCAACACCCTGCTCATTCTTTTCCTACCCTTCTAGATTTGTTCTTACCTTTAATAAATGTGAAACTTCACCACTATTTATGTTTATTTCATTAAATTCTTTGCATTGGAAAGTACCTAGAAATCACCTCTCAAATGAGACTCTAGCACCCCAGAACCCGGTTACACATGCACACATAAGGAAAGAGGAAGGTTCACAATTCATTTTGGAATACAGAGTGTTTCATAGGAAAGATCTGGGTGCACAGAGTCTCCGTTGTTTGCCTGGTTTGTGGCAACTTTTCCAGCATCATATAGGTTTTAATTCTTCACCCTGAGGAATTTCTCCTCCTCTGTTAACCCTACCACAACCCTGATATGAAACAAAACTGTAATTAATTTTATGGCACATAGAAAAATAAAGTTCATGGAAATATTCCTCATTTCCTTGAGGGCAATGACTCTCAACTGCCTGAAGAAATGGAAAATGATTTTTACCATCACAGAGAGAAGAAAAACAGCAATTTCTAATTAAGCTGTTTGCTCTCTGTGTTCAGAAAGAGGAATGGACTGCTTTGGAACTCTTTCTGTAAAACAGAATTAAAATTAGAGTACACAGCAGAGGACAGGAAAATGACATGATGCAAAATAATGAGTAACCCAGAGACATAAATAAAGTTCCCAGCATAGTGCCTGGCACAGTGTTTACTGGTGTTTTGCTGATTTTATTGGTCCAGAACACTGAATATAAGTTTGTTGATCTGAGGAGTTTGAGGAACTCGGACATAAAATTCCAATGAATTAAGGGCACAGCAACATCCTCCCTTAGGATTCTGACAACTGCTGTGACCACTCTTTTTTACTTCATGGTTATTGTAACAGAAAATGTGTGTGTGTGTGTGTGTGTGTGTGTGTGTGTGTGCAAGCCTGTGTTTGTATGTGGTGTGTGTGTGTGAGTAGGTGTTTCCATTTTAATCTGAGGAAGAATTAAATCTGTAAAAATTGAAAAAAATCATATAAAATTTTCTATGTAACTTTTACCAGAATTTTTTGTATGTTAACCTCTTATATAATCTTGGTGCAATTATTAAAGTTATGAAATTAACATGTATTCAAATCTATTATCTTACTTACAGACCTTATCTGAAATTTGCCAATTGTCCCATTGACTTTCTTTTCAGACCCAGGACCCAATCTTGAATTGCAAAGTGCCAGTAAGTGCCTTATCTCATCAGGGTCCTAAGTCTATTTTTTTGTTGCAGTTCAACTTTTCCTTTATGATCATGACATATTGGAATATTACAGGCCAGTTATTTGGGAGAATATCTGCTGTTCCCTATTTAAATTTAAACACTGCATTTTTAGCAAAATATCGTAACGCTGTTACTCCGTCTTCCCAGGACATCATGATAGGTAGGAAAGGAGGTTCAGATGTATCATTATTGCCACTTTAAACTTCATCATGAAGATAATTTCTCTCTCAGAAAGAAAAAGAAAGTTACCATTTACTGCAATGTGTTAAATAGTTTAATGGGGAAATACCTTGTATAAATATGTTTATCTACAAACATTTTGTTCCTCATTGCATTCCTCTGTTCTTTTCCATCCTTCCTCTACAGACAGTCTATCTCAAAATTTCTGTTTGTATTCCTGTGCTTATTTTTGAGCTAATATTCAAATGCATAGGTCTTTAGTTATACTTTATTTATATGAAATCAGTACATTGTACCCATACCTATATATGCACAGACTACATATATATTATATATATATAATTCCTTTGTACTTTCCTCCCCCACTACCTTCCCATTTTCTTTCCCTAGATCCCCTTTCCATCTCCATAGAGTCTATGACTCTATTTCCTAACATCTCTCTTTAATTTTGAATATGAATAGGAGGGGGCATATTGCAAACCACATTATTGGGATTTCAGCTAACTTTTGAAAGCTGATCTCTGCTTCTCAGGAAGCCATGTGATTTTAAAAGATGCACATAAATAATCACTGTTATTTTTTTCTTTTATAATAAAAATGGAACTTACCCCAAGGCCTCTGGTTAAATTAAATAAATGTAAAGTGCTATTAAAAAGTCACACATGTATAAATACACAATAGTTTCTCTGGTGTGAAAAAGTGTAATGGTACATAAAAGCCTAATGATATAATTGACAATGTGAAATAGGAAGAAAAGGGTTAAAGGTGTAGGGGAAGTGGGAAGGGTAGGGGAAAAGTAATAAAGGAAAAGAAAAAAAATGAGAAAATAAAAAAATGGAAGTAAAGTATTTGCAAATAGGGAGGGGAGGAGGGGGTGAAGGGAGGGCAGGGACAAGAGGAAAAAATGCGAATTAAGACCTGTCATGTAAAGGTACAAGATCCCACTGATGAATGTAACTGTACTGTTTACCTAAAATGTACCGATAAACTCAGAGAGAAAACCAATTAACACTAAGAAGGCACTTGTTAGTTTTAGTTAGGGGTTAAATATCTTTATTCTGTTCTGCATCACACATTGAGACTCTGTAATCACTGGTTATGTCTCCTTTATCCCTGACCCCACAACAGGCTGAAAGAGCACCCCAGGAAAAGCTTCTTTTGACCCATGAATCTTTCCATCTGACAATTCCAATTTTACCAGATCAGTGTCTGTCTTCTCCCTCTCCCTAGGGTGTCTGATCCCAACATCTTGCTTAGATCATTTTGTTCCCATGTCCTGGCCGTATAGCCAGTGAATGCATAGATGCCTAAGACAACAAAGCATCCACTGGATTTTTGACGACTAAAGTTTCTGTGTCCAAAGAAATGCTATTGACAATCTATGCATCTCAGATTCCTGAAATATCAGAGTGGGAAGAAATCAAAGGAGAAGGCCTCATGTTACAGTTGGAAAAGTGTGACATAATAAATTAAACAGTAATATATTCTAATGTAATACAAGTAGATATTAATAATGAAAATATAAAAATGCTCTTCTTACTTTTATGAAAAACTGAAACAAATTTCATAACAAAATAATTGGAGAATAACAATAGCTAATATGCCATGTATTGTGATCTTAAAAGAATGGCCAAAATGTTACTCAAATTTAAAATATTCAGCTAAAATAATCAGCAGTATAACCAGATTTAGAATTCAGTCTCCTCTTTGTGAAGGTTGAATTCTTTCCAATTTATAAGTACATACAAAATACAAGTAAGATCACTGAATTTATACCCTTTTCAGACTGATGACTCCTTTAATATTGCATATATATATGTATATGTATATAGGAAAATCCTTGAGAAGTGTAAGCTAATTTTGATTTCTTTCCTCATATCTACTTTGGAGGATTGAGAAATTAATGAAGACAGAATTGAAACTCCCATTGATGTTCCCTAAATTCACATGTTAAAGCCCTAACTTCCATTGTGACCTAATCTGGAGACAGGATCTTTAGGTGGCAATAAATGAGTTCATAAGGTAGGACCTTAATCAGATAACAGAGAGGTCTTTTAAGAAAAGGAATGCTGATATCGCTCTTTCTCCGTTTCTGCCATGTGAGGGCACAGTAAGAAGCTACCCTCCAAAGCTAGAAGAGAATATGAACTGAAGCCTGATCATGCTGGCAGTCTGATCTCAGACTTCTAGCTTCTGGAGTTGAGAGAAAATAAATTTTAGTTACTCAAGTCACCCTGTCTGTGATATTTCTTTTGGCAGTCCAAAGTGAAAATATATACCCATATAAAGGGGAGCACTTTAATTTTTAACAAATGTACTTCTGAAGTTGATATTTGAAGGAATAGAGTATGAGTTTTTATTAACATTTTTAAATGCTCTCTAATTCTGCTAGAATTAATATAAATGAAGCCAGAGTGCTAATGGTAGAAGTTAGAAGTGAGGGAGGACTCAGAAAAAAAGTGTAAACTCATGCAAGGATTAGTGTTTGAAATGGTTTTCGTGAGACCTGAGGAGTCATATGAGACAATGATAGAGAGCACTTCTTGTATTCCAGCAGGAGATGGGCGTGACTCTTCCAAATTCCCACCGGTCCAGAACTGCTCCCAGTGGGACAGTAGGATTCCTCGCTCTGGCCTAATTTTAGATAAATCAAATGAGGCAGCCCTTCGCCACATCCCTCTGGAAAGTATTCCAAAACTGAGCAGATCTCATCTTTGGAAAATGTTCCCAGCGTAATAAATGCATGAGGAAGGGGAATGTGCTATAGACACCAAATGGATCTTTCAACCACAGTGGAATGCAATATACCAGGCCCACTTTTATAGTGGTCAGGGTGGGCATGGGAAAGATTTGGGAAATACAACAATAAGCTCTGCTGTCATCTTAAATCACTCCCACGGATAGGTGCTTCCAGGGATCCAATTGCACAGTACTGGATACACTGGGAAAGGCTCAATCCCATTCTATTCCAAACCATGTAGGTATTGTTACATGTCAGGTATGATCTATTAAAAGACTTGTTTTCTACTTTTCTCATAGGTCGTACAGAGCAAGAATAGAATAGTTGAATTCACTTAGGAATATTCTACTCATTGATTTGTGCAGAATTGTAATAGAGATAATAAAGCTTCTCTCAGTCTTTGATCACATTTATTTAGACCTTAGGTTCACATTCAAGTCCATAGCTCACTTAAAGGTCGCTGTGAGTTTCTAGCAAGGTTTTGTTCTCAAAATCATCTTTTTCTCTTGGCTTCATCATCCATGTGTATTTCTTCTTTCCACATCTTGTTAATGAATCTTTTCTCATGTTACCTCCCACAAAGCCCACTTCCCAAGTGCCTCTGAAGTTTGGTATGTAACTGTCCAGTTAAATACAAAGATGCATTTAGAAGGCAGTAATATAAATAATTTCAAATGGTATACTGGTTTTCAGGATGCAGAAAATATTTTCAGTTGATCCAATACCAAGATGCCTTCAATGCCTTGTTGTTATGGTATACATCTGGATTCCCCACCAGCACAGAGCTTCATGCACTCATAAGTGGGGATTTGGGGAGATGATTTGATCGTGAAGGCATGATACTCATCCACTGATGAGATTTAAACTAAACATGACATTGAAACATGAAGCCCAGTTGAGGAAGAGGTCACTGGGGGAGTGGCCTAGAAGGGCGTTCCTCCTTTCCTCCTCCTTTGATGTCTCTCCGCTTCCTTACTGCCATGCCATGAGCTCTTTCTCCTCTACCGTGCTGTCCTGCCTTAGAGCCAGCCACTTATGGATGGTAAACTCTACAAACTGTGGGCCAAAATAAACATTTCCTCTTTTAAGTTGTAAATGTCAGGTATTGTGCCCCAGAAAGAAAGTCAAGAAAGTAACTATCAAGAAAGGAACTGAAATAGATTTTGGCACAATTGGGGTCATTGCTGTGAAGGTACCTGATTCTGTGGCTCAGAAGCCTTTGGAACTGACTGACTTGCTTGAAGAGTTTGGGCATGTCTGCCAGAGAAAAAGCCTTAAAATTCTGTAAGCTGAATGTGATGAGAGATTCTGGTCAGAGTTCAAAAGACTAGAATGCTGATAGAAATGTAGCTGGTAAAATTCAGGCTAAGGAGGTTCCATCTGGAAATAAGGACTTCATTGTCCATTGGAATACAGGTCAGGAGTGTTATATCCTGGCAGAAAAGTTGTTGGCATCATGCTTATATCCAGAGACTGTTAGCAGACTGACATTAAGGGTGGTAGACTAATCTTGTAAAGAAAATTTCAAAGTAGCCAAACATTCAGGCTGTGGCACGGCTTTTAGTCAATTCTATCTTGAGAATCAAGAGCATATGTCCATGAGGAATTATTTCAGAAGTTTTGAGTTTGGTCACAAAGAAAGCTCTAGAAAGTTAGGGCCTATGAAGATGAAACAGAGGAGAACTTGGCTTCTTAAAAGATTAATATTATAAATCAGCCAAGTACTTTGGATCTGGACAACACATTGGATGTCTTGAGGGAATGGGAAGAATCTAGAAAACCTCACTCTATCCAGACTTAAAATTGCTAAGGTGAAAGATTCTTTTCTCTGAGAAGAGAGCTCCAGGACAACAGATTCCAAAATGGCATAATGGGAATTGATTGCCCAGGATTTAGTTCACCTTGCTCTCGCTCAAGCATCCAAGCACTCGTAGTTCTCTGCAACCACCAGTAAGATACAAAAGGGCTCTGCTACTGCTCTAGCTAGCAGCAGACCTTGGTATCATCCTCATGGTGCTAGTTTTAGAGCCACACAGAATGCAAAATCTGTGGAGTCAGGGAGGCTTCTATCCAGATTCTAGAAGGTCTGGGAGGTCGGACAGTGGGTCCCTGAGGGGGCAGCACATGAAGCTATGAGGGCAAATCCAAAAATATAGCAGACAGCTGAAGATGTTGGAGAAACATACAATGTGGATTATCAAGAAGGAAATCAGCAAGGCCAAGCGAGAGGCCATGAAGGCTCCAAGCACTGGCAGTACCTTAGAGAGGGGCCACCCAATCCCCTTGGATTTCACATTGTGCCACAGATTACCTCAGGTGCTGGACATGGATTTAATGTTTGCCCTGTTGGATTTCTGTCTCTTTGTGATACCATTACTTTCTGTTCCCTTATTTGTTCTTTCCATTTGGAGTGCTAGTATTTGTCCTCTGCCATTGTATGTTGGAAATTTTTAACATTCTTTTCATTTTTACAGCGGCTCTCGGCTGAGTTTGCCATAAATCTTAGAGGAGGCTGTAGTTGGACTTTTCAGCAATGCTAAAAGTATGAGGACCCTGGTAACATTTAGAGAAGGACTAGAGGCATTTTACATAGAGATATGCATAAATCTTTTGAGGGTCGGAGTGGAATGTTATGGTTTAGATCTAGATGTCCCACAAAGCCTTAAAGAGGGAGATTTGGGGAGGTGACTGGATTACTAGGGGGTGATATTCATCAGTGGATTAGTTAATTGATGAGGTTATAGTTAAGTGTGACATGATGTGAAGTCTTGTTGGAGGAGATGAATTGCTGGGGATTAGGCCTGGAAGTGCATATTTCCCTTCTTCCTCTCCTGATCTCTCTCTCAGATTCACAGTTGCCATACCACGAGCTCTTTCTCTTCTGCTGTCCACTCTGCCCAGAGCCAGGCAAGGTGGAACGAAGGCTCTACTATGTGCCAAAATAAACCTTTTCTCATTTAAACTGTTGACGTTAGGTATTATGTGCCAGAGATGAGGAATTAGCTAAAACACCTATGCATCTCTTACTATCAACCTGTTTTGATCTTCCCACTTCTTGTGTTGACTTCAGCCCTCCACACCTGTGGTCTGCTCTTATTTTTAGAAGTCAAATAAAAATTAATACTGACTTCATGCAAAATAGTAATAGATGATTTGCTTCGTAGACATCTTTGTCCTTGAATCTTTTGTTCCACTCAATCATTTCAAGGGACTTACCAAGGTATTCTTTTCATGAAAGGGGGAAAATTATTTTTCCTTTAGAGGAATTCTGACATCAGAGTCTAAAGTAAGGCAAGGTTGCATTCTGCTGTATTTCTAACAGCTTCTCTACCCCTCAGATTTCCTATGAACAAAATGGTCAGAGATGCCATTAGCTATACATATAAGCAGGTCCTGTGCCAAGGACATGACTTCACTAAAAAGCAACCATAGCCCATGGGCAGCCTTCTCCTCCCTCGGGCTACTCAACTTGGTGCACTTAGATGTTTCCTTGCTTTGAGGTGAAGTTTCAAAGGCCTCTGTTAGATATATGTACCGGCTGGGAATCTGTTTTTTGTACCATGAGAAAGCATGTCCCTGTTTATTAAGGACAATTTCAGTTTGAAATGTGTCTTTACTACCAAGAATCTCTGTTTCTGGCATTTAAAACACAGAATTAATGCAGTGCACACTAAGGGTAAAATTAGAAAAACCAAAAAACAGTTAAGCTATGTGAGGGGTGTGTGTGTGTGTGTGTGTGTGTGTGTGTGTGTGTGTGTGCATGTGTGCGTTTACATGGGAATTGAACACAGAGTTTGGCTATACTCCACCCCTACTTAGCTATACTCCATTTCCTTTTTACTTTTTATTTTGATGTGTAGTCTCACTAAGTCACTAATTTCCATAGGCTAGAACTTGTTTCCCTCCTACATCTACCTCCCAAGGTAGGGATTACAAGTGTGTACCAGATGCCTGCCTCTAATTGTACATTATTAATGTCACTTACTATGACATTTTCTAGTCACTGGTATCATATTAAATTGGATTTCTTTATTAGGTCTTAGAGCGAAGATCTTTTAAGACAGGTAAAAATGTGTGTGCATGTGTGTTTGTGGGTGCATATCTGTGTGCATGCATGTGTGTGTGTCAGGGAGCTATTCCAAAAAGATTTATAAGAACTTCATATGTGCTTTGGAGGCTGACAAGAACCAAGATTTGCAGTTCTGAAAGGTGGCTCAGCAAGCTGGAGGGCCAGTAAAACAAGGGATCAGTTATATATAAAATGAATTTCAGGACACAGTTCAAATCTGAAGGCATAGAAAATCAGTGTTCCAGCTTGAAGGCTGGAAGAACTCACTCTTGGTGGGAGAGCCAGCTTTCTGTTTGTTTAAGCTTTCACTTGATTGGTCGAAACCTACCCACATTAGGGAGGACAATCTGCTTGGCTCACTACAAATGTATTACCCAGAAATACCCTCATAGAAACATTCAGGATAATATTTAAACAATATCTGGGCAATTCATGGTCAAGTCAATGGACATGAAATTAACTATCACTGCATCATAAGGAATATAAGAAATCCAAGGAAATGTCAGGAAGAGAGAGCTGGGAGAACAAAATCAACTGAATTGGAGTGGTTCTGGATATCATCCAGTTTTCAGTTAATTTACTCATTAAACAATGAAACTGCTACCTATGGCCAAGTTAGAGTCTAGGATGGAGTACAAGGAGGGAGTGCAGATAAAAAACTGAGGATTTTTAACATCTACATTCCTCTCCTGGATATATCCTCTTTGTTGGGACAAAACACCTGATACCCACAAGTTAAAAGAGGAAAGATTTATTTTAACTCACAGCTTATAGAAGTTTCAGTCCGTAGTTGGCTGGCTCCAAGGTAAGGCAGTTTGGCAGAGAGGCATGGAAGAGGAGAAACAGTCTCTGGCAGGGTAGGCTGAAAAAAGCAGTGAACGTCCCTTTCCCTTTTCACTCCATTCAGGCTACAAGCTCCACTCACCCCCAGGGTAGATCCATTTCGCCACACAGAGAACTATGCTAATCCAACCAGTGGATTGATCCAGTGTCATACACCCATGATCCAGTCACTCCCAAAAGCCTCACCTGGGGGCACATGAGGTTTTGGAGGTTATTTTAGAAATAAAGTAGAACGCTCCAGCCTAGCTCCCACCCACTTCTTCCCTACCTCTCCTTGTCCTTGAAACAATTCATACTGCATTCGATTTTCTGTTTAAGGGTTTGGTTGGATTTTATTCTGATTTGCTTTTTATAAGTGGATACTGAAGGGATTGAAATGTAAGTCAACAATATAAAGCTTTCAGATTTGAGATTTCAAATTCTTACTGAGAAAGTATTAGTAAGAATTTATGACTCTTTTGTTACTGGGAACTTTGAGGATGAAGTAAGATCCCTAAACTAGGAGGCAGGGAGAGCATTTTGTGTCATTCTGACCAAACAATTAATAACATCATGGAGTCTCTGAGTTATAAGGCATTAGAAAGGCATTATTTTTAATTTTTATTTTTGTTGATACATGTTTGCAGTACATAATGATTACATTTACCATGAAGAGTTCATACTTGTATACAACACTCCTTAATTCTTTTCATGTCTTCATATCCACCCCCGGGAGAGGAGTGTGGTCTTCTGAAATGTCAACCAAATAACTGCTGTACTGGAATATTTCCAGAAATAAAAAGTGATATCAATTTTTGTTGAGGCCCCATGTACATCAGGTACTTAAAGTAGGATTTTAATATATTAGTAATTTCATTTCAGTAATCATTGTAAGAAGCAATTCTTATTATCTATACAAAAAAGAAAATGCTCTTAAGAAAGATGAGATTTTTTTGCCCTGAGCACAATAATTTAAATAGTAGAATTACTGTTTCAACCCAGGTATGTGTTTCACCAGCCTGTGGAGAATGAATCAGTTAGGGGCACAGACTTTGGTGTCTGGCTGAACTGAGTTTGGATCCTGAGCCTTTCTTTTCCAACTGTATCCCTCTTGTCTCAAATCTGGTATCTTCATCTGGGGGGAAATATAGTGCCAGACTCAAACTCAGAAAAATTTCATGAGGAATAAGTGTGTCTTTGTGAATTCCTTCTGTAGCACCTTCCTTATATGTGCTCAGTAAATGATAGGTATGGTTACTATGGCTTCTCTGGGCCATAATTTACTATAACACATGTGCACTGGAGGTTTCAAGACCTTGCAGCTCTGACCTTTTACAGTTGGATACTCAACTCTCAATGACTGCACTGGTGCAGCTAAAAGATTGAATCTTTGAGACAGGTGGATTTTTCTGGGGGGTGGGACACCTAGAGGCTTTATATGCTTTGAAAATGTATGAAACATTTCATTTATTTTCCCCCACCCCCTAGCAACATACACAAAATCCCTTATTTACCCTGCCTCAAAAACAAACAGCTCAAGCTTCAGGGAAAACAAACAAAGGCATTAAAATATCCAACTAGTCAAGATTTCCGTCACTCTTGTCTTGCCAGAGAGAGGTGTTCCTAATCAGAGTGAGTGACAGGCACATCCGTTCAGTGACTGAGAAAAGGGCATTTCCTTCCGTGCATTTCATTCATTCACGGCCAAGAAGTGAACACCAGTCAAAGGTAAAAACAATTCTGCCTCTAGTTATACTTAATTGTCCAGCAACAGAAAGGAACGTGATGCTGGTGCCTGCCAGTAACTGAAAGCAGAGCAAATGTTTTCTATTGAATCCTCCTTTGTAATTCTACTCTGCAAATAAGAATTTCAAACCTGGAAAATAATACGTATGCATGTATACATAAGGCTCACCAAGGGACATCCATAGCAAAAGAAGATAAACAACAGAGGAGAGGAGACTAAATGCCCTGAGAATCATCCAATGGGAGTATTTAGGAATTATTTTTCTATCAAATCAGAACCTAGAATGAACAGTTTAACCTCTAAGTACTTTCTAATTATGGGATGGTGACATATTTTGTTGAATATGCTTTCTTTCAATCATAGAAAATTAGCAGGATTTCTTTATGATATCAAAATTGAGCATTGCCAGCCTGCCTGAGAAGTTTGAACATTCTAAGATTTAGTTCAAAATAAAAAAAATTATTGGAAACCCAATATAATATAAAGACTTGTCATTAAGCTCATATATTATGCCTTAGTAGAGTTCTGTAAAATCTTTGAAGATAATTTAGAATCAGTGTTACCAGTGTCACCAAAGTTACAGTGTTACCGATCTGATCTAGTAAATGTTAGAAAAAAAACATGAAGATTGCGCTATTAAATAAACTCAACATTCCCACTTTTCAGTAGGAACTGAGACTTAGAAGTTTCAACATTCCTAAATTTTGAGAGTGAGTTGAGGAAAAATAGAACCATGAAAGTCTTGAAATACGTGACTACATGATTTTATTTCTCATACAGCTGGATGCATTAAATGAAAGTATTGTTAAAATAACTTTAGTTTTCAAGTTTGTATAGTAAACATTAAGTTCATCAAAGAAAGAGATTGCTAATTCAATAATATTACTTTTTGCATTCTCATTCTGGCATGCAAAAAGTGCAAACAAGTAACCTAAAATTAACCTTAGATAAAAATAAGCACCTTAATAAGCAAATGTCTCCAACAGAAAAAACTAAGTAATTTGTATTTGCTTCTTGAAAGCAGGCAGGTTTCTTATAAGGAAAGTAATCATATGGTGATGAACTGGGATTTGAAACTACCCTCAGTAGTTCAGAGTCTATCTGTTGGACAGCACAGGTAATTATCTATGGTGGGATGAGGTATCCTGGGTGCTTCCCAGAGCCGTTCCCATCAGACTTCACATTATTTTCTGGGCAACATTCACTGGATACAGTAGCTCATCTATAGTTTGAAACCTTCATTGAACACAAACATTCAGAATTCGATACATGCATTAGATGGCACTCTTCCTTATTTTAAACCGGGCTTCTGTAGAACTGTACTTTTTGGTCTGATATGGAAGATTAAGGATTCCATGTGTCTTCCATGTGTCTTCTTGTTTCCAAATAACCACTCAGTGTTTTCAACCTAGCAATTCTCTACAGCATATGGAGTGAGGCTGGGATGCTTAATTTTATGGGTCAGTTTTACTAGGACACACAGCCATCTAGAGGTTGCTGTGAAGGTATATTTTTAATAATGATCATTTCAGTCAACCCACTTTCAATAAAACAAATTCCTACATAATGTGAGTGGCTTTATCCAATCATTTGAAGGCTTTAGGAGCAAAGATAGACATTCTCATTCTCTGAAATGCCTTGATGGCTACAGGTACTGTGCTCCTATTCTGCAGAAATAAATACAGGCAGTGCTACAGACTGAAGATAGTGAAGTACTATGATGCACTAGGATTGTTAGTTCTGGGAACTGAAAGCAGAGAAATGCAGATGCTAAGCATGTATTTTACCAGTGACCTTCATCCCAGTCCCTTGCACTAAGGTTTTGAGGAACTTTTTTCACAATTACAAAGAAACCATAATATCTTTCAGTATTCAGTAATCTGACACACTTTGAGATATGTGTGGTAATATAAATATACATTGAGAATGCAATGTAAGGTCATTTCAGAATCTTCGTCCTAGCCTTTTGCCAACATTGTAGACAATGTATAAATGACAGTAGCCAAAAAGACAATTGAAGGGTGTTACACTCCCCTCAAAGAAATAGCAAGAATAACAAGTCCCTGATATGTACAAGGATGTAAAATTTATAAATTATTTTCATAAATATTTATCATGGAATTTTAACTTCAGTTCCCTGAACCAGACATGAATTCCTTTATAGATACAAATGAAGGACTGGAGATATAAAATGATTTGTCTAAGACCTCCAATTTCATAAATGCCAGAGTTCCCAGTCTGGTATTCTCTCCTGCATTCCTTTCCGTGGCTTCCTCCCAGTAAGTAGACAGAAGGACTATAGATGAGATTCTTCCATGGTTATGACTCTCACTCACAGAACTCTGAGCCATTATGGCCAGGGAAGGAAAAGGGGAAGACATCTGCCACAGTCCGATCATGCATTCCCTGAGGCTATTGTTGTCCACTCCAGCCTCAACAACAGCTTCCAAGAGATCAATGGAAGCATACATTGGGAAATAAAAGACGTGAGAAAAATTTTCAAACTGGTTAGTTTTTATTTCCTGTTGGCTCTTCCAACACATTCTTGGCATCAGATAAGAGTAATGGGGTAATGTGGTAAAATGTCTCTGTGAGTTCCGAACCATTTTAAGATGCGGGTGGTGAGATACCCCAGCTCTTAATGCCCCAAGGGCTCCTCTGGACATCCTGAGGTTTTCCAAGAAGCCAACTTGGTAGACTTTTTGTCATTTTGAAGACATTTGACTCTGAGGAAATCTCAACACGTTGGACATTGCGGTACTATCTATATTTTTGCTGTTGGCTCTGAGGTGGAAATGGCAAGAGAATAAGTTTGCTTCCTGTTTATTTGATCTCTAAAGGCAATGTTCAAGCTCAATCTTGTCCTAATTGGAATAATTATTCATTGTGGTATGTGTTTCACAGGATTAGTACCAGAACTCACATTGTGCCCTATTTCAAAGAAAACAAGTACCCAAACCCCAAACTTGGAAAATAGATTCAACAAGGGAGTTAACCTGCACACTTGAAAGGGATTCTCATGTTATGATGTAATAGTAGAAGCTCTGATTCATTAAGAACCTACTGTGGACCAGGTATTTTATACATGTTATATATGATTCTTACAACAACCCTGCAAAGCCTGTAAGAGAAAATTGATATTTAGTGAAGGAAGGTGACTTGCTGAAGGGCCCATAGAAAATATCTATCCAGCAGGTGTTTTGCTACTATACTGATATGTTTGTCTTAAGATCATATTTGCAAAGGAGACATTCCCCTAATTTGTATCCTCTCTCTCTCTCTCTCTCTCTCTCTCTCTCTCTCTCTCTGTCTCTTTCCATATCACACATACAGTAATTATTACTACTGATGTGGAGGTCAAATGAAGTTTTTGACAAAAAAAATTATTACACTGGAAAAGATATACTTAACTTTTAGGACCCAGAAAGTGGCTACAATTCAGTTAGATGGTAATTTGTGAAAACAAAAATGCATTGTTTATTCCAAATGACCCAAAGTGTTGCATCTAAGACATTTTTCTTCTACCACCTCTTCAATCATATATGTTTTTCAAAAGAAAGCCAATAATTCTTTCAATAATCATGTACCAAGTCCATATTCTGAAGGTAGATATAGTTTTAGGAAATGGTACAGATTATATGAAAAAAATAGCTTCTTACAAGGTCACAGGCCAGTTGGGGAGATAGCCTTTAAATGGGAATATCAAACTGTCGTAAATCCTTGGAGCCAAATACAGAATAATGGAGGGCATTAAAGACAGCCCTCTGGAGTTATAAAAACTTGGGATGTCCGAATATCTAGCCAAACTAAGATTTCCTTGTTTTCTCTCATTCAGAGAAAATTTTAGTAGTGAACAATTTCTAGTAGTGAACTTGGAATTTGGAAAGTGTATAGCTCATGTTAAAATCAGGTTTCCTTCTTTTCCCCCATACAATAAGTATAAGAAGAAAATAGAAAAGCTTTACTAGCATAAAACATTTGTTTTTTGAGGGCTTTGTTGAGACAGAATAAGAAGAAAATAGGAAAGCTTTACCAGCACAAAATATTTAGAAAACTTAGAGGGTTTTTAAAAACATTTCTGAGAGTTTTGTTGAGACAAGGTCTCACTATTGTAAATCACCATGGCCTCGAACTTGCTATGTAGCCCAGACTAGTTCTGAAGTCACAGTGTTCTTCCTGTCTCAGCCCCTTGATTGCTGGGATTGCAGGTGTGTGCTACCACACCTAACATAGAAATCCTAGATAGGATGTAAGATGTCCAGGTAAATATACAGCTGTATTCAGAAGAAAATAAGACAAATTTTCAGATATCAAAAATGTGACAAAAAATCGAGATCCAGATGGTGAGCAAGTGAGTGGATGCTCCCAGCTGCTCAGGCTGCAGAAGGATGTGGGGGGATGGGAAGTTGCTAATCTGGGATTCTTGCTCTAGCAGAGTCCAGAGAGGAGAATTGGGGTGAGCTCAAGGATAAGAGTTACAATTTAGGGTCTGCTTAAATTCAAAGCTTCCTGAGTTTGGCAGATGTATGTGACATCTCTACCTTTCTGAGGGATGGCTTTGTTCACAGAAACCTGTCCCCGTTGGGAGCTTAGAGCCCGGCATCTCACATCCCAGTCTAAGCTTTGCTTTGGTGTCTCCTTTTTTTTGCATAAACATCTCTACATGTTCTATGTTATTTTTCATAAAGGAAGCTCATCTGTCTTGTCCTTGGCTCCTAAAAAATACGAAAGATTTCATAGTGATTCTAAATGTTTTTTTTGTAAATTTGCCCAAATGCTCACTAGAAGCATTTGTTTCTATTTACATTTTCTCTTTCATTTCTGTGAATGAAAAAGCCCATTCTATAGTTCTTTATCAAAGTCTGCATAATATACAAAAAAAGCTTAATATTTGCCAGTCTGATAGGATAAAATAGCATGTCTTAGTAAAATTTAAGGTATTGTGCATTCATTTCCCTATTAATTAAATACCCTTCATATGTAGTGGTTGTTTTTCCTGTGAATTATTATTCTATTCATGTATCAAAATCTACAGTATTTTTCAACCCAGCAGCTCATTCATTTTTCTCTATATTTCTTTATATCAGTCTGTCTTCATTTTCTTGTTGCCAGTTAATTATATGTGTAAAATTTATGTAGCATTAATTTATTTTTTGTTGGGCTCCATTTTTAATTCTTGACTTCCTATTAATTACTTCCTCTTCACAATAAATCCTAGAATGTAGCTATTATCATCATTTCCATTGGCAGAGAAGACACTGGATTCAGAAGTGTTGAGTAACTGATAGGACCAGAATGAAGATGTTGAAGCCTTCACCACTTTTTTCCATCCACTGACTTTCACTCCTGTTCTATTATTTTGTTGTGTGCCCTGTAACTAAAGGTTATGCACACATTTGGGGGGAGATTCTACCTGATAAGATCTATTGGGACCAGACATGAAAATAATATATTCCTTCAGAGAAGATGTTCATCAGACTCTGTTACACAGTCTGGGGATTTCACTGGCAACTTATAATAGCTCTACTGAGATAAAATTTATATGCCATAACATTTACTTGTTTAAAGTGTACAATGCGAAGTTTTTAGTGCACTTACAGAGTTGTCCAACCAACACCATAAAGTAATTTTATAACATATTTATTGTACCCAAAGGAAAACTTGAATCCATTAGAAGACATTCCCCATGCTTTTCCAGCCCACTAATTTACTTTATTTCTCTGTGTATTTGCCTACTTGTAACATTTCATATGAAGAGTATCATACAATGTGTATTTTTGTGACTATCTTTTTTCACTTAGCAAAGTATTTTCATGTTACTTTCTCAGTATGAGGATTAACAGGAAAGGCTAATTTTAAAAATTAAATTTTCAAATCCACATGATACTCGGATCCTACCCCCAGTTTGTTTTACCTGGTCTGAAAGCTATTACTTTCTTGTGTCTCCAAGATGGTTAGAAGGAATCAAAGGGCATAAAAATGAAAAGGGAAATATCTGGGACTGGCAATAACTTTGTCCTAAGCAGCAGTACCTTTCCCTACAAAATAAAGTGACTGAGAGCTAAGGAGTCACATGTGGTCAGGGAAACACTATATCATCTGCTTTCTGAAGTAAATATCTCTTTGTGTCTGTACCATTTCTCATTAAAGTAACTTTGGCCCAATTGGTGTCTTTGCAATGATGGGAGCATCACGGTAAATATGACAAAGATATTGTAATAATAAAAATTATTTCAATGCTATAATTTGTAGTTTAACCTGAGAGTCATAAACCGAGATCATATTCAATAATTACTATCCATTTTTATTATATATTCTTTTGCTAGATTACCATTTTACCTCCTTCTAATAACAGTACTCTTGTTGGAATATGAGATATGTAACTCAGTAAAATCAAAACCCCTGGGCCAATAAAACTAAATTCTACTGGGAGAAATGTAGATTTTTTTAATTTAAAAAAATCATTACAGGTAGAAGGACTATAAGGAATTGAATCCATAGAATATAACTGATCAGTTTTAGCGATGGAGGAATGAGAAAAAAAAAGTACCATGCCATACCCCAGTCATAGAACAATCCACACAGGACTTTATTGGCTAGCAATCTAATCTCAAGCCACTGCTCAGGAATGATAGTTGAAGTCGCTAGGATTTACTTCCCCCGTAAGTGGTTTTACTGATGACGGGTGGGAGGCCATAGTGAAAGCATTTGCCTGGAATCAGGACAGACTCAGGAGGAACACGATAATATGCTCCACTCCAGTGCTTCCCGTGGGCTCAGCTAACTGTGAAGTTTCACCCAAATCACATCCTTGGTTGACTGTGTCCACCCCTCTCCTGCTTGTCCCTTCTAGGTGTTATCCTTAACAAACACCATATGTAGGGTCCCTCATCTCACAAACTACTCTTGTGGAAGCAGACTCGAGGCACAGAGTTAGCAAATAGGCAAGCAAAATTTCTCTCTCCAAATTTCACACATTTTCTTTTAGTCCACACGGGTTAGGAAAGTTAGGTTCAGAGATGCATGTGTTTTGTTTTGTTTTTTAAGACCATGCCTGTTGTAAGAGACCAAACCTAATATTCTAAACTATAGTCAAGTGAACAATGTTGCACTGCTTTTTGTTATTTTTTGCAATTATAATGTTTGATTGATCGCAGTACTAGAGATTGAACACAAAGCCTTCCCATTGAGCTACATCCCCAGCCTTTTCTATATTTGCTTTTATTTTTTGAGTCTTGATAAATGCTAAATTTCCCAGGCTATGGTCAAACTTGTGATCTTCCTACCTCAGTGTTCCCAGAGAGCTGGGATAATAGTTACGTGCCACCATGTCTTTTGAAATTTACCATAGGAAACTAAATCCCAACAATGAGTTGCAAAGATTGCTCACAATCTCCTTATAAACATATATATGATTGCTTTTTAAAAAAAGTGTCATTACTTTGCCCAGGCTGGTTTTGAACCTACAATCCTTCTTCCTCAGCCTCCTATGTACTAGGATTATAGGTGTGGATCATCACGCTCAGGTATAGTTATATTATGAGTCTCAGATTCTGTTTATAATATTAGGGCTCTATTATTTTCTCTACTATTTTTTAAGATTGAATTGAATAATACACGAATCATGCTTCAGCACATAGCTAAATGCTCAGTATGTTTGGCTTTCATTGAAGAGCCAGGATAAATGAAATTTAACCGAATAATTACTCAAATAATCAAAATCATTTTGACCAACCACAGGGTTTTCTTGAAGTGAAACTTCTATTACTGAAAAATGCTGAAAAAACAATAAATAATCTTGTCAGTTCCATATGCAAAATGGGCAATTTCAATGTCTCTATAGATCTAGTGCACACAAAAATGGAGGTTCATACATTCAGAAGGCTTCTTAACAAATTCAAGCCCCTTACCAGGGAAGAAAAGCCACAGAAGACAGGAATGCCACATTAACTCTGTAGTAACCCAGCCAGCCCTTTGTAACTACTAAGTAGGCAATTCTCAGGAGCCCAAGAAGAAAATGCACAATGATATAAACATGAAGTAATCAAACATGCAATTGATTTCTGCTCTCATTTTTTTCTCCTGTTTTGTTCTGGGGTCTGTGTGTGTGTATGTGTGTGTGTGTGTGAGAGAGAGAGAGAGAGAGAGAGAGAGAGAGGGAGAGAGAGAGAAAGGGAAAATGTTATTTATTTTTATTATTGGGACATCAGTATTCAGAGGAAGAAAAATTCTATCTTGAATGAGATGTTTTTAGGGAAAATTATAAGGGAGAGGATATTGACTTTGACCAAGCAATGCCCTCTGAGGATTGGGGTGGATCAAAATGGTTTCTCATGTTTTTCTGTTCCCCTAATGGAAGTAAAATAACAACATAAAAGAGAGGGGAGGGAGCAGCCATCAGGAGGATAAATACCAAGGAAGCGATGTAAACACAGTCCCCAATTTCCCTAGTGAGTAAGAGAATGAGGAATACATATTTATCTCCGCTTGCAATCTGCAAGGCAGAGTGTGGAGCTTCCTCCTTTGGGAATATCTTCTATAAATAATCGGAGAATTGCAAGACTGGAGTTAGAGGTGAAGTGAAAGAAATCCAGAAAAGAGAACTTCTCTAAACTCCAGGATGTAACACACTTCTAGGAAGTCCACCTTGTTTTCACTGTGCTTTTTAAAAGTGAGGGAGGCAGACTCTGTGTAGCCAGGAAGGGAAGCTGTGGAAGGAGGCAGAAGGAAAGACAGGGACAGGCAGGGTGAGTAAAAATGGTCAAGATGTCATACATAAATACATTAAAGCTCCAAGCAGTCTGTATTATAAACATGGATTAATTAGAAATGGGATAGCATTTATTTAAAAACAGAGTCCTTGAGAGCCATTAACTATGATGCCCCAGTTGCTAAAAGATGGAGAAATGGTAAAAACAATGCTCAGTCACTCATATTCTCCTACTCTTGCAGGTGAATGTGCACAATGGACTCTGAAATTAAACCACTCAGCTTGAGCCCTGTATCCATTGTGTATTACATGTGTTAACTTGGAACCAAGCTTTACTTTCTTCCTCTGTAAAATGAGATAAAAATAATCAAAGTCCTGACTTCATTTGATTACTGTAACTAATGAATGTGGAGTTCTTAGTACAATGCCGGGATTATAGAACTCTGAAAAGCCTAGGGACTGATCTTATTTGTTGTTGTTGCTAATATTCATTAATAAACAGAAGTAGAATGCAAACTCAAGTCTTCCATCTTCAAATCTATCCCTCTTTTCTTTCCACTTTTGTAATTTTTAATCTCTTAAAATACCACATCGCTCTAGCAAATTATGCTGTGCCAACAGGCGGTGGTTAGTAGCATATACACCTGATGTAAATCAATTACTTGTAGAAATTCTATGACCAGAACCCAGCTTGTGGTAGTCAAATATATCTCAGTAATTGTTGTTCAGGTAACCATGGACCTATCTCATCCAGATATAAAGAACACTGGTGGATTTGCCTTGGCAATAGAGTCTCATGCTTTTTATAAAATGTTTGCTAAATATGAACTGATATATTTTAAAGGGTGACAGAGCTAGGCTGATAGGGTAGAATTTGGGACACCCAGGAGCACATGAACTTGACAAATGTGTGAGTCTTAGATGAAGGAAGAGGAAAGAGAGGGCATTCTAGGAAAGCTAACCACCTGAGCAATGGCCTTGAAGCAAAGCAGAACCGGATCATAAGAACAGCTTAATCTTCAGGATTCAATTTAAAAGCTTTCAAAGATGCTTTCCTTTACACCTAGTTCAATTGTGTTCACCTCATTTTTTTCTCCACTTTATTATCATACTAATACAGTATTGCATTAGCACTTAAAGATTAATATGATTAATATCTATTTGTGTATCTCTGTGGGATAGTACGTGTTCTTAATAATTAGTAGTCTGCTTATAAGTTGGCTCTATAAGGATGGAAATCAGGCAGGGGATTTAGCTCAGCAGTTCTGCCACCTGCCTTGTAAGTGCAAGGTCCTGAGTTAAGTCTCCCGTACTGAAAAAAAAAGGGTGGAAGTCAATTCTTTCTTTATAGATGTATCCTCAGTACCTGGCACCATCATTACCTAGCATATTCTGATGTTATCAAACATTTTTTCTGTGAGGGAATGGAAGAGTGAATGAATGGATGGGCAGTCGGGAGATTCACTTGTATATGGAGAAATGTTGCAGTGCAGAAATGGATAAAGAACCAGCCAGATTACTCTGTCCCTACGCACAAATGGGTCTTCCCTGCTGTAGTCACACATTGTCTTTTTTGCAAAGTCAGAGATGAGGCCTTATATGGGTTGTCTAGTACTGAATTTATATAGGTTTTTATGGTTCTCTAATCATTAGGAATGTTTGCAATATACTAGTTAGTACCCATAAGAACAAAAACAGAATAGCGCTAATATGGAAAAAATTGTTGACGAGTTGCTTTCTTCTTCATGATGCAAATACCCATCAAGAACCTGTGAACAAGGTATTAGGAGAAGCAGGGATGAGAAAACCTAGTTCTGACATAGAGTAGCAAGGATGGAGAATGAAAAAGATGGGAAAATGCAGATCAAAAAAGAAAAGCAGAAAATGTTAAAGTAGGTCCCATTTTACCCAGATATCCCTTTGCTAGATATCTTCCAAAAGAATTAAAGGAATCCTATCACAGTGATGTATGCACACCCACGTTTATAGCGGCACAGTTTATAATAGCTAAAACAGCCCAATTGCCCATCAACTGGAGACTGGATAAAGATGTGGTTTTTCATAATATGGACTACTACCCAGCCATAAAGAATGAGATACTAGAGTTTATAGCTAAATGGATACATATTGAGGCCATACACTTAAGTGAAATAAATAGGACCCACACATGTAAATACTGAATAGTTTCTCTGGTGTGAAAAACTAAAAGTGTAGATAAGGTTACAATTTTAGAATTGATAATATGAAATAAGAAGAAAAGAGCTAACAGAGTTAGGGAAAGTGGGAAGGGTAAGGGAAAAGAAAGAAGGGAAAAGGAAAAATATGAGAAAAGGAAAAAATGGAAACAATGACTTTGTAAATAGGGAAGGGTGGAGGGGGTCAAGGGAGGTCAGGGGTATGGGGAAAAAATAAGAAAAATTCTGTCATGTAAAGGTGCAAGATCCCAATGATGAATGTAACTGTACTGAATACCTAAAAGGTATCAATAAACTTAATGAAAAATTATAGAAAAAAATTAGAGTTAAAAGTCAAAGAAGAATGGGAATGATAGAATAGAAAAAGGCATAATTTATTGCTCACGGTGCCAAATATTTAATATATTTTATCCTGTTTTATAGATGCTGAAACTGACATTCTCACAGAGTAAGTGCTGTAGGCAGGGTGTGTATTACCCCAGATCTGACCACTTGAGGTCCTAACACTGGAGCCCTGAAGTCTTGCCTGGTGGAAGCACACACAGGTAATGCTGGCAAGTGCAGCGATGTGGAGAGGTCTCTGAGGGAGAGCTGAATCCTTCACCTTTGCAGTGCAGGACTTAACCATCTGAGGTTCTCCCTCCCAGGTTCCTGCATCGTTAGCCTTTCCGTGTGTTTGCCTGACAAGAAAAGAGAAGCTTCCTACAGTGGACCGCAGGGAGGACACCTGTTTTCCCCATAAGGTACAGAAGAAACAGTTTGCAGAGGCATGGGGCAAGGACAGGGTGAGGAGATGACAGAAGAGAAGCTCTCTGAAGCCTGGAGCATTTTGGCTCTTCTCTGTAACTCTTCCTTCCCCCCTCCTGTAGCTTTTAAGATTCATTTATTATTTCAGCAGGATTTGAGGATTGAATTGAAGTTGCAATAATCGAGGTGCCAGGGGCAAATTTTGATTTTTCAGTTTCCATCCAAGTAAAACAATTATCATAATCTGGTCTGCCATCCCTACTTCTCCCCACAGTGGAAATTCACTGGGCTCCAATAGCAGCTTCAGGAGGAGATATATGTGATGTTTCAGTCATACTGCTTTCTGTTACTACAGTTTGCCCAAACCTCTCATTTTCCCCCTCATTTTGGTCCCCACTGTTATATTAAGCATCTACCTAGCGCTTCGTATAACTAGCATCCTTTGAGCCCTTCTGAGGAGCCCATGCCTAGTCAAAGGCACATGACACATTATTTTATTTCATCTTCATTGTAAATCAGAAGGAATGTATCACCATACTCCTAATTTATTGCAGAGAGGGTAAGTCACTTATTCGTGTTACAGCTGTTAAGAAGCAGAGCCAAACAGGACACAGTGGCGTATGCCTGTAATCCCAGCTATACAAGAGGATGACAAGTTTGCGGTATGCTTGGGTAACTTAGCAAGACACTATCTTAAAATTTTACAATTAAAAGAAGTGAGGATGCAGTTCAGTGCCTCCTGGGCTTGATCCTCAGTGACACACACACACACACACACACACACACACACACACACGTGCTAATAATGGAACTCAGTTATCTGACTTCAGAGTCTACTTACTGTGTCATTCATACCCTCAACTGCAAGCCTCATGTTTTAGTCATCACTCTTTCCTTTTATGAAGTTTGAAACAAGGGTGCAGAGAGCTGAAGCCAAGTGCCCCAGCTTACTCAGCCTACACTAGGGAGAGGCAGAATTTGAGCTCAGTCTCTTCTGATTTCAATGTACATGATGCGTTTATTACCAAGATCCACATGGAGGTTGTTACGCCCAAATTGGGTAGAGAGGGTTGCATTCAAGGAGATTCTGTTGGACACGTGAAACACTGTCTGGCAGTGGCAGCTGGTGGGTGCACTAGAAGGTCAGGAAAGGACTGTGAGTTTGTATTTTCTGATTTCTTTCCACTTTCAGGATGACTCTACTTGTTCTTTTAAGTCTCAATTCCATTAACCAAAACAAAGATGAAAACAGTGAAACTTGCCTCAAATACTGTACTTCCCTATAGGCCCTATCAGACCAATCAAAGAATCATGCATTTCAGTGATTTCTAAGAGGTGTATTTTTAAGGGCTCTGCAGTAGTAATCTCCAGAAATGGACCTTCATTCTTTAAGATGGCTAACAAATCACACTTCATATTTAAGAAGATCACTTTCCCTTTCTGAGTTTCAGTATCTGGGAATCATTATTTCATGGATTAGATAAAATTTGAGCAGTGTTTCTCAGAGCAGGCCCTGGAATCACCATGCATGTGCATGCACAAGCATATCCATGCCACAGTTTCCTGCAATACCAATCCTGCACCATAATAATTCCTAGAGATGAGCTATAAAATTCGGTGCTTGAAATAAACACCCAAGAGATACACACACTGAAGTTGGACAAAACAATGTAAGATGTATTGTATCTTCATTGGAAGCAAACAAGAGAAAGAATCAAGGAAGGAAGGAAGGTAAAATAGGTGAAAAGATATGGAGAGAGATGGGAAGGAAGAGAAAGGTAAGGGAATGTGAAATTAAACTGCCAGGAAACATTTTTTCCAATCACTGCAGTTATGAATACTATACAATAAGGTAGTGAATAAAAAAAAAAGGTGATTAGGAATATGGTGAAATTCTAAGCAAGTGAGTGCGTATGCACTATACTGGGTGGATGTCTGTGTGTGCTTGTCTGTATTGTAAACACACCTGTCTTATTGCAGAATTTGACGAGGTTTCTAACGTATGCAAGGGGCAGAGCAAGCCCTGTTGATTTGGTTGTTGATTTGGTTGTTTTGTTTAGTATTTCTCATACTAAATATGTATGACACACTTATATCTTTCATTTATAATTCTCTCTCACATTCAAAGGCCTATTTGAAGACTTTTATGTGGACCAACGCACAAAGAAAAATTGGGCTCATCACTGAGAAATGATTAAGAATTTCAAAATGGCAACATTAAACAGTAAACTAAGGCCCCCACTAAGCATAGGATACAAATTCATATCCTCAAATCCAGCCCTGACCATGATGGGATGAATGAGACTTTCATTTGTTCCCTCAGAACACTTTCAATTGGGACCAAAGCAGCAATAGTAAAAAATGGCATCTAGACTATTGCATTATCTTTTGTTGTACAGAATTATTTATTTTATTTTACATTATTAATACCCAAGACCAGAGATAGCTTCCTGTTCATAGTTGCAGACCAAACATGAAATGTAGAGTTTCATATTTCACTTGCTAAATAATCTTTACTGAAACATGGGAATAGGAAGAACTATGGGGGATTTAAGCAATTTTCTGGAAAATCCTAAAGGCTACTTCTGGCTCTCTATACCATATCCAGTAGCCAAAGAGCAAACATTAGGTAGTTTTAGTTTGGATTAATTTATGTGGGTTGAGCAGAGCATGAAGACCTTTTTTCCTGTTCTTTCCGGTGATAATGACTCTTACCTCCCCCTCCCCCCTTTTCACACACAATATGCAAACACAAACACGTGCCTATAACTGCATATATTATTTTTTCTGAATACTAGCATATAGGTTAGCTCAATAAAGTGCAAGCCAAATATCAAGTATAAAGAATATGAAAACCATAATCTCATAGGAGAACCATTAATGTGTTAGAACATTTTCCAATAAATACTTAATATATATAATATTAAATTAGATTTATTAGAGATTTATTAAGAACCATTAAATTAATAAGCCCCTACTGCTATTAATCTTGAACTGTGTAAAACAGTGTTGACCAGAATGAGAATCAACTGGATCCCACGTCAAATTTATAATGTAGACAGAACTCCCTTGTGATTTAAAAAAAAAAGTCATTTATCATTTAATATAGCCACATCTGTTCTTAGTGCATTTGAAAATATTAACGCATTTAATACTCAGTACAACTGCATCAGGAAGTTGTTATTATCATCACTTTGTAAATGAAGAAACTGAGGGCTGATTTGGTTTAAGTGTTTTACCCAAGTTCACTCTTCAAAGGGCTAATTGTTATAAATAGGTTTCATTTTTTCTACCTATCTCCTTGTGATAGTTAACTGATGGTGTCAACATGAATAAGAAATGCCCAAGTAAATGGGGTCAGCACAGCTCTGGGTGTGGCTAAAAGGAATTACTGAAGACAGAAGACCCACCCTGGGTGTGTGAATCTTACCGTCCAATAGTGTTGTAGCATGAATGGAATAAAAGGGGAACAAACAAGGAAGTCTCACCTCTGTTTCTATGGGGAAGCTCTAGTCTTTGCCTTCATCTTGGACTCTTCAACCTTCTATTACTGACCTTTCAGCCTCCTGACAGGACTCACAAGCATCACCACAGTGAGTTTGAGCTTTGACTGGATGCATGGGATCTCCAGTGCACAGATGGCCCTTCTGCACATTTCCATACCTGAATCTGTGGCTGGTCACTGTAATCCAACCTTATGAATCCTTACATACTTATATATCTTATATTAAATCTATTTCTCTAGTAACCACTGACTGACGTAATCCTCCTGTTGAGGTGAGTGTGGTAGAAAGGAAAATAGCCATCAGACCCACCAAATATAAAGACCAGATTCAAAAATGGGCTTCTGAAATTAACAGACATTTCTCAGACAAAATGTTAAAGCAGCAAATAAATATATGAAAAAATGTTCAACATCACTGGTTATTCCAGAGATGTAGATGAAAACAGCACTGAGATTCCATCTCACCCCACAAAGAATGGCTGCTATCAAGAAATCAACCAATGACAAATGCGGGCAGGGTTGTGGGAGAAAGGAATCCTTCTCCATTGTTGGTGGGAATGCAGACTGGTGCCACCACTGTGGAAATCAATATGCTGGGTATCTTCCCAAAAGAATTATAAGAATCATATTACAGTGATGTATGCACACCCACGTTTAGTTTATGGCGGAGCAGTTTGCAATAGTTGAAACTTGGAAACAGCCCAACTGCCCGTCAACCGGATACTGGATAAAGATGTGATTTTTTTTCTATAAAATGGAGTGCTACTTAGCCACAAAGAATGAGAAACTAGAGTCATTTATAGCTATATGGATGGACATTGAGGCCATACCTTTAAGTGAAATAAATAGAACACATGTAAGTACTGTATAGTTTCTCTGGTGTGAAAAACTGAAAGTGTAAATAAGGTTCATACTATATAATTGATAATATGAAATAGGGAGAAAAGGTCTAAGGAGTAGGGGAAGTAGGAAGGGTAGGGGAAAGAAAAGAAAGGAAAAGGAACCCTAAGAGAAAATAAAAAAATGGAAACAAAGTCTTTGTAAATAGGGAAGAGTGGAGGAGGTGAGGGAGGGCAGGGGAATGGGGAAAAAGTAAGAACCATGGTACAAGATCCTGATGATGAATATAACTGTATTGTGTACCTAAAATGTACCAGAAAACTTAAAGTGGGGGGAAGAAAAATATCCCCCACTAAAGATGTCTGTCCCACAACCTTATAACTGGCACAAAAAACTTCTCAGATGTGATTAATTTAAAGGTCTGAGATAGGGAGAGTAACCTTGTTCATACCAGTGGCTCCAATATAATTACAAGCATCCTAATAAAAGACTCAGGTGGTCGAGGTCAGAGCTGAGTACTGACAAGAACAGAGGTTGGAGTTATTTGGGGTCATGAGCTATGGAATACAGGCAGCTCCAGCACATAATAAGACAAGAAAATGGATTCTTCTCTAGAATCTACAGTATGAATGAAGGTGTCCATTGACACTGATTTTTAGCCCCGAAAGACTTGATCTCCAGCCCACTACAATGGTAAATTTATGTTATCTTAAGCCACTAAGTTCATGATAATTTGTTGGAGCAAAAATAAGAAACTAATAAGATGACATCTAGAACTTATTTCCTATGACACTGAGGTGTTGATCAGGGGTGAGGGTGGGGGCTACATACCTCACATTTTAAATGAGAGGTTCTCAAACTTTGGTACTAAACTATACAAATAAAAAATACCCATGTCATCAGGAATTAAGTCTCAAGATATTTCCTGATGCCTTTGAGTCTCAAAAGATCCTCCAAAAGCCCAGACATCCATCACCACCTCTTGACACAGGACAAAGAAGGAGCATGAAACTGGTTTTGCCAATTGGCTTGTCCCCATGCTGTAGGTACAGAGATGAAAAAAGTTTAATCCAGGGAGAGAATATGCCAGAATCACACATATACTCTGGAACTGAGAGAGTACAAAAACATGAACTTGATTCCTGTTTGAACAGGTCTAATGGGGAAAGGTTGCTGGAGGAGCTGGCAGCTGGGGGTGAGGGTGCTGTTGTAGGAGTCACATCTTTGCCGTGATGGGGAAAAGGCCTACATGTCCTTTGCAAGAGACCAGACAGCAACCTTTCAGATGTCTCAAAAGGGGCTCTGCTTAAGCCTCACTTGTAGGGTGAAGAAGCCCAAGAGATAGAGTGGTCACATGAATCCAGTGAGAGGAGTTTTGAAATCAAGGATTCCTCAACTTGAAGGATCCTGTTAGAGGGGGTGCTGTAGAGCGAGATCATCTAACAAATGCCAGGGCACCTCACCAAGGCAAGAGGCTGCCTTCAAACATCCACCTCATTCAGTGTGATGCCAGATTTAAAGTGTTCCGATCAACAGGGCTGCCTCTTCCTTCAACACTGTGAAGATTTTTTAATACATCCTTCTGGGGGAGGCAACTAAATGAAGTGACAGAGCAAACCTTTTCTGATACTTGTAAAACTGCTCCCTTCCAGGTGGGTACAACGCCTTACCAGCATATATTACTTTCCTAGCAAAGTGGCCTAGATTTATTTCTTCATTGGCTGAAACACTTGTGTGTATGTAAAATACACGATTCTATGCAGCAACCCTGTCAGGCAAGCGAGACATTCTTTGCATCTTTCCTCTCTCAATTCACCTGTGCGATTCAGAAAAATGTCAAATGAGTCGTAGTCTAGAAAGAGGGATAAAGGAACACAATGATGAAATAGTGATGAGGATGGCAGCAAGGCTCTTTACCTTTGCCTCTCCAGTTGTATAAAGCCAAAGATTAGGAAAGGGAGATGTGTTTGTTCTTTCACTGTATATATTTAAGGCGTAAAGTGTGACTTTTGCTATACTTCTCTTTCTTTCTCTCCTATCTTTCTGTTTTTCTTTCTTTTTACCTGAAATTTTGAGAATACAGTGGTATCAATCATAATCTTCATGTTGTACATTAGATTGCTAGACTTACTCATGTTACATAACCGCAACTTTGAAAATTTTTAGTCTTGTTGTTGTTGTTGTTGTTGTTGGTACCATGGATCGAACTTGAGTCCCTGCACTTACAAAGCAGGCGCCAAAACCACTGAGCTAAATCCAGGGCATAAATTTTTAGTCTTTTGACTAGCATTTCATTATTTTCCTTTTACCAATAAACACAGTTTTATTTTGTTGCTTTGTATTCAATTTTTATTGTAGAATTCTACATAAAAGTGAACTAATTCAGTATTTTTCTTTGTCACTAATTTTCCTTAGTACAGTGCCCTCTAGCTAATCCTTGTTGCAAATACTAAGACTGCCAAGTGATCAAAGGAAATGAAATTACCACTTCATAAAGATATCTGTACTTCTATGTTCACTGTAACACTATTCACAGTAGGTAAGAAGTGAAGACAAAGTGTCCACTAACAGCTAAATGAATGTTGCTATTTATTCTATCTATCCATCTATCTACGTACCTATCTATCATCTCTCTATCTATCTATCTATCTATCTACCTATCTATCTGTGTGTATATACCCTCCCATCCCTAGCTGTTAGAGATTTAGCTCAGGAAACTCAGAACTGTAGGAATGTCAGGCAAGTGCTACACTACTTCTATCTTCTATATCTACATATATAGATAACAAAAAGATAGAGATATTTGTAGGTACATACATGTATTGTTTCATCTTAAAACATGAAGAGATCTTGTTGTTTTCAACATGAGACCAGTTTTCATTGAATGAGCTTGACTGACACTGTACATTCAGTTAAACACGTTAGTACCCCAGACACTAAATTATATATTGAGATTTAAGGTGGGCCCAAGAAACTATGGAAACCTCCTTACACATAAAATAGGAGAATATAAACCAGGAATAAAATTGAGTTTTAGAAAAAAAACTAGAGAGGTAATAACGGAAAAGTTACTCCCTACTTGTTTGTACAGATCAGTGAATTCAATAAGTGGGTTACAAATACTATAAGACAGTACCTCTTAAACGTACAGGGAAGGGTTCTGCCAGAAACAACAATTTATTGGATTGAGGGTAGGAGGAGAGGTGCTTCGTGGCTAGGTCCCCAGCATACTTGTTCCCACCTCATCCATAACAGGTGCCTTACTATCAATTCCATGTATGGGACTTATTTGTGAAATTTAATTTAAATGAAAATTTTCACAGCAAAAAAATGTTTACCTACCACTAGTTTAGGACACAATTTTTAACAGCTGCCCATAAATAAATGCACTTTGGTTGTTGCTCACTGTATACATATTTAACTATTCCTACCAGAGCAGACAATTCTTTTAAGAGTTGATACTTCATTTTATTTTTTCTATCTGCAAGAATGCATCAAACAATGCTTATGAATGATTTTCTTTTGCTTGCTTCATTGACATTATAAACTTAGTGACAGTTTTATTATTTTTTTCACTAGATAATTGTAAGATTCCCTCCTTGATAGGGAGATGGAACATACTTTAATCTCTATATTTAATTGCGTGAATCTAGAACTTTGATCCATAGCCTTTCTAAATGTAAGATTTGGTCATAAAAAGACAGGCAGCCTTAGCAATGATAACTCGTAATGATGCCAAGAGCTTCCCAACACTATGTGACTTGCAGCCGGAAATTGGTGATTTTTGGCTAACATGAAGTGGAGAATTATTTCACTTCAATTGAGGCTGGATGGCTCCATTTTTATTAAATAGATGCAAAATGGCTCAGTGTACAGGAAATATTTAACACTAATGAGCCAACATCGATTTGGGTGAAAGGTCAAAGGTTCAAGATGAACATGGGAACCGAAAATGCCAGAGGAAGACCAAAGTTGTCACAACAGATAAAGCCAGCATGCCTGTCTTTCAGCTTCTAATTCTTGTGGGATGGCTGGCTGGAAGGGATTCAAGAAGCTCTGTCCCCAGAATGCTTGTGGAATATCATAGAAAGCAGGTGTGGGATTTCGTTCTTGTAATTATTCTCCCTCTGAATTCTCCTACCGTTGTGTAATCTGGCCTGGGGTTTACCACTAACCCACTGATGATTTTGTGCCAGTTGTTCCTCCATTCTGCCTGTGCTCTTCTCTGTGCAGGATACAAGTTTAAATTGGCCCTTTTTATATGTAAATACTGTGCCATGCGCTCAATAATTATCAATACTCACTGAAAATCCTAAAACATGAGTCTCTTCAGTGTATGGATGAGAAAACTATGGCTCAGTGTGAAGAGCTAATTTGTTCCTGCTGGATAGTTAGCATTTAAAGAGGAAACTCCTATATCTATGACCTTATAGAGATTTCATTATTCCTGACACATCTCTGTACTTTCAAGAGATAGCTGCACTCGTATTTGAACCATATGTATCTTTATTATTGTTTTTGATAGTGGAAAAATTGGGAGTTTAGAAATCTTGCTCCTGGAATCTAATTTGTGTTGCTACCTAGCTATCCTGCCATCACAGACAAAGCATACTATTTTTCTGGGCCTTAGCTATCTCAAATGTGTGAGGCAGATTATTGTTCCCTGCAGACACCTGGATACTAATACTACCTAAATAGTTAAACATACATGGCAGTAGTGAATTTTCTGATGTAAATAAGGTTAAAGTCTTTGAGGTGGAGAGTTTATTCTAGATCTTCTGAATAAACCTAACGTAATTACATGAATCCTCAGAATTAAAAGTGGGAAGACGAGTTAGCCAGAGAACAGCAATGACAGAAGAGGTAGGAATGACAGTAAACTGAAGATTTGGCACCCTGTTTTTGATTCTTAGATATAAGAAATCTCCGGAGGCTAGGAATAGTCCCCACTCAACTCGTGCATTGCGAGTTAAGGGAGGTCCGAGTACACTGACCATGTATTCTAACATTGTTATTACAATAATGAAATACCTTGGGAAAACTAACTTTATAAAGAAAACATGTTTATTTAGCTTACAATTTTAGAGGTTCAGAGTCATGATGCCACATCAACTTGTCACTGGTAAATGCATGGTAGTTAGTGCCACAATGGTTGGATAGTTAGTGGGATCACATCTCTAAACAGGAATCCAGAGAATCTCGGCTCTACAATCCTTTCCAGAGCACATCCCCTATGACCTAAGGACTTCCCACATGATCACCCCCCTGAAGGCATATCACCTCCCAGCTCTGTACACAGGAAACAGCCTTTTAACACACGAATCCTTGGAGAAGAAGCCACATGCAAACCATAGCAATGCGGAATTGAATGAGATTCCCTTCTAGAGTCTCCAGAAATTCTAACACTTCAATTTTAGATCTTTGAGAGTCATATCAAACTTCTGACTTATAAATTGTATAATACTAACTTTGAGTTGTTTTAAACCACTGAGTTTGTAATCATTTGATATAACAGCAAAATAAAGGTAATGCACCAAATGTAAAGTAAACATATCAAATTAGACACTGTCAGGAAGGAAGCAGAGACAAGGGACCACAAAGAGTTAAAGTGCTGTTTACAATGTGGAGGAATTGCAAGAACATCCTGAAATACTAATGCCTAAAGTGACATGGATTTTGAGAATTCCTTGAAGCCTGTGCTGTAAGAACACATGCTTCTGGGCAAAGTCTAAAAGAAGGACATCATGCCTTATTTTTCAAACTTATTTAGAATAAAAAGCATAAAAATAAACTCAAAATCCCTGGTCACAGACAAATTAAATATGACAAGGAATCTCAAAATTGCTCATAATCTATCATATTCTCTTGGGTCGTGATACTGAAGTCTGAACTGAATTACACTGGATGAGGTTGCCAGACTTGGAAAAAGAAACACTAATCAATTCAATGTTATTCAGAGCATAAATAAAAATTTCTTTAGTCTGAGGAAAAAAGAAACAACCTGTAGGCTCTATTGTTATCCTCGAGTAAACTGCCCTGAGCTGTAATGGTTTACTAGTTTGAAAACACATTTCCAGCTGCCTAAGGTGTCCAGTAGATGTCAAGTGTCAACATTGAATTTCAGTGATCAAAAATGTGTCTGTTCCAGAGAGAAGTTAGTGCTGTTCTTCCAGACAGTGAAGTACAGCGATCTGAACCGAGACACTGGAAACCTTTTGGGCCCTGGCCAGATGCAATTAGCTCTATGCATTTTTTTCACTTGGTTAGCTTTTGCTCATCTTCTCCACATCTCAATCCATAAGCCCTAGTTATGCTTCATGAGTTTTCAAAGGTACCCTTTCTTAATCTTATCAACTAAATGCTATCATTCCCCAAATTTTATCTCTAGACCAAATTTGCTCTCCAGGAGGCAAGTCATATACTAAAAATTTTCTTTAATATCTATGGTTGGAAGTTGCAACATGCACATGTCTAAAAGATTAAGTGTGGAGTCCCATCGACTATCAGTACATTCTACTGCCAATTTTTGGTCCTTGATAAATTGAAAATACTAACTGCATGGCTAATCATTTGAATCATTTTTCATGTCATTTTTTCATTATTGACTGCAATCAATATCTTTGTAAGTCTTAATATTTCCCCCACTAAATATCTACCCTAAATTTCCAGAACTTAAAATGCCATCTGAAATATCCTCTGTCATCTCTCACCAGGAGTATGCAGGTAGTCCTGTAACTGCCCTCACTAGTTGCTTCATCTCCTATAATCGGCTATCTACAAAGAAGCCAGATATCTTTGAAAGTTCAAATCTTAAACTATTACTCCTCTACATAGATGCTTCTATGAATAAATGACCCCAACCAGCAAAATAAAATGATTCCTCCATTTCTTCTCCAGAACTTTCCTTTCATTGATCATCTAGCTTGATCATAAAACACTTGTCTCTTTTCAATTCCTTTTAAATTTCCATGCATAGATCCATGTTCCATTTAGGAAACAGTGCAAAGCAGGCTTAAAATCTCGTTTCCTAATGACCGATTTCATGTCCTGTTTGTATATCTTTACACTGTGACTTTTTAAATTGATATATGTAGCTTAGTGAAAACAAGAGTCAGATGAGAAAGCCTAATGTGGCAGAGTCAAGGTCAAGCAGGAGGGCAGCAGCAACACCAGAAGTCAAATCCAAGCCTCCTGACTCCCAGTCCAGTGCTCTCTCCATGCTACCTTCCTAATTCCTAAAATCATGAGGTGAGTAAGCCCTCACCTTACTGTGTGACATCATTCCTTCATTCTAAGAGCTCCACATGTCATTTCCTTTACCAAACACTCAATTCTGTGCAGTTTCCATTCCAACCAGACACTGTCTGGAAAACATAAAATAGTGGAAAGTTTTTACACAAGACCAGAGCTCCAAGTTGGTCAAGGAGAATGTGTCCAAAGCCCTTAAGTTGTCTGGAAAACACACTTAGGGGCTGAAATGTGTATGTTTTCGTGGGGAAGGCAGAAGATTTTGGAGGTTAGATTTGGTAAAATGGAAGTTTTTTCCTAAAAAATATATGGAAAGTGGTGATCTGCAAAATATCATAATTAACTTTAGAAAAAAAACTTGTCTCATTGGATCATTGGCAATAACAGTGTACCAATAGTACATATTTCATAATCAGCGCATGGTGAAGTTTCTGAACATGGGGAAACCTGTTATTGAGACCCTGTGACCACATCAATCAGTGTCTATGTTGATTTCACATGAGTGTTCTTCATATCATTCCATAGTTGTGGAATCCTACAGAATGGACTGGGCGTGGGCAGGATGAATAAGGAAAGCGATCAGGAGATTTAAAGTAGCAAGAAAAAGCATGCTCTTGTGGCATGTGTCCACACCTCAGCCACAAAGAGAATAATGAAGCTTTAGACTGGAAACTGAGAGACAGGTTCGAAGTTCTGCTCCTATTTGCCATAAGCAAGTGACTCAACCTCTCAGAACCTCTGATTCCATTTCCTTGAACTATACCAGTGCTTCCAAGAGCATATGCCACAGAACATCATTTCTTGAGATACTGATGTAAGAAATCTGTGCTAAAATGAATTTATGAGACTTTATAGTACACATCACACTTCATGATTCATGATGCATATTTCCCATGGAAAGATCTGTTGAGCCCTTTTTAGCCATGAATCTTAGATTTCCATGGAATCATTTAAATGGCTTCTGTAGCAAGGTTCTATAGAATGAGGATTTCAAACTTTTTTTTTAATTTAATCTACAGTAACATATATTTGTTTCTTATATTTACTTTAGTCAGGACTCTTGTAGTCTCTAGTTAAGGAATCCTAATTAGATCTCTAAAAAAAGAAAAGAAAAAATAAAAGTAAAGAATACATGTAATTGTCTGAAAAGTTGAATGCCTATGTAGTAGAATAGGTTATTTGCAAAGATGAGCACCAGGCATCCCTCCAATCTCTGAGCCTTATGATATTCTTTGTATTGGGAAAGAGTATATTTATCCTTTCTTGAAATTGGCTGAATTTGTGAGTTGTTTTTAATTATTGAAATGTGTCAGAAGCCATATTATCCTCTTCTTGACTTATCCCTGAAGAGGTCTGATTGCTTTTATCTTTGTGCTTTTGAAACAGAGCCTTTATGTGAATAAACTTGATCTAGACTACTTGCTATGACCCCTGGTGCTGGAGTGAGTTCCTTGGAATGTTCTAGCCTCAGCCTATCTCTTAACTGAACAAGCTGGCTTATGTATTAACTGTAGTCAGTGCCATAGGTGGAGTAATAAAACCACTAGAGTCAAAAATCATAAATTAGAAAACTTTTTTGTGAAGCTACTGAGCATTGGGTTTCAGGAAGGATGTTAGATAGCACTAGCTAACTAAGAAAAGTAAGTTAGTGCTATCATAACAAAATATAAAATGCATAGCTTTAGCTTCAGGAACAGGCAGTAGGTAGAAGCCAGTGGGGTGGTAAGGATACTGAGTGGAGAATAGCAGAAAAGAATGTGAATTGCTATTGGAGGTTACAGAAATAATGACCTGCATTATGAATTGAAACACCATTACTTATAGTGAAATTGGAAATTGTGAAAAAAATGGAGTAAATGAACTTGTGAATTTTGCTATAGAGATTTTTCAGGAAGAATATTGACTCTATTAATTGGCTCATTTAGCAGCCTATTAAGGGAATGGAGAAATAAATAAAAAGAGGTCTTTTCCATTTCCAAGGAGAACTTAGGAAAAATAGTCAAATACAAGGCTGGGAAATAAAACTGTTTCTAATTTTCAGCTACTCCAGCTGTCACGTGATTTGAAGAAATAAGAAATGTCTCTCAAATAAATGTCAAGTGTGTAGTAGTGCCATGAAATATGAAAATGAGGTCAAGATAAAATCAAAGGTATCAATATGGGATGCATTATTAAGGCATCAGATATTTTTGCAATTGTTATCTTCAAATTATCCTCAGCTCGTAAACTTTATGAGAACATTAAAAGTATTATCCCTTGGCAATTTAACTCAAGGTCCACAAAGGAGAGTGTCCTAATATTAAGGGATGAAAGGTAGGAGATTATGTCATAAAAAGATGAAAGTTTATATTGAGGGAGTTATGAGACTTTGTTAATGATTCTTGTTTGGGCTAAGTTTCCAAGCATCATTTTTAAAAATAATATTATTAATGGAAATCTTTCCTGCAATAAAATTCACTCAATTTGGTATGCTATTGTATAGCAAGTTGTCTGCATATAACAGTAATATACTACATTTTAAAAAATAGAAGAAATTATTTTGAATATATTCACTCTAAAACATGATGATTGTTCATATCTCATCCATGAACATGGTATATTTAGCCAAGAGTTTAGGTCTTTGATATTTTATAACTTTCATTGTAATGTTTCTATATATTTTAAATACATCTTTTAAATAGTTCACAATTTTGATGTAACTGCAAATGCTACTTTTTGAAAATTTAATTTCAGTTATTACTTATTAATGTACAAAAGAAAATTATTTTTTTCAAAAATAAGTTACTGAGGTAAAGTGTACATAATATTAAATTAACCATTTTAAAATTCACAATTCACACTACCATAATTATCCATTCTATCAAATTCTAAAATATTTTCATCATTCCAAAATAAAATCCCTTTCTTGGAGATCAACAGAACATGATTAATCAGTTTCTTCTCATTCTGGTCTCAACTTGAAAAGCTCTGCACAGCAAAGGAAGCAATCAACAAAAAGAAGAAACAACTTACACAGTGGAAAAAAATACTTGCACATTACCTATCTGTAAGAAGGCTAATATTCAGAAAATTTAAGGGACTCAATAAAATAATAAAAACAAAGTTGTTATGTTTATACCCAGATGTGCTCCAAGAGCCTCCTTGCTTATAGGTAGGATTTTTGGGAAGTGATTGGATTACAGGGACCACATAGCTGATTTACTGTTAGGAGGTGGAGTCTGTTCCAAAGAGGTGGACCACTAGGGACCTGGCTTGGAATGGTGTATCTGTCTCAGTCCTCCATTTATACTTTCTGCTTCGTGTTCAACATGTTTCTTTTCCATACTGTCCTGTCTTGGAGTTCCCTGCACTGTGTACTGGAATGTGTGCCAAAATAAATCTCTCCTTCCTTAAATTGTGTCAGGTATTTCATCCCAGCAAAAAGAATGCTATTAAGATGAAAATAAAAAAACAACCTAATTAAAAAAATATTCAAAGAACCTCTTAATAAGCATCTTTTTTTTTCAAAGAAGCCATTCATACCACCCACAGATATATAACTACCTCTGCAGCATTATTAATCAGTAGGGGAATGTAATTCAAAATTATAATGAAATATTGCCTCACACTTGTTAGAACAGCTATCAGTAAAAAGCAAAAGAACAAAAAGGGTTGGAGAAGATGTTGAAAAAGGAAAACTATATGAATTGTTGGTAGGATTGTGAATTGATGCAGCTGTTATGGACAAGAGCATGGAGGTTAAAAACTCTAAAAATGGACCTATTATCTGATCTAGAAATTCTACTTCTGGCATATACTTAAAAGATTTTAGAAATCAGTATTTCTAAAGATATTAACACTTCTCTTTTAATTCATTATTCACAGTAGCCAATAATAAAGACATGAAAAGATTATCTCTATATCTATATCTATCCATCTATCTATTTGTACTTGTGTGTATGTATCAATACATTTAGTGGATATTATGTTAAGTGAAGTAAGCTAGACAGATTAAACACAAAAATCATGTATATCTCAAACTCATAGAAACAGAGTGCAGTGGTGAGTAGGGAGAGATGAGATATTTGTGAAAGTTACAAACTTGTAGTTATAAGATAAATAGTTGCTGGAGATCTTTATGTATAGCACAATGATTAACTTCATAAAAGATATTGTATTTTATTTCACTGGCTACCTGATTCTACATGTTCTAAAACATCCATCCCACAACCTGCAAGCCCCATGTTATGAGGATTATCTTATTTTATATTATCAGAATTTATAGAAAAATATTATTATGTATTTATATTTATTTATTTTTATTTATATTTTGCAG